>NW_022103920.1:2462385-2497776 GCF_000313985.2 Echinops telfairi | reverse complement strand
CTTGCTATCATCTGTTTTCGGTGTATTGTTCTTGTAAGCATCCTGGGGAGCATGAGGGAGAGAGTCGGGCTTTCTAATCCTTCTCAGCAACCCACAGGGCGTTCTCCCTGTCCTCTTGGGTCACCGGGTCAGAACCATCATGAAAGCAGGGCGTCTCTGCGCAGAGTGATGTGAAGGGTCTCCGCCCCTCTTATTGATCATTCCTATTAGTTTGTCTTTTAGTTTGTTGGTCTATAGTCAAGAGTGTGTAGCTATTTCATTACAAATTCATTTGTGTCAGTTTAAAAAGACAGTATTTTCTGGCTCATTGGAAATAATTAGCTCATTATTTTTTAGGTATTACTTTGTAACCAGAACATTTTATGCTTTAATTTTTAAAGTATTACTTGGACTGTCTGTCATGTAGCATCTTAACAGTATTTTATTTTTAATATGCTAAAATTTCCATCGTTTTGCACCTTTTTTTGGTCTTATGAAGTATTTAGTTGTGTGTTTCTTGTTCTACAAAGTTATAATTTAATTTCCCTTAAGAAGAACCCCCATTTCTAGTTCAATTGCATTTTGGGAAGCAGACCTCGTTTAGCAATGCTGACTACAAATGGGCTGAGAGATTCTGGGTGGATTGGCGTTATGAAACACCACACATCCATGGCTTCACAGGATCGACAGAGTTTCAGGTTGGGGTGCTGTTTTTGAGAGGTGCTGTGCAGTCAGTGTGGCTCATACTGACCCCACGTACAACGGTGTAAAACGTTCCCCGTGCCTGCGCCACCTTCTCAGTTGTTATGTTTGAGACCATTGTCGCAGCCACTGTGTCCATTCGTCCTGTCCAGGCTTCCTCCTTTCCGCTGCCCCTCCACTCTACCCAGCATGATGACCTTCTCCAGCACCCCATCTCTCCTGACAACGTGCTCAGAGTACGTGAGAAGTCTCAGCATCCTTGCCTCTCAGGAGCGTCCTATGTGTACGTTTTCTAGGACAGATGAGTTTGTTCTTTCGATAGCCTGCGGTACCTTCAATAGGCTTTGCCAGTACCATCATTCTAATGCATCCGTCCTCTGGCCTTCCTTATTCAGTGCCCATCATGCGTGTCCGTGAGGGGACTGAGACCACCATGGCTGGGGTCAGGTGCACCATAGTCTGCAACTGGGCTCTGCATACACCTCTCTCAAAGACAACGCACAAAACATTTGAAAATCACATCAGTTATTCAATCTTTCAAAAGCATGCTTGGTAAGGGCATGTTCCCCAGAGACGACAAACCAGGTCAGCTTTGACGTGCCCAGGATAGTGCATGATTGGTGATGTGTGAATCTTACGGGAGGGGCTTTTTAAATTTGTGGGAACATTCTATTCTCTTTTGACTCTATTTTTTCCACTAACTGTTGGAAGTCCCTCTGCATATCTCCCTATAATTGTTCTGTATTTCTACTCCATACTTTTCATTAGGATGGAGAGAGCTGTGAGTTGGAACTATTGGGCACAGTGGTGAGTTTCACAATCGCTTCTTTCCTCGTTAAATGTGATTCCTCTTGTGTGGAGTTTTTGCTTTGGTAATTGTTTCTTATTGTTGGAAATTGGTGGAACAAGCCAAGTACTGACTGAATGTTTGAGGTTAAGCCTATGTAAAGGCCCCTCTGAAGACGTGTGGACGCATGCTTCTGGAACATTCTAAGGAGAAGGTCACCGTGGCAAACCCTGTGGGGCTCAGTTCTACTCCACACACACATAGGGCCAACGGGAGTCAAGTCTGCTTTGGGATCATTTCTGTTGTTGAGTTTGAAATCATTACATGGTCTTGGTGAATGACAATGTTTGGAGGAAATCCTCTTTATATTCCAGATATAGATTTTTATGGATGTAAAGTCCTAACAAACCTTGCCTTTTTGATATTTTGAACCTGTCTTCTTGGCAAGGTTTTGGTTTATTTTTATCTGGCGCACTTTTGACTCCCATGGATCTTTTTCTCAACTTGTTGTTCTTCTAACATTCTATTTAAATTGTGCTCGGATGATGGAAAACTGACATTTCAGCGATGATGTGAGCCTGACTCACGCTGTGTACTACTGCTCAGTTATTAGACTTTTCTATTATTTGTGGAAGGGCTTTCATTCTTCTCCTGTTTTCTCACAGGTCAAAAAAAGATATGCAGTGGTGTATACTTATTTATGTATTTTACTCTATTTTAACAGGGAAATAATACTAGATAATAGCATCAAAACACTCACTTTCATCCTCTATAAAACTGGTATTTAAAAATTATCATGTTGGAAGACACAATTTCCTTTCCATATTCAGTTATTTGCTTGTTTACGATCTTTTAAACACTTTTAACGCCTGCATTTTTTAGCATGGCACACAAAGTGGGCCGAGGGTTTAATCTCCCGACTTAAGGAGACATTTTCAGACATCTAAAGGTATTTTCAAGGCAGTACGTTCCTCAACAAAGGTAATGCTAATACCAACTGTGACAGGTGCTTCGAGAATGGTTTTCTTCAGGTGTTTAAGTTGACGAAGCCAAGAGGAACTGTCTGGAAATCAGGACACCATTATTTAGGAGGCATTTGTTTGTTAGCCTGTGAGTTTAAGGCACAATAGGATCTAAGTAAATCAAATAAACCTGTTTCTCAAGGCCAGACACCTTGGTCTCCCAGGGAGAAAAAGATAAAACAGATCGAGTGTTTCAATGTCAACAGGGTCTATCAAGCCGGGTTATAGGTGTGTTTGTCTAAGACACCTCAAGGTTATAAAACAAATTCCTAAAAGTTCAGTTTTATGGCTTCCCACCGAGTCACTCTGAAACCTTCTGACTCCCACAGGGAATCTTTTATTTCAAAATCGATGTTGGAGTTGTTTGAAGAGGAGAGAACTCTCTCAGAACCTATGCTGAGGCAGTTAGAGCAGATTAGGAATGTTCAAAACAACCTTCAGGAGGGCTTTTCAAAACCTGAGGAATTGTTTTAACAGCCACCTTTGGCATCACACCCACAAAGACAGTTTTCAGTCTCCTAGGCTGTTGTTAAGACTCAAGTGGACTTTGTGAATAAACATTTTCATTTTCACAAAATAGAGAATTTGATGTGTTGTACTTGTTCAAGTAAAAGGCCATTTACAGCATATGTGCTGCTATTAAGATGCAGGCGTGGGAGGAGGAGGAGGAGGAGGAGGAGGAGGAGGAGGAGGAGGAGGAGGAGGAGGAGGAGGAGGAGGAGGGTGCTTCCAGGTCCATCTCTGCCTGGACTTAGTCTTTCTAATATATCTGCGGACACATGCATTATGTGGTCAGAACTCTGACAGCACAAGGGTCAAAGAGCTCAACTGCTACCTGAGCAGTTCACTGTTGGACCCATCAGACCCTCCTCCTTGAGACAAAGACAAGGCTGTCTGTGTTTGTAGAGATTTATAACCTCAGAAGTCCCAGGGAGGGGTTCCGTTCTGCCCCATGGGGTCAGGATGAGTCACAGTTGACTTTGGGAAGTGCCTTTGTTCTGTTGCTTTGGTTGCCTGTTAATTTTTATGGAAGTCCACTGCCTACAACTCGTCTTTTGTTCAACAGCTAGATGCTGCAACAAATGCACCACCAGGGCTCTTCAGTAAGAGTACAACTCGTGGACATCCTACCATGGTGCCAAAGAGAGGGGTTAAGGCACCCTGGTCCCAGCTTTTGATTGATTTCCTCCACTGTCTCTTGAAGCCTTGGGGGGATGTCAATGCTGCTGCTTCTGAGGGATTCTTGGTTCAGAGCCATTGCATTTGTGCCATTTCTATTGGACACTGAACCAACTCTGCTTCTAGTACCTCCTTGCACTTACACAGCAAGGGAGCTTCCTCAACCCATTCCCTCCTCCTTCATTCATTTGATTTAAAGAGTGGATAAGAATTGAATATTTCAACACATGGCATCATAGATAACTATGAGAAGATAAATGATCAATCAAACAATGCTGTGCCTGGCCCACATGGGCCATTGTCCACTCTCTGTCCCGGTGGTGGAGCCATGGTCTTCATCCCTACACACTCCATTGTTGTGCACACACACCAGATAGAAGAAATCAATATTCAGGTTGCCTGGTTCACCATTTCTTTTAGAGAAATGATATTTGTAGATGATCACTTCTTTTTTTCTTCAAAATTAAATATTATGAGATCCGCCATGTTAATGTATAATCATAGTTTATTATTTTATTGCTTTGGTCACACATGTCAATATCTGAATGTGTGTGAGTTTTCTGTTGATGAAACCTTGGCTCTTTTTGGTATCTTCTCCCCTATTATGGATCCTCTTATACGTGCTTCTGATAGCTCCTGTCAGTGCGTTTTTACAATGGAAATGCCAAGTTGAAAGATAGGAGAAATGTCAAATTGTTTTCCAAAGTAGTTGCATAAGTTTGGTTCCCAACAGAAGTATACGGGGCTCCCCTTGTATTTGTTGATAAGGCCTGGTGGTGCTGTGACTCCGGCATTGGGCAGCCAATCAATCATGCCAGAGATGAACGACAACACTATCTGCTCCTGTGTAGTAGCTGTATACATTCATGTCACCTTGAAGACATAGAAAAGTGTAGGGGTAACTGGGCATCTACTCGGAAGAGGCAAGAAACAAACGATGGCCAGACATCTGTGCTCCAATGTTCATCGCGACACAGTTCGCAATTGCAAGGAGACAACCCACATTTCCATCAACAGATGAATGGATCAAAACACTGTGGTACATACATATAATGGAGTACTACGCTTCCCTAAAAAGCCGGGATGAATTCATGAAGCACATTGCTGCATGGGAAGAACTGGAGGAAATCATGTTAAGTGAAGTAAGCCAAGCACAAAAGGACAAGTACAACATGAGTCCACTGAAGAAAGCTTAAACAAAAAACAATAACGGGGTGTAGGGGAAAAGCTACTATATACATACATCCCTGTGGAGAAGGCCAGCAATTATGGCAGGAGCCAAACCAAATCCAAAAAGACATAGGGCAGCCAACTAACTCTGAGGGGGAAAGAAAGGGGAACAAAAGACATAGGTATGGGGGAGCAGGGCACAAACCCACCCAAGGGGAGGGTGTTGTTTGTATCTCCACAGGAGCGGGAGAGAAAGACCAGGCTTCAACCTGATGTGTCAAGACATGACTATAACATACCAACATGTACCAGGGAACCAATAGAGAGGTCTGCGGGTCGGCCCCAATCCCAACTATGTGGACCCCCCACCCCTCACTGCCCCTTCAGACGAATGCACTCAGAGGACAGCACTGGGGCTACAGCTTAGGGAGAGGGGCACTTCTAATTAGAGCACACTGGAGAAACGAAGAGGGAGGGAGAAGGGAGGGGGGACATCCTGGCCCCCCAAGCCCCAAGGACCATGTTCCTGCTCAGAGCAGACAATGCACAGGGAGGACCATATGGCAGGCCCCACTATGAAACATGATGTCCCTCACTAAACCATAGCACTGCGGGGGACAACACTTAGAGACACGGTGTAGGAATTGTGCACAATCTGACCCCATCATGCTGGAGCGAAACACTGAGGGCAGGCAACAGTGCAACAAGGGGAGCAAAGTGATGAAATCCCTGGGGGAATACCAAAAATAGACTTTGGAGACAGAGTGTGACACCCAATCACACTCCACTGGAAAACACTCGTAAAGCCCAACAGACCTTGAACTATTTATAGGCTTTACCGTTTTTTGACAGTGGCTTCCTTTTTGTTGTTTTTGTTTTGTTGGTCTTGACTTCCTTTTTTGTTATATTTGGCTTTGCCTGGTTTTTGCACTTATTAATGTATCTTCATGTCTATCTAGATAAGATAGGTGGGATAAATAATTTGGAGATGAAAAGAATGGGACCAATGATTCTGGGGGGATACAAAAGAAGGGGAGGTGGGAGAAAGGAATGGGAGTGGGGGGAACCAAGCCAGGGACAAGGGAACAACAAGTGAACTAAAATCAATGGAAGGAGGGTCATAGGATGTCTAGTGGGGATTAATCAAGGGCAATGTAGCAGCGAGGAATTACTACACCTGAATGAAGGCCGAACATGATGGTGGGACAAGAGAAAAGTAAAAGGAAATAGAGGAAAGAACCAGGAGGCAAAGGACATTTATAGAGGCCTAAACACAGGCTTGTACATATGTAAATATATATATAACAAGAGGGGAATAGAACTATGTACTCATATCTATGTGTTAAGAATTAAGGTTGCAGATGGACATTGGGCCTCCACTCAAGTACTCCCTCAACATAAGGACACTTTGTTCTAAAAATCAGGTATTTTGTGATGCCCACCTACTCGACATGACCGCTGATGACAAAACAATGCATAGGTAAATGTGGTGAAGAAAGCTGATAGTGCCCGGCTATTGAAATATATAGCATCTGGGGTCTTAACGGCTTGAAGATAAATAAGCAACCATCTAGCTGAGAAGCAACAAAGCTCACATGGAAGAAGCACACCAACCTGTGAGATCATGTGCTGTCGATGGGATCAGGTACCAGGCATCTAAGACCCAGAACAAAATCATACCCAAGGTGAATTGGGGGGCATGGAGTGGAGACCCAATGCCCATCTGTAGACAATTGGACATCCCCTCACAGAGAAGGTCACAGGGAAGAGATGAGGCAGTCAGGGTGCAGTATAGCACTGATGAAACACACAACTTTCCTCTAGTTCTTTGGTGCTTCCTTTCCCCCACTAACATGGCATCAATCCTACCTTACAAATCGGATTAGACCAAAACATGCACACTGCTATAGATAAGAGCCTGCAACATAGGGAATCCAGGATAGATAAAACCTTCAGAGTCAACAAGGAGAGTAGAGATACCAGGAGGATTAGAGGAGGGTGGGGGCAAAATGAGGGACTTGATCACAAGGATCAACCTATACCCCCTCCCAGGGACACAAACAACGGAAAAGTGGGTGAGGGGCAACGGAGGATGATGTAAGATATGAAAATAGTAATCTATAACCTATCAAGGGTTCGTGAGGGAGAGCAGGCAGGGGAGGGAGGGGAAAGAAATGAGGTGCTGATATCAGGGGCTCAAGTGGGAAGAGAATGCTTTGAAAATGATGATGGCAGCATATGTGCAAATGTGCTGGACACATTGGAGGAATGTATGGATTGTGACAGATGTAAGAGCCCCCAATAAAAGTAATAAAAAAGTGTAGGGGTGGAGTCTAGCCTACAGTCAGGTCACAACCTGATGGTACCTCCTTGTGGGCCTGACCTTCTCATAGGGAGGGCCCTGGGAACCTCCCCTCTTCCCTGCCTTCACCTTCCTGCTCGCTGACCCCTATTGCTACCAGAGCCCTGCCACTGCCATTGTTTCCACACCACTCTGCACATAACAACCTGTGATATTCCTGCATTCTGCATCATTGCTTGTGACTGCATCCATCTGAAGAGGGCCTTAAGGACTAGTACTGGACTTATGGACTTGAGTTGGACTGGGCTGGGATGTTTTTTTGATATACAAGTACTCCTGGATATAAAGTTCTTTCTTAAAACATATATGAATGGGGCTGCATTGTTTCTGTAGTCAATCCAGCTTAACATAGCCTATTAACCTTTCTAGGCTCAGAAACTCTTTGTGGGCTCACTGTGAGTTAGAATCAACTCCAGGGCCACAGACAGGCTAAGGGAATTGCCCAGCATGCATCAGCAACCCCAGTGCTCTCAATGGGAAACAAACGGCTGCCCCGTTGCTTGAGCCACTGCCACATGGTGCGTTTTTCTCTTTGCCTTATAGAAAGCCTTCCCTACCCTGAGCGCTCCATCTCGTTGGCTGTGTACATTACCGCTGTCTTCACTTCATCTGTAGGCTTTTATTTTCATCTATATCATTTTTTTATTTTCCTAAACAGAAGTTCTTAAATTTTGTTGCCAACTAACCAATATTTTCTTCAATTGCTTCCTCTTTTTATGCTCATATAAAACGTTATTTTTTTATTTCCTCTGGCCATAAAGTTATTCCTTTCCTTTTGTTTCTAAATGATTACAACGTTGCCTTTTGCATCTATGTCCTGGATTCATCTAGAACTGCCTTTTGTGAAGGGCGGGGGGCGTCCACATTTTTCCTTGCATATCCCCTGAGAAGTTTACAAAGATTGTACTACTTTGAGATATATTTCATATGGTCCATTTCTCACAGGGTTTAAATGTTATAGATGATACATTTCATGTTTTTTAGATGTTGACTTTAAAAGATAGGAAATACCGATGTATCTTTCTTAACAGTATACCTGGGAGAATCACAGCCTCTGAAAATTGATATCTATCATCATCTAGTTTTAATCATCACCAGTAAGAGATTAATTAATAACCCCAAATTTTGTATCATTTCCTATATCCAATATTTGCCATATTTTTGTTGGAAATAATTTTTCCTCAATTATTTTTATATAACTGCAGCAGAAATATACATAGGTTTTGAAATTATACATTAGCAGCCTTTGTATCACCAACACTCACTATAAGTTATTATTTTTTTCAGGATAGAAATTTTCATTATGTTTGAAACAGTAAGAGTACAAAAATGATACAAATTATGTGTATTTTGATACTTAAATAATGGTCAAACATAAGATTGGAAAAAGCAAGGTTGAAAGTATCAGGATGAGATGACTGGAATTACTAAGAAAGAGTTTAAATTAGTTCCTAATATCTGGACGATTATCACTTAGTAGGAGAATAAGAACTCCCCCCACTTTTCATCACCATTGATGCAAATGATGAAAAAATGTGCGGCATTAAGTGGGTATATGGAAATAAAATGGGCTGGGTAATAGCATTACCACGCTGTTCTTTAAACTCATTTCAAATTATGTTCCAAATAATACAGTGGTTTATCATAAAATGTATTTTTAATGCTATATCAGTTGACAACTTGATTATTTCCTCCTTCAGTTTTATTGATAGCAAGGAATTGGAAATGACCCAACTATCAAAAAGATTTGTTACCCACTCCTGAGGATCCGTCACATTCTCAGCATCTAGGAATTATATCTAAAATCCTTTACTCAGACTTTTCAAAAGACTATTAATTATTCCATTTAATTCTTCTTTAACTTTGAGGCAACTTGTTTAACCTAGTATGTTAAAATTAAACTTGGATTAATTTAAAATATCCCTTGCTAATTAGGTGTGTGTACAGAGATATAGATAAAGAAAAACGATTCTATCTTTTCCTATATTATAAATATATTTGAGTCTAAATCATGGATCAATAGTTTGATAAATTTATCTTGTAGTCATATAACTTAATTAGGGGTGTGATTTCTTAGTGGCTACATGTTGGGCTGCTAACAGCAAGGTCTGCAGTTAGAAACCTGCAGCTGCTCCCAAGGAGGTGGGAGGAGGCTTTCTACCTCCTTAAAAGTTAGTCTCAAAACCCACAGGGCAGGTCTACCCTCACCTACAGGGTTAGTGTGAGTGGGAATCAACTCTATGTGGGTGAGTGAGTGAGAAAATCTAATTGCCAAAGGCAATTCTCCTTGTCCAACAAATCAGACACATGAGGATTTAGCATGCATATGTTCATGCTCCTCCATAGCAAACCTTGAGGTTCAAATTGCAAAGTAGAAGCTGGTTACATCCCTAGCATGATGGAGACCTGATTAGCACCAAGGGCTTCCCTTTGCACATCCCATCTGTCTGTCTGTCTGTCTCTCCCTCTCTGGTGTCTCTCTATGTGAGAGAGGTATGACGAGCAACGCCATGGAAACAGTGATGGGACTGGTGGTTTCGCGGGCGGTGGGACCTGGGAGTGCAGGAGGCAGGGGGAGGGGAGTCGCGAACCAGTGATGGCAGGGATGGGGGAATAATTAGGGCTATAAAATCGACAGCGAGGAGGGTATAGTGTTACTAGTTGGTTAGAGAAACCGAAAAGTGTTTGATGGGCAATATTGAGGGGTGAACAAGTGGCAAGCATAATAGTAGGGCAGGAAAGAAAAAAGAAAAAGAGGAAAGAAGAAGCAAAAATTCATATATAGATATATAAATATGTAAATACATATAAATAAATATATAATATAGATAGATAAATATGCAAATGCATAACTTTATGAATATAGGTGTCTTTGTCTATATATGCATATATGTAAATTCAACAAGGAAATAGATGGACTTTAGATCTCTACTAAAATCTCACCTAAGTACAAGAACTGTTTGTTCTAATGAAGTGGCAATGTATGATACATTTCTGACATAATCAATGAAGATAAAACGTGTGCATAAGCAAATGTGTTGAAGAAAGCTGATGGTGTCCGGCTATTAAAAAATATAACATCTGGGGTCTTAAAGACTTGTAGTCAAACAAGAGGCCATTGAGCAGGGAAGCAACAAAATCCACATGGAAGAAGCACACCAGCTTGTGTGATCATGAGGTGTCCATGGGAATACATATCAGGAGTGCAAAAAAAATAAGCAATCAAATGGATGGGAAGGAGCGTGGCCAAAGTGGAAACCCCAAACCCACCTTCAAGACAATTGGACAGGCCCTCACAGAAGGGCTGCACGAGGGGTTTGTGGGATGGGGATGAAGAAACAGGAACAAGGGAGCAGTGAGTCCCTGAGGATATGGGAAGACAGAGTGGGAAGGAGGGGGACTGATAGCAAGGATGACTGCACAACTCTACTCAAGGGGAGCGGATAACTGAATGGTAGGTGAATATAGATATATATACTGTATATATATATATATACATACAGATGTATATGTATATATATGATAGAATATAATATTCATAATAATATATAACAATCACAACAAGGGTTCCTGCCGGGGAGGGTGGAGTAGGGCGGGCAAAAGGAAGAGGTGACAGCAAAGAGTTCAAGAAGAAAGAAAATGTTTTGAAACTGATTGTCGTAGCAATTGTCCAACTATGCTTGAACTATTTGAAGTATGGAATGCTATGACATCTGTAAGAGCTCCCAATAAAATGATGAATTTATTGAAAATAAGGTAAAATAAAAATGTTTTCCCTGGCTTCAGTTTCATTGCCTTCTTTTTTTCTTATTTGGCTGGGACGTTTTCTCCTCTTATTTTTCCCCTCTGGTGTCGACTCCTGGGTTCTCACTGGTCATTGATGGAGTTGCTCAATGCTATCGGCACACTATCCCTGTCACTATTAGAAAGACAACAGCAGTGGTCCTGCGTGTCCTTTTCAGGCCAGAGCCTGTGGCCTGTCTCCGCAGCAGTAAACAAGGCAGCTTGCATGCCAGGTTCAGGGGGCAGAAAGAGAGGGTCTGGAGTCCAGAGTAAGGGGTTGCTCCGACCTGGAGGAAGCAGGGAATATCACCCAGTGGCCACACCTTTAACAGCTCTAGGATTCAGGTCAGTGAGTGGGAGATGGGGGAGGTGGAGCAGTGTTTTGCAGTTGTTGTTTTTGTTGTCATTGTTGTTGTTGTAAGATGGTTTGAGGGTGAGTGTTGCCTTCTTGGTGCTCTTGGAAGCCAGCTGCATTGGCAGCCTCTCTCCCCAATGGCTTCCATGCATAATAGGCAGCCAGGAAATGTCCAAGCACAGCTGATGCGCCCATCCTTCAGAGCTGCCTCACCTGCTGCGTAACTTCTCAAGTGAGTCTCGAATGAGAGAGGCCAGTTTTATTCCTGTGACAGTTACATCTCCACCCTCGAAGCCAGCTCTAATCACATTCATTGACCATCTATTGCTTTCCTAAAATTATGGTTCATGGCTAAATCTCTAGCAAAAGCTATCAATGGTATCACAACATCCCCAGATGTCTCTGCTGCCCTTTGTCAGAACGCAGCTGTGCTTATTGGTGGGCACGGCTTGGTACATTTCACAACCAACACTCCTACCACCAAAGAAAATAACAGGAGAGGGCCACTCCTCGCGTCAGCTGGGTTTTCCTACTTCCTTTTCTCGTGTTTTCCAGGATACCAGGCCAGCCTTCTCAACCATCCAACACCGATGAGAAGAAGTCTGTTTCTTGAAAACATCCCAGCCCCCCGCAGCGGTTGGAGAGTTTATAGAGGACACCACACGCACGAGAAAACAGTGACTGTACAGATCCCGCTCGGAAGACTCGGCCCATGAACTGAAGCAGCCACCTGGGTTCTTGTAGTTCACACCTGTTTGGATTTTTTTTTTTAATCTTTTTATTGGGGGCTCATACAACTCTGACCACAACCCATACATCCATCCATTATGTCAAAGACATTTGTAAGTTTGTTGCCCTCATCATTCTCAAAAGTGTTGCTCTCCACTTAAGCCCTTGGTATCAGCTTCTCATTTGTCCCCTCCCTCCCTGCTCCCCCTCCCTCATGAACCCTTGATAATTTAGAAATTATTATTATTTTGTCATGTCTTACACTGTCCGACTTCTCCCTTCACCCGCTTTTCTGTTGTCTGTCCCTCAGAGAGGAGTTTATATGTAGATCCTTATAATCGGTTCCCCCTTTTTATCCCATCTTTTCTCCACCCTCCAGGTATCACCACTCTCGCCACTGGTCCTGAAGGGACCATCTGTCCTGGGTTCCCTGCGTTTCTGGTTCCTATCTGTTCCAGTGTACCTCCTCTGGTCTAGTCGGATTGGTAAGGCAGCATTGTTTGGAATTTTGTACGATGGCAATCTAACCTTTATCATGCTCACGTTGGTCCTTCAGTACGGAGCCCACCCTCGCCCTCTATGCAGGGGATTGAGAACAGGAAGGTAGGTACTGCGGTTTCTTTTCCCCCCACAGCAATAGATAGCATTTATGCTCAGAGGAGGGATGGTCTTTAGAGGGGTGCGTGTGTTTGTTTTGGAGCCAGGGGATCAATCAGAGATCGAGCGGCATAAACCAGCTGCCAGGGGACAGTGTCCATGGAATACTGAATTCGAGTCTCCCCACACTGCAGCTTTTGAAGCCCGCAGTGGATGGACCTCACCTGGGGCTCCTCAGGGGAAAGATGTGGGGGCTCTGCCTCCATCAAGGTTCTACAGCCTGGGAAACCCTGAGGGAGTAGTTCTAGTCTACCCTAGGGGCCTCTATGGATTAGTCAATGGCTATGCCTAATCTGCATGTGTTCTCTGCTCCCTGTTACATTGGTATTAAATTAGGTGCTGTTTAGTAATCACTCATGTATTTCTTATGGAATGAATAGAAATGCGGGAAATAATTGCAACAATTCTGTAAAACATGGAACTGCAACCTTGTTTAAAGCATATCATATGGAGAATTCTTTTTAAACCTTAGACTTCTTTTTAAAAAATAGTTGTTAACTATTTTATTGACATGAAATTCATATATCACATCACATAATCATATTGAACATATTAAAAAGTGTTGTGCAATAATCACCACAATCAATTTCAGAACATTTTCTTCTTTCTTGTACTCATTAGTAATAGCTCCATATTTCCCCCAACCTCCCCTGCCATATCCCCAAGGATCTATTAATCGAGTTACTATCTCTATAGAGTTACCTATTCTGAATTTCATATGCAGAAAACATACACAAATAAAGCAGAAAAACTTCAATTGAAAAGAAAGTAGAAAATAATAAAACCAGAGCACATTTCAGTGGGTCTAAAGGGAGCGCAGACGACGAGGTGTTCAATTTGAGCCTCGCTCCAGGTGTGTTTTTCCCTTTCCCAAGGCACTTGCTTCTTGCATTTCTTTCTTCCGATCGTTAGTGTACATAGCTCACCAAGGGTTGCCCACTACCGCGCCGATTTTTATAAAGCTGGCATTCCTGAATCTAAAGTTATCTAGTAACTTCTGAATTTCACATTCATTCATTGGCTGGGAAAGGCAACCTCTTTGATAAAATGATTGTTTGTTTTTTTTAAACAAATTAAAATCTGAAAGATAACTTCATCTCATATGAAGCGGCAATTTATTTATAATCTGTCATCTTTTGATCCAAGTATAACTTTTTTGTTGGGTACCGTCCAGTTGATATTTGACTCAAAATGACCTCATGTGACAGAGGAACTGTCCTTAGGGTTTGGGAACTGTAATCGCTGGCAACAGGTTTCTCCCTGAGAGCTCTCAGGTAACTTCAACACACACCCTTATTGGTAGCCAATGTAGCAGCCAAGCACTTAAGTGTTGCACCACCTGTTGCAGCCGGCTTGGGGCCCACATCCAACCTCCTCAGTTTCCCAAGGTGGATTACCATAAGTCAGGTGTCAGACATGCCCCACATTGTCCTTCGTAACCCTGTGCTGACACCACCTCCCTGTGGCACTCTCTGCTTTATCCCATGGCACTTTTCTGCAAGGTTCTCTTATTCATTGCAATGGCCGAACTGAACTCACAGGTGTTGCTCACAATTATGGGGTGTATTAGGGATGTTTTCAGGTTACATTTCAGGTGAGAAGTGTTCAGTCAGAACTGCTTCTTCTCTGCTATACCTGAAGGCAGGCCTCTTTCTGGTCCTCAGCTTATTGATTGGTCTCTGCCTTGCTTGGGCAATATTGCAAAGCTCTTTTAGGGTTGCCAATAAATGTCCAAAGGGCATGCCACTCCACTCTAAGCCTCAACTCAAGGCAATCGTTTCCAGTGTTCCCCTACTTTATTAAGCATGCTATTCTTCCCTAGAGGCTGCTCATAAAAGTCAAAGATCACAGCCTTCAGTAGGGATTACAACTCAATATAATGAAGGTCAGCATCCTCTCAACTGAACCAATAGGAAACTTCATGATTAGTGGAGGAAAGGTTGCATTTGTCAAGGGTTTTGTCTAATTTGGATCCCCAATCAATGCACATGAAACCAGCAGTCAAAAGACACATTTAAAATAAAAAAGACAAAACCTCTTTAGAATCTTGAAAAACAAGGATGCTAATTTGAGGATTTAGGTGCCACTGACCCAAGCCATGGTATTTTCAATTGCTTCATATGCATGTGAAAGTTGGACATTGAATAAGGAAGACCAAAAAAGACTATGGTTATAAGAGCCATATTAAATAATTCAATTCGTTGTAGTCACCACCAACACCCCCACAAAACAACAACTGAAATTAAACTCAATGCCATGGAACTGAGTCTGTGTCGTAGAATGCTCTATGACAGTGCAGAGTCGCGTCATAGGGTTTCTGAGGCTATAAAGCATTAAGGAAACAGTCACATATTTCTTTGACAAAGCTGTTAGTGGGTTTGAACTGCTGACCTTGCAGTCAGCAGCCCACCCATTTAATTCACTCATAGAAGCAAGAGGGCTCCCTCTTGCACCACCGCAGTGTCTGGAAATGTAACTAATTGCACAGGTTGAGCGAGTGTTTTTTCGTTTTGTTTTTTTAATCATTGTACTAGGGGCTCATACAACTCTGATCACAATCTATACACAGATCAATTGTGTAAAGCATATTTGTACATTCATTGCCCTCATCATTCTCAAAACATTTCCTCTCCACTTAAGCCCCCGGTATTAGGTCCTCATTTTTCCCCTCCCTCCCTGCTCCCCACCTCCCTTAAGCGAGTGGTTTTATAAAGCAAATGCTCCTTGTTAAGACCCAGTGTCTTGGGTCTCTGGACAGCCCCAGGTCCTCCTTCACAGGGATATTTGTCGAGCACAGCACTAGGAAGACAGAGACGGTGTCTGTCTTGGGCATAGAGGACAGGTTTCTTTGTAGTCCCAGAAAATTAAGAGTGTCTCCACTCAATGCAAAGGCCTACCAGGTCTGCTTGCAGCAATTATAGAAAGTGAACTAGCCTAAACTTGGGATTCCTTGCTTCTGCTCTTAGGTGCCATGAGCTTGGTTCTGACTCAGGCCTATCCTGCACCGTCCTTACAATTATGGGTATATTTGAACCCATTGTTGCAGTCACTGTTTCAGTCCAACTCCTTGAGGACCTTCTCTGTCTCTGTTTTTTATGCTGACCCTCGGCTTTACCACACATGATGCCCTTTTGTAGGGACAGGTCTCTCCTGGTAACATGTCCAAAGATACGTGAGAGGAAGTCTTGTCGTCCTCACTTCTAAGGGGTATTCTGGCTGTGCATCTTCCAAGAGAGATTGGTTTGTTCTTCTGGCAGGCTGCTGTGCTTTCCAAATCCTTCAGCACTGAAATGCAGGTGAGCCAGTGCTTCTGCTGGCTTTCTTTCTTTATCAACCTCAGCCTCATATGAATCCTTCTGGCCAGCCATCTTTGTCCTAAAAGTACATCTTTGCTCTCCAACACTCTTAAGAGGTCTTTGGCAGTCAATGTATCCAAATCTTTGACCTTCATCAATAAAGGTTTTAAGGCTTTGGGACTTTCAGCAAGCAAGATCGTGTCGTCTGCATACTGGAGATTATTAATGAGCCTTCCTCTAAACCTGATGTACCGTTCTTTACGTAGTCCAGCTACTCTGGTGGTTTGTTCGGCAGAGAGATTGCCCATGTAGAGTGATACGATATCACCCTGACACCCACCTTTCCTTAGTTACACCTGCAGTGTCCCTTCATTCTGTTCAAATGACTGCCTCTTTCTCGTGTATAGGTTCAGCATGAGCTCAATGAATTGTTTTGGAGTTCTCCTTTCTCAAAATACTATATCACTAATTATGACCACACAGTCAAATGCCTTCGCATAGTCAATATGACACAAATAAACTCCTTTCTGGTAATGTCTGTTTCTAGCCAAGTTCCCACTGACTTCCGAGATATTATCTATTGTTCTACATCCTCTTTGGAATCCAGTTTTCATTTCTGGCAGCTTCCTGTCCATAAACTGCTGAAACCCTTTTTGAATTATTTACAGTAAAATTTTACTTGCATGTGACATGAATGGTACTGTGCAGTAATTGTGGCATTGTGTCGAGTCATCTATCCCTGGAACGGGTACAAACACGGATCTCTTCCAGTCGGTTGGCCGAGTAGCTGTCTCCCAGATTTCCTGGCAGGGACAAGCGAAGGGCTTCCAGTGCTCCATCAGCTTGTTGACGCATTTCCATCGCTGTCCCATCAGTTCCTAGAGCCTTGTTTTTGGCGAATGCCTTCAGTGCAGCTTGGATTTCTTCCCCAAATACCCTGGGTTTTGATCATATGCTGCCTATTGAAATGATTGAATGTCAACCTTTCTTTTTGGTACCAAACAAAACAAAAATCCCAAACTCATTGCCATCCAGTAAGTTCTGACTCGGAACGACCCTACAAGGACAGGGCAGGACTGCCCTTGCTAGTTTCCAAAGCTGTAACTCGTTAAAGGAGTAGAAAACCTGCTCTTTCTCTGAAAGGGTGCTGGTGGTTTCAAACCACTGACCTTGTGGCTAGCAGCCCAAGGCTTAGCCATTATACCCCACGGGCTCCTTCTGGTGCAGGGGATATATAGTCCTTCCATCTTTTTCTGATACTTCCTACATTGATCAATATTCTGTTTTTGTTCTTGCTACTGTTAGGTGCCACCTAGTCATTGTGACTCATAGGTTATGTCATCTGCATATTATAGCTTGGTAATGAGCCAAGAACCACAGAAGGAAACACCACCCAGCCCTGAGCCATCCGCACCACTGTCCTTACGCTGCAGTTTGATTACAGCCACTGTGTCAATCCATCTTGCCAAGGACCGTCCTCCTTTCCATGGCCCCTCTATTCTACCAAGCGTGATCTCCCTTTCCAGGGACTGGCCTCACCTGATAACATGCCCCAGATCGTTTTCTTACCGGCTTCTTCAATACTTCAACCTGAGGCTTGCGTGTTTCTTCGGGTCGTTTAACTTTAGATAGACTGAGCATTTTCTTCCTTCTTGGTTTTCCAACTCCAGGTCATTGCTCATTTCATTATAATCGTTTGTCTTCCAGGGCTGCCCTTTGAAATGTTCAGTTCAGCTTTTCCATTTCTTCCTTTTACATCATGGGCTGTGATCCACATGGTCAGCAGATGGAAACCACCCCCGGCTCTGAGGGAGAGAGACTGAGTTTTTGACTCCCTTAAACAATTCACAGTGCCAGGAACCCAGGGGGCAGGGGCGGGGGAGGGGAGTCACTATGAGTCAGAATTGACTCAAGGGCAATGAGTTTGGTTTGAATTTGGTTATGATCATGAAGCCCTAATGGCATAGTGGCTACTCATTGAACTGCTGATCATGAACCCAGCAGTTTGAGACCACCAGCTGCTCCATGGTAGGAAGATGAGGCTTTCTACTCCCTTAAACCATTATAGTCTCAGAAGCCCACCGGGGGCCACTGTGAGTCAGCATGGACTCAACGGCCGTGAGTTTGGTTTGCTATTTTAAGAGCAAGTGTTGGTGTCTCCTCCGACATCTATTTGGGTACGTTCTCTCCTGTCTTTTTAATGACCTTTTGCATTCTTCATGCATGATCCCCACAACTGATCTGGCTTTCAGTCCTTAGAGTTCAGTGTGTCAAATCTGTTCTGGAGATGGTCTCTAAGTTCCTGTAGGACATACTCGAGGTTGTGTTTTGGCTCCCATGGACCTGTTTTAACCTGAACAACCTACACTTGCATTTGAGCCATGGATATGGTTGTTTGGTGGCATCAAGTCAGTTCCAATTCATATTGAGCCTGTGTACAGCAGAAGAAGCTCTGCCCAGTCCTGCACCAGCATCACAGTCTTTCCTACGGGTGAGCAATGGTTACAGCCACGGCCTTAACACATCTCCTTCAAAGTCTTCCTCTTCTTTACTGACCTTTCACTGTCCTAAGCCTCATGTCCTGCTCCAGGGACTGGCCTCTCTGATAACACGTTTAAAGTATGCGAGACCAAGTCTTGCCACCCTCGCTTCTAAGTAGTACTGCTTCCAAGATGGACTTGTTTGTTTTTCTGGTCATCTACGGTATGTTCAACAATTTTCACCAGGAGCATATTTCAAATACATGACTTCGCCTTTGGTCTTCTTTATTCATTGTTTCACTTCCACATGCATATGAGATGATTGAAAATATTACTGTGGCTGGGGTCAGACACACCTTAGTCCTCTACGATGGGATTTTCCAAGGTCATCTGCTGACCTTGCTTTGACTGATAATATTGAGCTTCTGTGATCTCTTTTCCCACAAATTTAGTTCATGGGATTCTTGTCTATTCCATCTTTTGAGGTCCCGTTAGTTATATACCAAAAACCAAACCCACTGGAATCAAATCTATGTTGACTCATAAGGACCCTATAGGACAGATCAGAACAGCCCCTGTGGTTCTTAGCCCAGCGATTTTCAATCTGAGTCTCCACCCCTTTGGGGGTCAAACGACCTTTCACAGGGGTCGCCCAGTTCATAACAGTAGCATAATTACAATTTTGGAGTAGGAAGGAAAATAATTTTATGGTTGAGGGGGTCACCACACACGAGGAACTGTATGAAAGGGTCATGGCATTAGGAAGGTTGAGAACCACTGTCTTAGACTAATTCTTTATGGGACTAGAAAGCCTTGTTTTTCTCTCATGGAGTGGCTGTTGGCTTCTAATTGCTGACCTTGTGGTTTACAACCAATGTGTAACTGATATACCACCCGTTATGGAGTCACCATCTTTAAAAATGTATTTGTAATGGACTGGTCTTGTAAAATGTTATCAGGAGATCTCCAGCTTTATTTCTATTTCCAACATCATAGTTTCCTTTTACAGATGCTCCCTGTTTATTTCAGACGTCTGAATTCCCATCACTAATATTCCCAATGCATTGTAATGCCACGTTTGAGGAATATCAGACTGAAGAAGGTGGCACAGTGCTTCAGGTTCTTCATCACTGGCTTTAGTAGTGTGTGCACAGATTTGAATAATAGTTATATTAACTCATCTTCCATGGAGGTATGTAGATGTCATCCTATGCACCCAGCATTGTGCTTCAAGATAGATTTTAAAATGTTATTTCTGATGGTGAATTGATTCAGTTTCATTCCTCTTAAAAGTGTCATTCCCAGCAAAATAAGCCTTATTATCAACTGTGTTAGGCCAGATTGACTAGAGAAACAAATCCAAGGACAGTCATGTATGTATAAGAAAGAATATGTCGAAGAGTAATTGTATATTAAGAAAAAAATCCCAGCCCAGATCAATCAAGTCCATAATTCCAATATTAGCTTATATGTCTGATACTAGTCCATAAATTCCTCTTTAGACTCATAAGACACATGCAATGATGCGCGATGCCGGATGATCACAAGCTAGTGGGTGGAAAGTCTTGTGGATCCAGTTGTGGTGGAAGCATATCCAGGTCTCTGGCTGCCATCATCCGGGCTCCATATAGCTTGTCAATAAAAATGTGAAAGCAGAGAGATAATGTGGCCCATCTCCAGGGAGGAAGAGAAGAAGTCCCAGAATCCTCATGAGAAGGCCACACCCGCAGGGAGGGACCACCAGGCTGTGACCTGATTGACAGGCTGGACCCTACCCCTTCATTCTTATTTATCAAGTTGACATGAACTTGTGTAACTGCCATATCAACCAGTTCACCATGACTGGTACCCGTCCATTTGAACTCACTAGTGCCGAAGATACTGGTCTGTATGTGTCCTCTTTTATTTTGGACAATGCCACATGTTCTAAGGATTGAATATCGTACATTTCTGAAGCTGTTTCTCCTCATTTTGAGTCGTGCCGGATCACCATGTCCTTAAGCGACTTAATAAAGGAGCCAGCTCTTCCCCGGTCACATTTGGAGCGCCCTCCAAGCCCAGGGAATAGCCATTCGCACTATATAAGGCAATGTTGTGCTGCTAGTCCCTCCGACATGGAGGCCTATTCCTTCTTCCAAGACCACTGCTACTCTGGAAGCTCTGCTGAAGCCTGTCTACCATGGGTGGCCCAGCTGGTCTTTGCAATACTGGCTGTACAGCTTCCAGCATCATGGCTAACATGCAAGCCCCCACAGTAAGACACACTCACAGATGGCTGATAGGGAACATTGTTACTATATTACTATTAGAACCTATAATGTTATTAGTGCTATTATTAAATTTCTCAGAATTATAGTTTTTTCATAAATATTATCTATCCTTTTGTAATGAATGAGGTTTTGCACTAAAAGCATATTTTAATAATGCAAAAATGCATTTAAAACTGAATATAAAACAGTGTCTTATCTCTAAATAATGAGTTAGTTATAGTGTAGAGCTGAAATAATGATATAATTGAATGAATGATAGTGTTGAATTGCAAATTATTTCAATAATGCTATGGTAACTAATGTCTTAGAAAAATATTAAATTAGGGAGGCCAAAAATATAAAATAAGCATGATTATCCTACGTAGAGGTTTTCATGTATTTTTATACAACCGTTTGTGAACATACTTTTTTCCCAATAAGTAGATTTCATATATTTAATTTATGATTAAAAATATATTTATGACACACTTATCTCAGAAACTATACAAGGTTAAGTAAAAACTCAATTTCAATTTTATTTTATGCTTTTTTAAACTTACTATCACACATAAACATTTTAACATGCTATTAAAATGGTTAGTAAAACTTATCTATTTAATGCATATTATCTTATCAATTGAATATACCACGATTTACTCAGCATTTCCTTATGATTGTGAATTTTATCTCCTCTATTTTACACTATACATATAATGCTGTGATGATCACTTGGGTGTTTAACCCTTTATTCAGAAATCCACTGAAATTATACCATAAGCTCCCAGAAGTGAAATCACATTCACCAGTTTTAACCATACTTAAGAATTTTGGTTCATACTGTCCAACATATATTCATAAGTGTTATACCATTTGACCTTGAGCGATAAAAAAGTCTCATTGATTTGGTAGGTGGAAGGTGAACATCACTTTGGTTTCATTTTATTTCCTACTTTACAAAAATACATACAAAAAGCATGTCTATCAACATTTCCTCTTCTGTGGTCTTCCTTAATCAATGTCCAATGTTCACATGCATATGATGCAATGAAGAATACTATGGTTTGGGTCAGACACACTTAGTGCTCAAAGTAACATCTTCTCTCTTCAGTACTCTAAAGAGTTCTTGTACAGCAGATTGACATAATCCACATAATCCACATCTGTGGATCCCTTGACTGCTGTTTCTATGAGCACTGGTTGTGGATCCAGTAAGACACAATCCTTGGCAACTTGATGTTACCTGTTGGTCCAGTGGTGAGGATGTTGGTCTTCTTTACATTGAGTTGTAACCCATTCTGAAGGCTACAATGCTTGATCTTCATCAGCACTGTGGTTCTGGAGAAGAATATTGAAAATACTGTGAACTACTAAAAGGACAAATCGATCTGTACTGGAAGAAGTGCAGCCAGAGTGCTCCTTAGAGGCAAGGATGGGAAGACTTCATCTCACATACTTTGGACAAGTTGGTAGGAGCGACCAGTCCCCGAAGAAGAATATCATGTTTGGTAAAGTGGAGGGTCACAAGGAAAAGATAAGCCAGAAAGGATGCAGTATAGCATCAATAGAACACAAAACATTCCTCTAGTTCTTTGATGCTTCTCCCCCAATCCCACTATCATGACCCCAGTTCTATCTTACAAATCCTGGTAGACCAGAGAATGTCCACTGGTATAAATAAGAACTCACAACACAGGGAATCCAGGACAGATAAGGCCCTCAGGACCAATAATGAGAGTAGTGATACCATGAGGGTAGGGAAAAGGTGGGAGGAGAAAGGAAAAGGGGGAAACAATAGCAATGATCTATGTCCAACACCCCCCTTCCTCAGGGGAACAAACAACAGATACATGGGTGAAGAGAGAGAATGGATGGTACAAAACATGAAAATATAAATAATTTATAAATTATCCAGGGCTCATGAGAGTGGGAGGGAGGGGGAGAGAGGGGAAAAAAGAGGAGCTGAAACCAAGGCTCAAGAAGAAAGAAAAGTTTTGGAGATGATGATGGCAGCATATGTACACAGGTGCTTGACACAAGTGATGTGTGGATTGTTATAAAAGCTGCAAAAGCCCCCAATAAAATTATTTATTAAATTTTTTTTTTTTGAGAAAGGCCCTCGATGAGATGGACGGACGTGGGCTGCGTCAATGAGCTCAGGCACGGGACACTGGTGATGGTCAGGACTGTGCCATACTTCGTTCTGTTGTGCTTCAGGTCGCTGTGGGTTGGAGCTGACTCGATAGCACAGAAAAACAACAACAACAACAATTAACCTTTACCTTGAACACCCCCTTTGGTGCATTCATGTTCACACCTCCCAGCCGGGATGCTGAACTAATTCTCTGCACTGCGATCTGTTGGATTTTGCCTGACATCATAACTGAGTGAAGAGAAAGGAGACGCTATCCTGAAAGAAGCCCCGCGTAGCAGCCCCTGAAGCCATGTCCGTGAACAGGACGCACGTTTTGTTTTCTGCGACATCTGTGAGTTCCATCAAGGTGACTGTGTAGAAGGACACTGAGAAGCTGTGAGGTCTTATTGTTGGCTTGCCTGTTGCATAACACAATGTGATGATGCACATTGTGTGCGTTCACTGAGTCCACTCGGTGTTCATTAGCGTATTATCATTGTCACAGTAACATTAGCATTGCTATTGATAGTAAGAGTGTAGAGTTCCTGTTGACAAGTGTGCTATCAAAAGGAACAATTAACTTTTGTTCTATGATTCATTAATTCTAGAAAAGTGAGCTTGAGTTAGGGGTGGAGTCACTCACCACAAGGTCAGCAGTTCAAACCACGCAGTCACTCTCTGGGAGAAAGATGAGGCTGACTGTTCTGTAGAGATTTACAGTCTGAGAAACCATATGTCAGGTGAGTCAGAGTGAACTTAAAAGCAGTAGCTTTAGTTTATTTGTACTCACGTGTGTACAGGCTATAGGGGTTTGAAAATTCAAGGTACATGAGCATCCCTACTTATAAATTGAGTTGGGACTCTGGTAAAGACTTGGAAACCCACAGGGGCAGCTCTACCCTGCCGTACAGGGTCCATATAAGCTGGAATCGACTTGATGATAGTAATTTTGGAGTTTGTAGATTCAAGGCTCTTATAGAGACTCAAGTTTAAATGTAAACAATTCAGGAACCCTCCTGTGTCTTCACATGCTATGAACAGAGATGGGCGTTAGCTGGACAGTGTGGCCCCAGCCGGGCCCATGGCTTCACTTGTATGTAATTACCTTAGTTATATGCAAGCCTGAATACAGACATCCTCTATCCTCTTGGGACCTATGTGGAGGCATGTTCTCTAGGATCACCTGACCACCAAGCAATCGCTCTACTGTTTAAGGGCAGTGGCAGGTGTGGTGTCCAGAAGTGGCCATCAATGCAGAGCAAGAGTTCCCCATCTTTGGGTGTGGCTTTCTACATAGTCCACAGCCACTGTGGTCACTGGTCCTACCTCCCTCCAGGGAAGGCTTGGCAGAAGACAATGTGTTTTAGGATGTGATGATGGGGCAAGGTCCTTGCTCAGGAGGACCTGACTTCTCGTTTATCTTTGCTTAAGTAATGTGGGTATTTCTACAAATCATTTTAATTATGGAAAGGGGGCTGGGCAATGACAGCAGAGAGACTCAGACATACTGCTCAGGGGCAGAATTACTTGATATGGCTCTCCTAACCATAGGGTTGCTATGGGTGCAAACGGACTGAATGGTCATGAGTTGTTTTTGTTTATTTGGTTGGATTTCTAGCAAAAGTCTCTAACTCCCACCAGATGGCCTTTCCCTACATGAATCTGTTCAGAATGTCAGGGAAGTTACTTGTGGGATTGATCTATGAGGCATTGTGAACAGGGTTCCCTGGAATGCCATCCTGTTGTGTCTCATTCCAAGCTAGAGTCAGGAGTGGAGCTTGTCCTCTGGATCCAGGATCCCTGCGCAGTGAAGCCCTTGGACCCGGGAGACAGTTATGATGTTAGAGGGGCAGCAGCAGGACCAGGAGTCAGGGCATGAAACAGAGGGACAGACTTCCCAGCTTGCGGAGCAGGTACAGCCCTGTGCATGTGTGCAGGAAGCTGGCTGTTGGGGGTGAACTGCAGAATTGCCATGAGCCATCCAGCAGGGGACACCTACTAAGCCACAGGGCTCCTCAGCCCTAGGGACCCTGAGATATGTTCTCTGTTTCTGAAGCAATGTTATTTTAAGCATTTGGAGCTAAGAGAGGAAGTCAGTGTGTGGATGTGTATTAGCCCCTGCATCGATACATGCCTATGGCTATCTATTCGCCAGCAGCTGTAGGGACATGAAGCTGAACCTGGTTCATAGTGATGTCTCAGGCTCGCTCACTACCTCATGGACTCTTTTCATCCTCCTTTGCTTAGCTGGAAAACCCTGGGTACAGTTTTATAATTTATACATTAATTTTTATTTTTTTCCTGCTTGGTTACTAACTTGTTACCACGACCTCACAAACACCAACTAACACCTTAAATCCAGCATCTCCAGCAAGTGCCTGTTGCCATGGTTCATTCTCCCCTCCTAAGTCTAACACTCATAGACCACCCCACCTACCACCCACCTCCCCACTGCCCTACACATTCTAAGTTTCATGGACACATATTTGCAAATTCCTGAAGTTGGTTGGTGTATGGGTTGTTTTTTCTTGGGCCCTAGTACTGGCCAGTTCAGCCAGCTACACTGGAGAAAGATGGGGCACCTACGTCTGTAAAGAGTTACAATCTTGGAAAGCCACAGGGGCGGCTCCTCCCTGTCCTGTAGGGTTGCTATGAGTCAGAATCAACCCCATGGCAGTGAGCGTGGTTTTGGTTGGTTGTGGGCCTATTTTGGGAAGTGGGTGGTAGCGGTGGGTTTGGCAAGGATAAGGCTCTCTTTGCCAGACATAGGCCTCGGAGGGCATCATCAAGGGGTTCTCAGGCAGGTTGGGGAGGTGGGGGCTCATTTCCTCAAGCACAGCGGGGTAGCTTCTCCCTCTTCAAGCAGAGGTCAGAAAGATGCATGTCCAAGATGGTAAGTGACAACAAGATTCACGCTCCCTCTCCCTGAGTTGACTCAGACTCACAGAACCCTGCTGGCTCACAGGACGGGGGAGAATGGCCCCTCTTGGGTCTGAGACTATGGGAGCAGACAGCCTCATCTCTCCTCTGAAGAGCAGGCGGTGGGTTCGAACGATTGACCTTGTGGTACGCAGTGCAGTGTGTAACCCAGGATGCCACCAGCGTTTCCGAAAGGCCATCTAGATGCCTTTATTTGGGGCTCACTCCTCCCCAAAGCCCCACGTTTTTCCATGAAGCCAGCCTTCTCATGCTCCAGTGGGCTCGATTCCTCACAGGTGTTGGGCAGCGGAGTGGGCCATGGGGCTATCAGGAAGAAGAACTCGGAGCAGCACAGCCTGGGGGGGTTCAGTGTCTTGGGAGCTGATGGGTTAGTAACTCAGAGCCCCCCTTGGGCACCATTTAATAGGCACATTATCATAATTAACTACAGGCAGGAACTTGATAGATTGCTAGGCGGCTACTGCTGTTTGTTATTACCCGGGGCCATTAAACACTGCATGCACAGCAGTCCCGTGGGACAAGGCAGAGGGCCCATTTGAGTGTCCACGCTGGGACCCAATACCAGGTCCTCCTGCCGAAGCACTACTTGATTTGAGGATCCTGACCTTGTTTTTAGCAACTCTTACTTAACCACAAAGGAGCCCTGGTGGCGCAGAGGCTACCCATTGAGCTGTTACTGCAAGGTCAGCAGTTTGAAAGCCCTAGCTGCTCCACGGGAGAAAGATGAGGCTTTTTACTCTGGGAAAGAGTTCCAGCCTTGGAAACCCACAGGGCAGTTCTACCTTGTCCTGTCCGGCCGCTTTGAGTGGGCACAGACTCGGTGGCAGTGAGTGTTGGGTTTCTGGTACTTACCCACCTTTGCGGATCATTCGTAACCCCGTCCCCACGGATCATTCGTAACCCCGTCCCCACGGATCATTCGTAACCCCGTCCTCACGGATCATTCGTAACCCCATCCCCACGCACAAGACTCCCAGGAAGGGCACAGATTCCCACATTTGGGAATGGTCCCTTGGGATGGCCGAGGCGGGAGCCGCGTGGGAATCTGGACAGTGAGGGAGCTGGGAGAACAGTATTTTTCCAGGGACACGTTCCCACACACCTGTTGACGGTCGCCACTCACACCCATGGGCGCAGCCTACCTGATTTACTCTCCTCCAAGCCCCTGGGCCGCTCATGACTGAACGGATCCTCTCCCTGGGGGACATCCTCATTCAAAAGTACAAGCTCCGTGTTTCCAGAGGGGCCCCTGCGCTGACCCACCACCCAGAACTGGGCCTGGGCCTGAGAACAGCCGGCCTCACAAGACTTCCTTCAGGTAAGTTGATCGGTTTCCATTCTGAACACGGCAGTCCCACGCACAGATTGAGCGCAGCCCCAGCTCACATGTTCAACTATGAGCAGAAAGGCTGGAGGGTCAAGCCCACCCGGAGGAACCCGGAAGAAAGGCCTGGCGATCACTTTGGAAAAATCTGCCAGTGAAGACCTCACAGAGCGGACTCGTCGCCCTGGGGCCCACGGGGTGGCTGCATGCCACCATCGACGTGACAGCCAATCCGCTGGAACCAGCAGGGAGGGACTTCGGGACCCAGGATGGCCCTGCTTTTTCCAGAGGCACAAGCGAACATGAGCCTTTATTTCAGAAATCTGGTGAAAGGATCAGACTGAGCGTTTAGAAATAAACAAGCAAACAAAGGAATCAATGATGCCGCTGCCTTCATGAGAGGTTTCTGGATTCAAACCCTAACAGCAGTGTGGGGCGTTTCATTCTCTCAACCACATGAGCCAAAGGAAACCACCTGCCCTGCCGTCGAGGCGAGGCGACCACGCTGCAGGACGGCGGGGGGCTGTGCCTGTGGGTTTCCAGGAAGATGGCCTTTCCAGGAGCGGAAATCCCTTTCTTCCCGGGAGCAGCTGGTGGTTCCTAACTGCTGACCTTCGAGTTAGCAGCCCAAAGTGTGACCCTCACAGGACGCTGTGAAAAAGAGGGAAGACAATGATTTTTAAAAAATAATAATAATGGTAATGATGGCATCCACCGGAAGTCAGCATGTAACTCCTGGTTTTGCGCTTTCGCTGCAATGCACAAGCGGGTGCGGCCCGGCTGAGGATGACGGCCTGAGCCAGCAGCTGCATGGAGCTCATCATCTGCTCCTCTGCGCCGGCGGTGGCTGCTTTTTCTGACCAGGGCCTGGCCTCCTTGCCCAGTGCAGAAGGGGTGATCGCCGAGGGGGCACTGTTGTCCCTGACGGCGCGGGGTCAACCATGAAGGCTGCAGTGGGCCACAGGCTGGAGGTTACACGTGACTGACCCTGTGGGTCCGCTGCCCGCGTGGGTCAGGACCTGCGCTGAGCAGACACACACAAGACGGGCCTTTTCTGAGGGTCCACCCTGGGCGGCGTGTTTCTCTTCAGCCCCGTGTGTGGTCACGGTTTCTGCCTTTGCACGGGCCTCCCTCCTGCCATCCTAGGTGGTCTCCCAACCCGCAACTCGCAGGTGCCCTGCGGTGGAGATGAGGCGCTGATCTTGGATGGTGGCGCAGCAGGCCCCACGTTTCGGTCCCACAGAGAAGACTCAGCCTGTGCTTTATGCGGCAGTGTTGGCATCTACTGTGGGACACTGCTCCAGGGAGCCTTCAAATAGTTCTAGACTGCATCCCTGGTTTGATAGATAGTAGAGCAATCTCTTCTCTCTCAAGGAATTCAACATTCTACTGCTTGCAGATATGCTAACATGGCCTGTTGTACTGGTTGGTGTTGGGTGCCATTGGGAGGGGGCTCCCACCCACAGCCACCCCTGGTCTCGGTGCTGAACGACACCGCCTGCCTGGCACGCGCCACCCTCCCAATTGGTCCCATGCCTGAGCCCATTGCTGCAGCCACGGTGTCAAACGGACTCCAGGGTCTTCGTGTCCACCCTCCTCTACTTTACCAAACATGGTGGCCTCTTCCAGGGACTGGTCTCTCATGACAACGTGTCCAAAGTGTGTAAGATCAAGTTTCACCATCCTTGCCTCAAAGGAGCCCACTGGCCCTACTTCTTCCAAGAGAGATTGAATTGTCCTTTGAGCAGTTTATGGTACTTTCTATCTTATTCTTCATGGAGACACCTGGAGGGCGCATACCTGACCTCCTCTGGCTTCCTTATTGCCACCAGGCAGGGGTCAGACAGCCCTCTACCCTCCTTCCATGTTTACGTGTTCTACCGCCAACTGTTCTCCCGAGGAAATCTATTTCTCGGTTGGATTCGGTAATTTGATGCAATGGCCACCCAGAACTCACGGGCAATACTCACAATCACGGGAGCTTATCAGAGAACGTAACTGGTTAATGTACATAAGGATCAGTAAACAGTAAGGATACAGCTCTCCTCAGCCCGCAGTCCAATCGCTCTCTGGTCCTCTCATCTCTCAGCTATGTGGTTCCTTGACTCCTGCCTCCGTGAACCAGGAAGTCAGCCCTCTGCTCTCAGCCTCATAGTCCCAGAGTCTTGGTCCTGCTCCCAGGCTCTGCCTCCTGGTCTCTGCACCCCAGTGTAATGTACCTCTTGTCTTGGCCTGCACCCCCTGAGACAGAGATCTTGAAGGAGCATGCTCTCCTTCTGATGAGCGGGGTTTTCTCTCTGTATTTCCAGGATGGTGCTGATGCACAGATCTGCGGCTTTGTTGGAGGTGTGGTTTTCGTCGCCAGCAGAACATGTCTCCAAGGAAACAGAGGATGTGACGTGGTTCACAACCTCTGGTCAGGACTTAATCCCACCTTAATCTAGAGAACTCCATCCAACATGGGACTGTAGCCATCAGTAGAGTCCAAAATTATAACACATCTCGTAAGGAATTCTGGCTAGAGGGGCCATAGGCATTGACTACTTCACAAGCAGGCCCTGAAAAAATGCCACAGAGAACACAGCCATGGGCAGAGATTGATGTGGGGGACGTTGCCTTGCCTGGAGTGGAAGGGAAAGACTTCTGCAGCCTCTCCGTGCCCCTGAGGGGAACCAGCTTGAGAAAGAAACTGGGATGCCAGACAAGAGAGAGAGTAAGGTCCCAAGTCATCAGAGAGCTGTCCTCAGAGAGACTACAGTTCAGGGAAGCTAGAATTTGCTGTGAGTCTGGACCTTGCCTCTCCTTGGGCTATTTGTTTTGCTTGTGCACGCACAATGGGTCTCAACTACCTAAATGGCATTACTAAAAGCACTGAACTATACAGTCACGCGCAACTTGGTTTCAACTTAGTGTTCCGCCTCTACCTCGGAGTCCTCTCTTGGTAGTCCACACCCTCCACTCAAAAGACTCGTTTCCATCTGGGGCAGTTACATAATCTCCTGTCAACTTGAGTGAAGTTGTGGCGTCTGGCCTGTCAATCAGGTCATAGCCAATCATGCCTCTGTGTGGGCATGGCCTTCTCTTGAGGATTCTGGAACTCCTATCTTCCTCCTTGGAGGCAAAACACACACTCTCTCTCTGCTTAGTCTTCCTGTTGATAAGACAAGACACATGGAGCCAGAGCCCTAGAGCTGGAGGAGCCATGTGGAGAACCACACCAGCGCTGAGATACTTCCACCGCCACTGGATCCACAAGACTTTCCACCTAAGGGCCTGTGATCTTCCTGCATTCGGCATCATTGCATGTATTGCGTGAGTTTGAAGAGGAATTTATAGACTGATATCTGACATATGGGCTAATATCAGACTTATGGAGTTGATCTGGACTCGTCTGAGGTGTTACAATTCCTCTTTTATATAAAGCTCTTTCTTATACACTATGAGTGTTTATAAATTTGTTTCTCTTGTCAACCTAGACTAACAGCATTCAACAGGATTGATGAGAATTCTAATACCTGCGTTTGGGTGGAAATACCTATTGCATGCATGTGGCTGATTCTGTTTGGTGTGTGACAAAGTGAGACATTATCTTTAAACAAGTTTCTGGCAAATAAGCTCTGACTTGTGACCATGTGTGTTAGACAGGGTTCTCTAGAGAAACAAATCCACAGAAACTCATGTACAAGAGAGAGTTTTATATAAAGGTTAAGTGGGCATCAAGAAAACATCCCAACCCAGTGCTGCCCAAGACCACAAATCCAACATTAATCCATATGACCAACACCAATACACAAAGTCCTCCTCCATCTCACAAAACACACACTATGATACTGACTGCAGGAGGAAAGCCGAATCAGTGAACATGTAAGCATCTCAGCACTGGCAGGGGTCTCCACACAGCTGTTCCAGCATCCAGGGCTGCATCGGGGTAGGTCCATGTGGCTTCTCCTCAGGGATGTCTTGCAGGAAGTGAGCCTTGCAGCTGAAGCAGGCAATTGGCTAGGACAATTGCACCCTCATCCGACCATCAAAAAGTAAGAGACCAAAGAACTCGAAAAGTGATGCTCACCGAGCCATTTATCTCTCTGCTCTTCAATTAACCCCACAAGTGTTTATCGGCCAGATTGGCACAATAAACTTTAACTATATCACCATGGAATGAATCTCACAGTAGAACTGTGCTTGCTCACAGGGCTTGGAATGACTGGGGTTTTGGAAGTCAACTGGTCCTTCCTTTTGAATCACTTCTGGGTAGATTCAAAGCCCCTTCTGTTTGGTAAGCAGACAGCATGTCAAATTTTGCCCCTACTCAGTTATCTTACAGGACTCTGGACCCTGTCCCCAGATGGAGTCTCAGTGAGCTCTGGGTAAGGGCACCTCCTTCAAGCCAGGCCACAGCCGTCTTTGCCTGGTTCTGAATAACCCCACTCTCAACCTGATGGGTGCAATCAGTGATGGAGATGTAACTCTGAAGTGGGGGTGGTCATGGTTTCAGGCAGAAAGTTTTAAGAAACTGAGAACCCCTCTTAGTTAGAGAAAAAGGGAGTAGGGGATTTGGCCTCTTAAATAGAAGAAATAGTAGAACATTTTGAGAGTATGTTTTATTATCCTGTTGACCTTTGAAATGGAGACTAGAAATCAGAGAAAACACACAGCTAACATAGTAGAATATGGAAAGTTTTAAAATATAAAAATAGCTCTTAGGAGATAAAAATGTATTGGTCACCTTCAGAAAGGAAAGCCACAGGATGAATACATGAACAAGACTGGATTAGACACAACTCAGAGAAGGGAGGGAGGGAGGGTGTGTTGGAGGACAGAGCTGAGGCGAGCACAGAGGCCCACACGATTTAACAACCTCACAGCCGCCGAATCAGTTCTGGGTCACAGAGGCCCCAGAGGACAGAGTGCATGCTCCCTGGGGTTTCCTGAGGCTTCCTGTACAGGAGCAGGAAGCATTGCGTTTCTCTAGCAGAGCGGCAGGTGAGTTTGAACTGCTGATTTTGCCATTAGCAGACCAACTGATATCCCACTGTGCCACCAGGGCTCCCTCACAGCAGCACAGCTCAGTGAAAAATACATGAAAGTGCACGAAAATAAATGGCACGACAAACAACGGGACAGAGCAAGTGGGAGAGGACGCAAATAGACAATAGAAAAAGGCAAATATGCGAGAGAAATTGGCACACAGACTTTCAAATATTGAAGGAAAACATATTCCCCACGCTGGAGAGACTTGTTGAATCGTGAGCAAGACTGATCATCAGGCGACAAGTCACAGTGAGATGAAGAAAGTCAGGGCCCCTAAAAGGAAAGATTGCACTCCTGACTGAAAGGCTGGCACAACTGTGGATTCCTCATGAGTCACCAAGGGTGCCACAGGCCGTGCATAGGATGCTCGGATTGCTGCAAAGATCATTTTCTACCCAGAATTTTAAGCCTAGAAAACATTCAAAGGGGTGGTTTGAACAAACAAACGCAGGGCTGGTATTTTCCTGAGTCTCATTAAAACACTGCTCCAGGATGCTCTTCAGGGACAAGAACCAACCCCAGAGTGGATGAGAGGATGGCGGGCCTTAGGGAGCAAAGGGGTTGGCAGAGGGACTGGCCTGTCTCGGTGGCCACTGACTGTACATCACTCACTGGCTTTTGTTGTTTGATTCCCTCCAGTTGTCTCTGGCTCACGCAACGACCCCTCTGTACAACAGATGGACATCCTGCCAAGCTCTGCGCCGTTTTCACAGTTATTCTCATCTGTCAGCCCATCGTTGCAGCCGCTGCGTGGATCCATCTTGGTCTTCCGCTCTTCCACTGTCCCTCTAGTTTACAGAGCATGACGTCCTTCCCGGGGACTGGGCTCTCCTGCCAAGAGTCCCCATTTGGACTTCCAGTGAGCATTCTGATTTACTCCTTCTGAGACAGATCTGTTTGTCCCCTTGGGTCTCCCCCGGCTACGTTTCAGAAATAAATCACCAGGTCTTCGTCCGGAACCTCTGTTCAAACCAGGCCACCCTGGGTCATCCTCCTGGTGTTTGCAATATTAGTGGCACATCTTTCAGCACCAAGCCACAGAGCACAGGCAACGGGACAACAGGAAGTGACCGATCATAATACTTACGATTATTATAATTATCATGTCATCAAATCGGTTCTGACCCATAGCCAACCTCTGCACAACAGAACCAAGCACTGCCTACCTCTCACCATGTTCACGGCTGTTCCTGTGCTTGAGCTCAGAGATGCAGCCTGTGCCAATCCATCTCTTGAGGCTCTTCTTGTCCGCTGCCCCTCTGCTTGCGACCGGTAAATGTTTCTTTCGGTCCAATCAGGTGTGTGTAGGATTGTTCGTGGCTTTTGCCTTCCTAGGAGCAGTTTGCTTTTGATTCTGATTATCTCTGAAGAGATGGCGAGTCTTCGTTTTTGATGGTTTTCCCTTTGAGCGCTTTCAGAGTCCTGCCAGCCTTCCCTCTACCGCATTTTTCCTTCCGAGACCTTCCTGCGGAAAGCACTTGGCAAGACGCAGGCATGGCGCAATGCTAGCCTGATGGCACCGCCGTTGAATAGAAGCCATTGTGTGCCGAGACCTTCCTGCTGAAAGCACTTGGCAAGACGCAGGCATGGCGCAATGCTAGCCTGATGGCACCGCCGTTGAATAGAAGCCATTGTGTGCCGAGACCTTCCTGCTGAAAGCACTTGGCAAGACGCAGGCATGGCGCAATGCTAGCCTGATGGCACCGCCGTTGAATAGAAGCCATTGTGTGCGCGTTACGGTTTATTAATTAAATATACCAAAGAGCCTCAACCAGATTTTTATGATGATCTGGAGTTTACCCCAGAAATTAATTAAATCCCTTTTCCCTCACTACCCACATGACTCCTGAAAGCTTGTGGAGATTAATTCCAAAGTATTGTCTTGTCAAAAGGGGCTACTATGTGATGAAAGACGCAAATGACTAAAAAATGTATGCCCCTAATTATCTCTGATATCATTGTCTTAGTCGTTATTATATGTGATTTTACGGCTCGGATGAAAATATGTCCTTCTGAAAGCAGAGGCAGATGTGCTCAATGAAATTATGTCTAAAACTTATCCCCAAATGAGCACGATTCTTTCAGCCATAAGGCATCCCCTCAACCACATCAGTTTCCTAAGAAAAACTCCTTCAGACCTGAAATACATGGAACTAAATGTTTCTGACCAGCTGGGGCAGGCCTGATCCACTGTAGAGGGACCACAGGCACTCCGGAGGAATCTGTCTGAATGCACTTGGAACAGCACAGGAGCAGGTATGTGTCCATATGGTCTAAGAGATGATGTAAGCAAAGCCACACTTGGTTATGAATCTTTCTCATGGGTCTCCTTTAGCAGAAGGTCATCGGTGAGGGAGAGGGGTAGTGAGACAGATGTTTCTATTTGAAAACCTTAAACAACAACATAGCTAAGTTAGAAGACACGTACATATTTCCACATCTCTCATTTCGATGGACTTAAGTTGGGATCACGGTTGGAGAAAAACCTTTAATACATAATGTGATTAAGTGTGTTTTGCTATACACTTGATTTGGTAAATAACATTTTAAATGAAATGACATCTCTGGTGAAGCAATTTGAATATGGGTTGTTTACAAAGCCTCATTCACTGTGGTGCATATGGATAGTCAGCACCATTTTACAGCCAGGGGCACAAAACACCAAAAGTTCATATGTATTTATTGAAGCAAGAGCTAATTTTTATTTCATACCCTGCAATATTGGCTTTTCTTTTTATATATACATATGCATACACACATATTAGGGGGTACCCCCCCAAAACAGAAAAAAGGTCTGCTGATGTGAGTGAGCTATTGCATTTGGAGTTCATTCCACCAGGTCAGACTGTTAATCAAGCTTTCTATTTAGAGATTCTGAAAAGGTTGTAATACAATGTGTGACAAAAAAGGCTGGATTTGTGGTAGACAGGGGACTGGTTTTGCCACCATGACCATGCTCCTGCTCACATAGCCATCTCAGTGCACCAGGTTTTCACACACAAAAAAACCCCCAAAACAACAACAGTATCTCTCTCTGGCCCCAGGCACCTTACTCACCTGACCTCTCTCCGTGTGACATTTTTTTGTTTCTGAGAATGAAGAGGGACATGAAAGTTCTGCGATTTGATGACACAGAAGATGTGAAGGAAAAAATGAGAGGGCTTCTGTAACCCATCCAAACAGATGAGTTTGACAAATGTTTCCAAGAATGGATC
>NW_022103920.1:2455660-2461232 GCF_000313985.2 Echinops telfairi | reverse complement strand
GTTACACCTTCAATTAAATTATGTTATGATGGAGGCCATTTTATGTAAAATAATAAAATGTTGGAAACGATTGAGTTTTGTAGGTCTGTGTGTGTGTGTATGTGTGCGAAATCATTGTCAAGTTACTGACCCATATGCAGTAATATTTTTCCTCATTTTGTAATTTGATGAAAGTTGTAAGCTTTTTAATGAATCAATTTCCTAGCCTCACTGTACTTGTCGATCTTAATGTCTCATTATCTATGGTTTGGCACCCAAGATACCACACTTTTAGAGGGCTATTCTGCTGGGGGGAAAAGTGATTCATTTTCATATTATGAAAATTAAAGAAGTGATGCAGGCTTATTCATGCATGGCAACACGATCTTAATTACGAAGGAGCTAGCTGAATTGATTCTTCCTGTCTTAACTCCTTCTATAACTAAGTGCTAGATCACCTTGTATATATCAACCCAGAGCAGGCCCATCGTCAGAACTTAATTACCTCTCAAATGTTATCTTCCTTAATGATAGTGGATGAAATCTCGCTGGCAGTGGCTTCCTGGATAACACACATACAAATTATTTTTATGTTACGTGGAATGTAAATCCTCCGGTCAGTGTCTTCCATCTCATTTGAAATGATTAGTGGAGCTTTTAAAATCTTTCCATCTATCAGGGAAACGGAATTATGAGCCCTGGGCATTTTTGGAACCGAAGTGCAGTCACTTTGCTACACTGCCACTCCTGCTTTCCTTCATTAAAGCATCTGTTTCCGTAAAGAGACCCTCATATTCTTGCTTGGCTTTCTTGACACATATGTGATCGCTTACAATTGTCTTCTGTTATCTTGTATTTTTCTAGAATTAAGCTTCCTACTTCTTACTTCCTACTTCTTGGAAGAAGTACAGCCAGAGTGCTCCTTAGAGGCAAGTGCTCCTTAGAGGCAAGTCTTAGAAGCTTTGGACACGTTGCCAGGAGAAAGCAGTCCTCGGGAAAGGAAATCTTCCTTGGTACAGTAGAAGGGCAGTAGAAAAGAGGAAGGCCCTTGGGAGATGGAAGGGCACAGTGGCTGCGACGATGGGCTCAAGCACAGGAGCAATCGTGTGAATGGCACAGGACTGGGCAGTGCTTTGTTCTGCTCAGAATTGAGTCATTATGGGTCAGAAGAGACTCCGTGGCACCTAACAAAAACAGCAACCACAACAAGCTTCATGCCAGAGGTCGACTTCCTACTGGAGAGGCCATTTCTCCATGGAAAAGGTCATACTTTCTTTCCTTGATACTAGAGCTGAAATTCGGAGTCCCTTGGTGCAGAAGTGGGTGACAGTGAAAGTCCAACCTCCATCTGCAGAGTCCCCACATAGAGTAAGCCTCCATTTACCTCCTTCTGCTCATTAACCAAGACTGTAGATAGTCTTACCCCACGGCAGAGTGCAATGGAAAGCGACCACCTCCACCCCTGCAGCCAGACAGGAAGGGGCAGTCTCTCTTAGGGTCTGGCCAGGGTATGTCCTTGATAGAGGTCACAGTACTGGGGACAATACAGGGCATTGAGTCCAGGGGTTGAATGAGTCATCCCCTATCAGTCATGCCCTGACTGCCTCCGTCAGAAAGCCCTGGACCAATCTAAGCTCTTCTATCTAACATAATGTACATGTCTGAATCATGGTCCTTGTGCCAGTTCGGTAGTCCCACCTGTAACTGAGATGAATTTGGGACAGTTTCCTTTGTCCTATGCCTTATTTAACCAGTGTGCTCAGTGTAAATCCTCAGAGGCCATTCTGACCTCCCGATACTGGCCTCCCTCACCCCAACGACGACGTGTAGTGTCTTTCTGGTGTCTGTCTCTTTTAAGACGTAATTGATACTTTCCATACATCATATTTGAGATGGGGGTCTCTTTTGTCCCCTCAAACACCATACTGAAAAGTTCACATTGACATTACAAAGCTTATTATCAGCACCACCTTTGGGCCTCAAATAACAGTTTCTAGACATTTTTCAACATAAAATCAACTTGATTTTTCTGAAACACGTAAATTCTTTTTTTCCTTGGCATCTAAGTTTGTAGATGTCCACCCACAGATGAGTTAGCCTCTCATTGGGGGTTTCAAATACATAAGGCAGTTCTAATGGGTCACCAGCTTCTTGAATTGGTGTCCATGGTAGACATTTTCATAAGTGACCCTGTTAGCTAAAGTAACATCTTCAAAAGGGTAAAATTGAGCCTGTGCCTCACACTGTAAAGCAATGCAAACTCCAAGCAGGTTGTCTCTTTGTACATATGAATGAACCATCAGACAACAGGCGAACTTCTTTATCATCGGAGAGCAGGCAAAGACTTTCCGGCTGCAACGTTCAAACCAGAGCCCTGAACAAAGTCGGTAAATTTAATTACAAAAATCAACATAAACATAAGTCAACATCAAATGACAAACTGAAGAGAACATTTGTGCATATTCTTGTCAAAAAGGCAAGCCATATATTTTTAAACTGGGCAATCTATCAACTCAAACCCACTGTCATTGAGTTAATTCAAACTCATGGGGATCCTACCGGACAAGTAGAACTGCTTCCTTGGGTTTCTATGGCTGTACATTTGTAAGGGAATAGAAAACCTCATATTTTCCCCTTGAAGTGGTTGGTAATAACATATAAGGGTAGCAATGCATTCATTTATATTCATATCTGCATATGTATATGTGTGTATGTATATATAGAGAGAGAGTGGGGGGGGGACTAGATACAGAGAGATGAGCCAGAAACTAATGAAACTGTGCCTTCTCAAAAAGAGAACACGAGTAGTGATACGGGGGCCATGAATGGATGCAGCACATCTCAGTTTATTTTCTATGATTTTAATTGTGAGCCCAGGAAATGCTTCAGACTTTCAACAGACAAAAAATAAATCAAATTGAGTCACAAAAGGACAGATATTACGAGATCTCAAGCTATGAGTTAGCAGAATATGTAGAGAGTCCTGTTTCTTAGTAGCTACGTGTAGAGGGGAGTGAAGGGGAAAAGAGTGTGTTCTGATTGGGGTGGGGAGAAAATTCAGGAAAGGTTAGTGATGGTAATTAACCAGGATGAAAATAATGAATGTCACTAAACTTCCATGTGATGATTTTAGTGATGGCAAGTGGTCTGTTACCTATAGTTTTACCACAATACTTTTCTAAATTTAATTAAATTAAAAACAATAATGAATGAGACTATAAACAAATTGACTTAAAGTTAGATAATTCCATAGAAAGAGAAAGGAAGAGAGAGGGATGTATTGCTGATAGTTTAAACCCTATCGCTTTTGAGTGTGTATCTATAGTGGGATATAGTCTAATAGTGAAAACAACTGCACATCAGTCTTAAATCTCATAACATTTTATTAATGATTATAGTATGTATATTAATATATCAATATTTTATTAAAATTGACAATTTTATGAATGTTGTTCAGAGTAACATTTTTATAATTGCCATGGTCCTTGTAACTATAATCCTCTTTTTTAATTTAAATACTTTTATTGGGACTCTTACATCTCTTATCACAATCCATACATTCATCTAGTGTGTCAAGTACATTTGTACATATGTTTCTATCATCATTTTCAAATGATTCTTCCTGTTTGAGCCCTGATATCAGCTCCTCATTTTACCTCCTCCTTCCCCACACCCCCTCCCTCATGAACCCTTGATAAGTCATAGATTATTATTTTCATATCTTACATTGTCCTCTGTTACCCTTCACCCACTTTTCTGTTGTTTGTCCCCCTGGGAGGGGGTTATATGTTGATCTTTTTCATTGATTCCTCCCAACCTTCCCTTTATCCTCCTGGAATCTCTGTTTTCATACACACAAAAGACAGGATATAAATGAGCTAAGAGAGGAGGAATTTCTATATGCCAGACCCTCATCTTTTGTGATTGATACACCTTGGTTGTTATGAATATGTCCTCAGGAAAATGCAATCACTACAAAAGGACAAAGAAATCTATTTTGAAAAAAATGCAGCCTGAATGCTCCTTCATAAAGAGTAGGGAAAGACTTCTTCTTACATACTTTGGACATGTTGTCAGGAGAGACCAGTCCCTGGAGAAGGACATCGTGCTTGGTCAAGTGGAGGGGCAGGGAAAGGAGGAAGGACCTCAACTTGATGTATTGACACAGAGGCTGCTCAAACATGACAACAATTGTGAGGTTGGCTGAGGACCAGGCGGTGTTCCCGTCTACTGGACATAGGTTTGCTATGAGTCAGAACTGACTAGATGGCCCCTACAAAACAAAGGAGACCCCAAATTGCTAAGGTAGAGGGTGGAGAAAAATGAAGGGCGTGCCGTAGGAGAATTGGCATGATGTCTGCAGCAATGGGCACAGTCAATTCTGAGGATCCCTCAAACCCAGATTCAGACTCCTGCCATCAGGATGCGGGGGAGGGAACCAGGACAGGGCAGCGTTTCTTTTTGCTACCCAGCGAGGCTCCCTGGGTCAGAGGGCACGTCAGACAAGCTCTGAATACCAACAGGTGTTACATTTTATAAGGACACTTGGCTCTAAGAACACAATTAATCATGATGAATCAGGCTGCTTTGTCGTTGACTTTACATCCATAAAACTTTGGGGGGAGTTTTGTTGAAGCACACCGAGTATTAACAAACTCAATAAAACAATGTATGTTTCAATGCATTTCTTTCTTGATATGCAAATGTTAGTTGTCTGGTATCTGGATGCCACTTTCCATTTCTTATTTTATGTCAAGTAACAAACACTGATGTGACTTAAAAAAAAAAAATGCCCTGCAGTAACTTTCAGATTAGATTTTGTTTTTATATTGGTGTTACTGTTAATTTTTAATGGAGTTTTCTGAGACAATGAAGCAGCTCATAAGATTAAGCTTTCTTTTTTAATGAAACCAATTTTATACATTAAAATTAGCATAATTTAAAAGATAACATTGACTGTCACCACTGGGATGGTGGCCATTCTGTCGCGGTTTTTTGCATTTCATTTAGCTTCAACTTGCTCTGCAGCAAAGAACTATCACAATATGACCAACTGGAGAAATAGCACATGCAAGGAGCCAGTGGATGTATCCAGAGGGGAGTCACTGGCTCATTTTTAGAAATAGATCGCCAGGTCTTTTGAAAAGAAAGTGTGTGTGTGTGTGTGTGTGTTCTGTCAGTTTGTTGTACTATGGTGCCTCACAGAGTGTTGTGATGTGGGGAGCTATGCTGACTGAAGTTCACATACTGGCAGGGTCATCCATGGTAGTCAAGTATCCCTGGAGCTTCCAGATTAAGAAAGACTAGGAAGTCTTAACAGAAAACAAAGATCATAAGAAGCATAGTTACTTATGTCTTATTGACCAAAAGTGAGGGATAACATTGTGAAGAGTGGGAATTCCAGGAAACTTGATTTCATTCTTGAAGAACCTGTATGTAGACCAAGGAGTTACTTTTTTAAAAAATCATTTTACTGGGGGCTCATACAACTCTTATCACAATCCATACATACATACATTGTGTAAAGCATATTTGTACATTTTTTGCCATCATCATTCTCAAAAGATTTGCTTTCTACTTGAGCCCTTGATAT
>NW_022103920.1:2453715-2454515 GCF_000313985.2 Echinops telfairi | reverse complement strand
CTATCAAAAGATATAGCATCTGTGGACTTAAAGGCTTGAAGATAAACAAGCAGCCATCTAGCCCAGACGTAACTAAGCTCACAATGAAGAAGCACACCAGCCTGTGTGACCAAGAAGTTACTTTAACAGAACAAAGGGATCCTTCTTGGGTTTCAGTCAGGAAAGTTGTACATCAGAATTGTATATTTTCAGCATATTTAAGCAAGCTGTAGGCTGACCCAAGAATCCCACATGTGGGACAAATTTCCCATCAGGAGTGTAGAAAGATTGTTGCCTACTTGTGACAAAAAAATGAGACAACCTTGCTGGCTGAAGGTGAAGAGGACTTGAAGCACTTACTGATTGGGGTAGGCTGGCTTGTGTAGAGAAACAAATAAGGGACACTCATCTACATACAGGAAATAACTTTCTATCAAGAATCAACTTTACATGAAGAAGGGACCCCAGCCCAGTTCAGCTCAAATCCATAGGTCCAAGGCTAGCAGGGTCCTCTTCAGACTCAAGTAGCTGCCGGCCAATGATGTTGAAAATGTAAGCCAGAAGCAGGGGACAGAGGCCAATGAGTGCAGAGTCACGTGAATCAAAGATCGGTGGAAACCCAGAAAGGCACCAACAGATCTCAGGGTCAGGTGTCCCACACGAGGCCACCCTGGAACAGACACAGAGTCCCAGGGATGTTCCAGTGAGGAGGAAAGTGAAGTGGCAGAGACACAGGCAAATTCCAAGTTACGTAACTACTTGAGTATAAGCTGAGGTTTTTTTCCTCATTTCTTTTTTTTAAATCATTTTATTAGGGGCTC
>NW_022103920.1:2434433-2453430 GCF_000313985.2 Echinops telfairi | reverse complement strand
CCACTCTCACCACTGGTCCTGAAGGGATCATCTGCCCTGGATTCCCTGTGTTTCCAGTTCCAATCTGTAGCAGTGTACATCCTCTGGTCTACCCAGATTTGTAAGGTAGCATTGGAATCGTGATAATGGGGGGAGAGGAAGCATTTAGGAACTAGAGGAAGGTTGCATGTTTCATCATTGCTACACTGCACCCTGATTGGTTCATCTCCTCCCCATGACTCTTCTATTAGAGGATGTCCAATTGCCTACCGATGGACTTTGGGTGTCCACTCCACACTCCCCCTCATTCACAACGGTATGATTTTTTGTTCTGATGATGCCTGATACCTGATCCCTTCGGCACCTCATGATCACATAGGTTTTATTGCTTCTGAGCTAGCTGGCCACTTCTTTACCTTTAAGCCTTTAAGATGCCATTCGCTATATCTTTTGATAGCTGGGCACTATCAGCTTTCTTCACCACATTTGCACATTTATGCACCCATTTGTCTTCAGTGATCATATCAGGGAGGTAAGCACACAATGATATGATTTTTTGTTCTTTGATGCCTGATAACTGATCCCTTCAGCACCTCATGATCATGCAAGCTGGTGTGCTTCTTTCATGTGGCCTTTGTTGCTTCTTAGATAGATGGCCGCTTGTTTACCTTGAAGCCTTTAAGACCCCAGACACTATCTTTTGATAGCCGGACACCATCAGCTTTCTTCACCACATTTGTTTATGCACCCGCTTTGTAAAAGCCCCCCAGGTTTTTGTGGTAAAATTAGGTGCCTCAGCTCATACTTGAGTATATAGTTACTTCCGTATAAAAGGCCGAATCCCCAAGGAGGCATCATCAGGCTGTGACCTGATTGACAGGTTAGACTTCACTCCTCGCCAGGTGTGTCTAGTTGAAGTAATCATGAACTACCACATTGATGATGATTAAAGTCTTCTAAAAGTGGCATCAACAGAAATAAAACAAAAATCCTCACAACTGAACCACCAAGTAACGTCATATTACATGGAAAAAACGTTTGAAGATTTCAATTGTTTTGGATCCACAACCGTTACACAGGGAAGCATCCATCAAAAAAACAAAGGTGTATTTCTTTGGGTAAATCTGCTTCAAAAACCCTCCTTAAATTCTTCAAAGCAAAGATGTCACTTTGAAGATGAAGATGAAGATGTTCCTGACCCAAGCCATGGTCGTTCCAATAGTCACAGAAGCAAATTAAAGGGAACAATGAAAAAGGAAGACTGAGGATTAATTGATACAACTGACTTAGAGTACTTGCAAATAATCATGAGTATATCACCAACTGCCAGAAGAACAAACAAATCTATCTTGAAAGAAGTACAATAAGAATGTACCTTAAAAGTGATAATATCGACTTCATCGTAGATGAAGAAAGCTTCATCTTTTCTCCTTGGAGTAGTTGGTAATAATATATAAGGTCATAACATATTCCTTTATATTCATATCTGCATATGTGTGTATATATATTTGTGAATGTATGTATAGAGAGATAGAGAAAGAAAGTTAGATACAGCTAGATGAACCAGAAATGAGTGAATATGTACCTTCTCAAACAGAGAACATGAGAAGCAATAGAGGGGCCATGAATGGATGCAATATATCTCAGTTTAGTTTCTATGATTTTAATTTTCAGCTCAGGAAATGCTTCAGACTTTCAACAGCCTCAAATTAATTTAGACATGTTCTTGGGAGAGACCAGGCCCTGGAAAAGGACATTATGTTTGAGGGTGGGTGAAGAAGCAGGTCCTGAATAGGAGAGATTGCCTCAGAGACCAATATTATGGATGAAAATTACCTATTGCTCAAAAGATGGCTCAGGACCTAGAAAATTGTCCTTTTTATATACATAAGCTCAACGATCCCATCCCCAGTGGTGTTGTAGGTTAGGCTTGGGCTGCTAAAGCTCAAAGATCCCATCCCCAGTGGTGTGGTGGGTTAGGCTTGGCTGCTAACCTCCAGGCCGGTCGGCAGCAAACCCACCAGCCAGGCCCTCGATGGGAGAATGATGCCTCTCTCTGAGTCTCTAAAGACTTCAAGTTGGGAAATTCTCCAGAGAGCCTCTGTGACTTGGAGTTGACACACGGTAGTGAGTTGGGCTTGCTTCTTGCTATGTCTCGGGTTACTATGAGTCAGAACCTACTTGACGGGTCTATCTAATCTCTATCTATAGATAATACAAAGCAAACTTTAAACAAAATAGTATTTGTTCAATTGCGTTAACTAGGTTTAAAATAGTTTGTCCTTTTTTGACTTTTACTTGACCCTCATAGTAAAGTGAATATAGCTTATTCCTGCCAAATTGCATTGTCCCATGGGCACCACCATTTAATCGACATGTCAATGATATCCAGTTAACGTCAGTGGAAATGTATAAACCAGAGGAGGCCAGGGAGTTATGTCTGCCGTGGGGAAGTGACTTCATTTCTGCCTTTGGGTAAACAACGGAGGGACAGCCTGCCCAGGAAAGCATTTCCCATGACTTGTATGGACCTGCAGGGGGAAAGGCACCTGTATAAGGTTGCTCACCATCCATTCTTGACCAAATTTCCTTTCTCTCCTCGGCGACACAGACCTTGTACTACACACTACTTGGACTTTACTTTTTGGCTTTTTGAGGTGTACACCATTTTGCACAAGTCACATAAAAAAGATCTGATTTGGAAATCCCTCGAATGAACCGGCTTTTACCTTAAACAGACCTGTTGCAATTGAGGTTAACTGAAATACTCCTTTGTACATAGAGCTGGAAAACCCTAGGGTGAGACAAAGCAGAGGACTGCTATTTCCGATTCATGGCCTCAGAAACCATTGCATTTGGGTTCAAATCTCTTGTTGTCAAAGCTGCCCAATTATTTGCAACTTAAGATCAACATGTATCTTCTGTTTTCATCTAGTGTGACGTGTCTTAGCTCAACAGCCATCATTCTTCCTTAATGAGTGAGCATTATCAAAATTATTTCCCTGTGTCTAACCCTCATAGTCATGTTAAGCAGTGCTCAGACAATTAAGCTTTTAATCTCTGAGTGGCCATTCCATGTATTTTAGTCCATTAAGTTTTCCTATATATAAACACTTTCATTTTCTCACTAGTATTTTAAGTTGTGAACCAATGACTAATTTAATGATAGTATTATTAGAATTACCAAATATACCCTGAAGTTTTCTTATTTTATTTCACAAGAAACGGATAATGCTGTCTCCAGCATGGACCAGGGATATATATAAATCTGAGATACATAAATTGACCTTGAGCCTGTACCTAACCATGGCCCAAATCTAAGAACAATTAGCTCTTATGGTATGGATAATACCTGCCCTCATGAAGTGATCACTGAAGATTATAGCAAAATGTGGTAAAAAAAACAGATGGTGCCTGACTATCAGAAAGAGTAGTTTCTGCTGTCTTAAAGGCTTGTCATAAAACAAGCAGTCATTTGAATGCGGTATAAGCTAAATACACACAGAAGACACACCAGCCTGTGTGATCCAAGGATTATAAATTTAAAAATCCAAATCCAGAGGAGGGAATTGTATTCGAGCTTAAATCTCAGCAGCAGGCTGGCAGAAGGCTATGGGTGACAGTGAAAGCCGAGAATCCATTTCTAGAGTCCTCACATGGACTAAGCCTCCACTGAACTTCCCCAAATGATCCGACAAGATTATGAATACTTTCATCCTCAGACAGAGTGCTTTGGAAAGTAATTACTGCTAATACCACAAACCAAACTCGCTGCCATCTAGTAGATGCCTCCTCAATGCACCCTATTGGAGAGGGAAGAACAGCCCCTGTGAGTTTCTGAAGCTGTAACTCTGTACCAGGGTAGAAAGACCGGTCTTCCTCCAGTGGAAGAGTTGCTGGTTTCCAACCGCTGATCTTGCGGATCACAGCCCACTACTGTTAGATAAAAATTAAACATCTTACCCCTTTATTTTCCCATTTGACACATTTATAATCTGTTTTTATCATTTTCTGCTTCTTCTTGGATTAAGGCTTTCCTGTGTTTTTTGTTGTTGTTGTTGTATTGTTGGTGGAGTTGTTTTGATAGGATTTTCTTTAAATGAAAACCAGGAGAGGTAAATCTATAGAGACAATAACTAGATTAATAGCAACTTTGGGATATAACAGGAGGCTTGAGAGGAAATAGGGGGCTAATAATAATGGGTATTAGAATGATGAAAATTGATTGGAGTGACAAATTCACTACTCTATTCAATATATTTAAATCATTGAATTGGATGATATGAACTCTATGTCAGTGACTGGTTAAATTTTATAGATAGATAAAATTCATATAGCTTAGATACTTTCTCACATTCTGAATTTCAAGCAATAAGACTTTAATAAAGAATATAGAAGGAAAACATCCACAGGGGCAGCCCCCTCTTGCCCCTTGGGTTACTGTGTGTTGGCATTGACTCAATCAATGGCAGTGAGTGAGCGCTCAGGGTGTAGACATGGAATCTCTCTGAGGGCCATGCCTTGGGATTAATGGATGTTGAATTCCAACAAATTCTAAACCCCAAAGCACAAAACCTTACTAACAGAGCCGTGAAGACAATCGGATTCATACAGCAGTCATTCATAGTCAAAGAAAAGAACCAGTTGAGTCATGGATGTGTATTTATCTTCGTTTTGCTTATTTAGGAAAAATATTTAGCCACATGATAACTATTAAAATACCTATCTTGAGATCAAGAACCAACTTCATTCCATTGTGCACGGCACCTTCTCTAAACACAAATACCAAGGAGATGGTATTACATTGTCTCCAAATTATGGGGGGCCCTCGGTGTGACACTCGAGCCCTGATGTTTAATGATGTCCAGTCTCCTGGTGACTCCTTTGAGGGGCCTCTGGGTGGTCCACACTTCCAACCCTTAGACGAGCCACTGAGGGTATTAACCCAAACACCTTGTGTTGTTTTTTATTGAGTCAATTCCAACTTGTAGCTTGTATTCCAACTTACAGTGGGCCCTGTGGAACTTCCCCATAGAGGATCCCGGTGGTGGCTTTCGGAAGCAGATCACCTAGCTTGTCTTCTGAGGTGGCCCTGGGTGGACTCAGGCTTGGACACTTTTGGTTAGAAGCTGAGTGAGTAACTGTTTGTGCCACCCAGGAAGCCCAAGGCGTGTTGTTGAACTTGTGAGACGCTGTCAGTGAGGTTCATACTCAGTGAGAGCCCACGTATGACAGAACGAAATACTGCCCCGTCCGGTACCACCTTCACAACAACTGCTGTGTTTCAGCCCTTTATTGCAGCCACTGCGTCAACACATCTTGTCCAGGGTCTTCCTCCTTTCACTCTCCCCCTACTTCACCAAACATAGTGTCTTTTTCCAGGTCACGGCCTCTCTTGGCAACATGGTCAGGTCTTGCCATCACTGACTTTGAGGGGCATTGTGGCTGTACTTCTTCCCAGTAGCGACATGTCATAAAGGCACAGATAATCCAAAGTAAACGCTACAGGTATGTCACAGAATACTAACCAACAGAAAAAAGAAGCCATTTTCTAAGTATGGAATGATGCTCTCTTCAAAACTAGGAATGGTATCCCAGGGGAAAGAGGCATGGCCTAGCTGGCCTCACCAAGAAGACATGGAACTCCATAATATTCCTTGGCTTGTAGACAAAACTGTGCCTGGCTTCTTTGTCCATTGTGCCCTTTCTGTAGACATGCAGTGCTCTGTTTATGGATCTGAAGAAATCTCCATGATGTAATTGCTAAAGGAAAATAAAGAAAGGCCCAAGGGTCTAAAAGGCAGCTTTCTAGCTTTTGTGGGATTACGGTGTGAAATAAAAGTATGCACTTGCATCCAGGGTATTTGCTTATGGGGATTCTGGGAGAATATTCAAGAATTGAGAGATGTACTCACATTGGTGTGACAGGGAAAACCTGCAGGTGTCAGACAAGAGGTAAGTATTTTTATTGATTTGATTTTTCAAGCATGGTGTATGGATTTACTACCTATTCAAAATTAACCAACCACAAATATCATGGATGCAAATCAGATGCAATCCAAACTGGAGATGTTAAACAGGAGTCATCTCTACAGGCTGAGCTTGACTTTCCAGGGGAGTACTGTTGGAGAACGTCAGATTTGCATTTCACTCACGACCCTACAATTTGATGTTTGCCAGCTGTAGTATTGTAGAACTTTCTAGCAACATTTAGAATATGGAAATGCCATTAGAAAAGGTGACGTTTAAAGTTACCAGATTGAATAGCGTGCTGGTCTGATAAAATCCGAAGCCTAACTACATGTGGGGTTCACAGCCAGAGCTCACAGTTTCTAGGAAAGTGATGAAGGCTCTTTTAGACTACATTCACCTCTCACTGTACTCCAGCCCACCCCCCACACCCCCGCAGCCAACTCTTCAAAGCGGCCTGTGTCCTTCTTTCTTCTAAGCTGAGAGGCAGTCCAATTACTTACCGAGCTCCTTCTAGCCACAATCACCTTTGGCATAATCCCTTTTGTGATCGGTTATAAATTCTAGCCTCTGTGCCTGCGGTTACAATCCCATTTTTGAGGGAGCCGTCTGTTACAGGATTAAGGGGGGATGTATCTTTAGACTCTACGAGAGAGTATGACTTAAGACACCATCATTTTTTTCCCTCTCAAGTGTCACAAGGGCTGAAAGATAAAAACTACACTTCCACCAAAGCCTTCTAATTTTTTGTGGCCTCCTCTTCTGGACTGAGTGCTGGTAGAAGCAAGAAGACCTGCTCTGACTTTGCGACACATTTGGCTTCTGGCTCTGTCCCTGAAGGTGGCTCGCTTCTGCCTGGCCTTCTATTTTGGAAATTAACAGCCCCCACAGCTACCAGAGAGTTTCTGTGAGATCTTACAGCAAATTACAGAACCCAGGGATATTAGGGATGGAAGGGACAGAGTCTATGAGTATCAGCTTGGAAAAAGTAGACATTTGGGCCACCTTTAAACTCTCACCTTTTGGTACTAGTCTGGTTGTGTTATGCAGTGTTGTCTAGAGAAACAAAACCAGTGTTGCCATATGTATAAGAAAGAGCTTCTGATCGAGAAGTACTCTTATATCAAGAAGGCTTTTCAGCCCATTCTAACTTCAGTCCATGGGTCCAAGAGAGCCAGCTGCCTCTTCAGACTCAAGAAGCTGTGGACTGAAGACGCAGAAAGGGGAATCAGGATGCAGGGAGGTCACCAACTGTGGAATACAGAGTTGCGTGAGTCCCAGGTCAGTGGAACTAGGGCAGGGCTCCAACAACTGCCAGGGTAAGATGGCCCACATGGGACTGGTCCTGGAGGTAGACACAGAATGCCAGCAAACAGGAAAGCAAAGGGGCAGAAATAGAGGGGAGGGATCCCCAGTGTTTCTCTTATCAAAAGGCCATGTCTCCCTGGAGACATTATCTGGCTTTGACCTGATTGATCGGTTTGATGTTATTCTCACACCTTTACACAAATTTAATAAAATCTACCGCATTGGTATTGATTCAACTAAAAGAAATCATTATCCGATAAGCTACAGTGTTTTATTTCATTTCTAGGGTTGCCATGCCTTTATTTGTTTTCGTTCATCTTTTTAAGGAATAGATTTGTGAAAACACTACTTACCAGCCATATTGACCCAGGGAAACTGAGCAGCCTCAGAAATCTTCTTAAAAGCTGGAAGCCAAACAAGTGGCTGTCTAGCAGGAAATCAACAGAGCCCATGTGGAAGAAGCACACCAACCTGTGAGATCATGAGGTGTTGATGGGAACAGGCATCAGAAGTTCAAAAATAAACAACCTCATCGAGGGGAAGGAGAGAGGTCAAGGTGGACACCCAGAGCCCATCCAGGGATAATTGGACATTCCCACACAAGGGGATGCACAGAAGTGAAGATGCATCCAGAGGGCAGTTTAGCATCAATGAAACATACAACACTCCTCTAGTTCTTTGATCCTTCCCCTCCCCACTATTATGATCTCAGCCCTATCTCAAAAATCCAGCGAGTCTGGTGTACATACATCAGTGAAAATGAGAGCTTTCAATTTACATAATTCAGGATAGACAAAGCCCTCCGAAACAGTAGCAGGAGTAATGAGTTTAGGAGGGAAGGGGAAGAGGAGTCGGGTGGGGGAACTGAAACCGACAATGGCACAATAACCCCCCTTGATGGGGATGAATACCAGGATCATGGGTAAAGGAAGAGAAGGGATGATGTAAGATACGTACAAAAAATAATACATAATATATCAAGGATTCATGAAGGTGTCAGGGCTGTGGAGGGAGGGAAAAAAAGAGGAACTGATATAAAGGGGCTCAAGAAGAAAGATAATGTTTTGAAATTCTTGATGACAATATTTATACATATTCCTTTAATATAATGAATGTATGGACTGTTACAATATATGTAACAGCTCCCAATAAAGCGATTCATTAATTTTTAAAAACCCCAAAAATAATAATAAAAGAATATATTTGATCTTGTGTAGGTTCTACTTACTCAAGCAATGGCTCTTTCGATCGCTTCCTGTGCATGTGAAAGTTGGACATGGAATAAGAAAGACCTAAAACGAATCAAGATTTGGGTTATTGTGCTGACGAAGAATATCGAAAGCCCCAGAGACTGCCGAAAGGACAGACAACTCTGTCTGGGAAGAAACACAACCAGAACCATCTGTAGAGGCAAGGAGGACGAGGCCTCATCTTCCATTCGTTGGACGTGTTGTCAAAGACCAGCCTCTAAAAAAGGACATAAGGTTTGGTAAAAAGAGAGGCCATGGAATACAAGAGGCCCTGGACAAGACGGTTGACCCAGTGGCTGTACTGATGGGCTCAAGCATGAGCACCATTGTAAGGATGGTGCTGGGCCAGGCAGTGTTTCCTTCCCTTGAACATAGGGATGCTGTGAGTCAGAACTGACTTACAGGCGAATTGCAACAGCAACAACAACAACAGGTTCTGTTTAAAGATCGTAGACACCCCATGAGAGGCATGTTGTTCTAATGGCCCGCACTCCTGAGGACCTTGGTCTGAGCCCAGAGCTCTTGTGATGATCTGTTCGTCTCTGGGGGTTCCTTCCTCCTGGTCGACCTGCTGCTGTACCTCGCCTTTGCTATGAACCCTGGGACCTGTGCATGCTGACGGGAGCAGTGTCTGCCCAGAAGGGAGAGACAAAGAACCATGGGTGTTAGGGCAGCACATTCACAGAAAGCTGGGGGGGAAACAGAGGGGTTATTAAAGAATTTGTGCTTCTATATTTTAGCTTTAATTACCTTTTGTTTGTTTGTCTGGTGGTTTTTCTTAATTGTGAATTTGGTGGAGGGGTTTACAGTTCAGCCCACCCCCTCTGCATTCAACCATTCAAACCACTCCACTCGCTCTCTGGATCCTAGCCTGCTCTACCCTCCCTCCCCCGATTTCGATTTCTCTTCTCCCTCTTCTGGACTGCAATCCTCCCGTCACCCAGGCCAACATCTGTTCACATTCTAGTTCACTGCTGAGACCAGGTGGGAATATGGATTGAATATGACAATACTGGTTAGATACATTTTGTAAAGTATGGTCAGAAACATACTGCTCCTACTTCCTGTGGCCCTCAGAGCCAGCGGGCACGCCCATCCCTGATGACTTTACACAGGACACCATGTACAACGCTGCATCAGTAGTTTAAAGTTCTTGGCTTTGTTAGTAAGTCTGATTTCCAACTTAAGACAAACTGTAGTGTGTGTTTAAGGCCATATCGCTGGCCCCTCTCTAGGTTGTATAAATGCTTAAGAGGTTTGATGGCTAACCTAAAGGTTCAAGTTACAAAACCTTGACAGATGTGCCTTGGAAGGAAGTCTTGAAGATCTACTGCCAAAAAATGAGCCATTGAAACCTTGTGGAGCACATTCCACGCCAACCCCAGCGAGGTCTCTTGAGGTGGAGGGAATTTGATAGCAACTGTGTTTGTCTTCAATCTCCTTTGATGGATAGCTAGAGAGATAGTCTATGTGTATCGAAAAGTCGGGAGGTTATGCCTGATATCATTAGAGGCTGCAGTTATATTTTAAAACCATCAAGCAGGGACATGTGCAGGGACTTTCTGTTTCTTTTCCTTAATCCTTGTTGGCACTTGCCCTAGTCACATTTTTCCCCCAAAGCAAACACTCTGGGGAGGTTGTTGGAACGTTCAAAGGGTCTTTTGAGAGCTTTCTCCCACACACTGGTATTAGGTCATTGTGCCCAAATCACAGCTATTTGGCTGTTGAAGTCAAGACTAAAGAGGATTTCAGATTAAGGAGAGACATGGCCCTGTTTTTGTTTGTCAAGGTAAGACAACATCTACTAACTATATTGTGTCCATTTATTTATGTTTTGCAGCCACCACTATTTCATTTTATTTATTTAAAATTTTTTTTAATCGGTTGAAGGTTTAAAGGGTGGATTATCAGTGTTCCATCCAATAGTTCACGTACAATTGGTTTCAATTCACGCACAGCAGTTCCCTCAATGTTCCATCCTGTACCCCTCTTCCTCTTTCCATCCTGCCTTCTTTCCTGCCTGTACAAATCCTGTCCTTGGGTAAGTGCTGCTGATTTGAACTTACACAATCGATTATTTGAACATGGAAGGAACTTCTGTTCCAGAACTAAAGGATGACTAAGAGCATCATGTTATGGGTCTTACTTGTCACTAGTTGATCCATACGCCTGGTCTTTTTTATGAGCTTTATGTGAGCTGTAGTCTGCATTTTTCTACCACTCTAACTGGACTAACTGTTCCCACATGCCTTCTGATTTTCACCACACGTCTTCCCTCTGGATGGGGAGAGACTGGGAATTGCTCCTTAGAGAGCTGCTTAAATGCCTTTAAGATCCAAGTAACTCCTCTCCACATGTAAACATTTCATATTATTTTATAGAAAATATAATGGATATTTTAAATAAATTTAAATAGTGTTTATTTAAGCTATTACCAAATATATAGAAAAGAGAGAAATAAAGAAGATGGCAATACTAGAAAGATAATTTGGTAATTTTTAGTATATGAATACTCTATGATATTTTAAATAAATATGAAAAATGTCAATCTGCTTGTACCAATTCTTCTTTACCTAAAATAGCATTTACTGTGATTGGGTTAAATATCATTTATCTCATCATAGCTATGTGTTAATGCAATGACTATATTTAACATTTAAAATGATCATTTCTGAGGCTGCTTTCATTCATATATAATATTTATAATATAATTTAAGGATCATTTTCACTAGCAAAACTTTGTAGACTATATGAATATGAACTGAATATTCAATAATATCATTAATATGGGAATATATTCATGAGATTTAGAGCTTCTGAAGTTTATTGCAAAATATCCCTTCCTCTAAAGTCTTCCCATGTCTATTTTTATCTAAAAAGAATCTTTTAGCATAGAAAAAATTGCAGCAAGTAGAATTACATATTTAGGAAATCTAAATTACCTAGTACATGTAAGTTTCAAAGATGCTCAAAGGAACATGATTATCCCATTTTCAATTCAGTTTTAAAATCTGAATACAACGGGCACATTATTTGTCTGCTAGATTTCTACAAGATGACAGCTCTCCAAGATGAAGTTGAGCCTTTAAAAATACATTCTGGGCAGGAAAAAACAAGACTACTGGTTGATTATAAATGTTGCATTTTTCTCTCTGAACTTTTGTTTCCAAAACAAAGCTGCATTGTTACCTCTATAAAAATTACATATTGACCTCGTGTCTGTCATGGGGCAGGAAGCAGGTACCTGTGAGGTGTGTTCCATGAAGGACAATAGGGCTTGGTTCGGCTCTGTCATGGTGGCTCCTGCACAGTCTCCTGTTACAGATTGAAGGGGAAGGCAGGGAGGGATGGTGGTCAGGAGAGAGAGGGAGTCCTGCGTGGGGCACGTGTTCAGCTGCTTGGCTGCTAATGAAGGAAAGGAAGGTAGGTGTTCTCCATGCAGAAGCACCTCGGAAGGAAGGCCTAGCTTCCCACCTCCAGAAACTGAGCCACGGAGAACGCGTGGACCCAGATCTGCTCTCACACGCGTGAGTTCTCCATGAGCTGGTGTCAACTCCACGGGCAACTGCTTTGGTCTTAGGGAGAGACTCTTACTTCACAGGCGCCCTGGAGGCTGGGTGAGAAAAGTACTCGGCAGCTCACTGCAAGAGTGGTGGCTCAAGCCCACCAGCTGCTCCCCAGGAGAAAGACGAGGCTCTCCATTCTCATAAAGATGTACAGACTCAGAAACCCTCAAGGAGCAGTTTTACTCTGTCCCATCTGAGTCGCTGTGTCAGAATCAGGTTGATGGCAGGGGCTTGGTTTCGACGTGATGTTAAATCACATCGATTTTATTCTGCAACATGATGGATACGTTGACAGTTTGTGAAAACTTTGTTCTCGTCAGAAGATAGACTTCCCTGACATTTCAGAAGTTTAGTGCAGAAGCAAGAGCCCAAGGATTGCATGGGAGGAGAGTGAAGACCAGAACAGAGTGTTGGCAGCATTCTGGGAATCTCGTATTCCGGTGCTGGGCAGCACCATGGCAGTGGGCACTAACAGTCCAGGGCAAGGAGGCACGGTGGCGGGCAGACCTGACATAGATGGCGGGTCTTTAAATAGCTTGACAGCATCACACGGGACTCCATTGATGGATGATGGCGGGCACAGGGGAGGGGCACTGGCCGTGATGGAATTCTGGTCTCCCCGAGGGAATTCGAGGATTCTACCAGTGAACCAAACACCCATGTTAAGGCTGCTGGGTGCCGCTGAGGAACTTGTATGGACTCGGCAGCCAGCCCAGCCACAGATAACACGGAGCCTTCCTCGCAGTGGTTGCTGCGTTTCACCCCATCCTGGCAGCTGCGGCTTTAATCCATCTCACAAAGGCACTTCCTCTTTCCGGCTTACCCTTCACTGTATTGGGCACAATGTCCTTTTTAAGGGATTAGACCCTCCTGGTGACACAGGGCCACCTACATATGTGATTGCTTCTTCGGAGTGAAAATAGTCCTAACATGTGCCCTTTGGTGTGAGACAATCCCTCTCTCTTCTGGTCCGGGATGTCTGTGAACGTGGGTTGGCTGGGAAGATGGCAGGTGTCTGGCTTGCACAGCTGATGCAGCTGAAATGTATTAGCTCTGTGGTTGTCCAGTGTGGTGCTTGCTGGAATGTCCACCACTGCGCCTCCCTTTTACTCTCAGAGCTTCTCCCACCCAAGAATTCACCCTGGCAGCAGGTGGTCATCAACCTTCTCTATGCAGAGCACATTGGTTGGTCTCTGGGCCTAGGAGCCCTATCACAAAGGACAAGGCTGAGGTCAGGGGGACACCTGCTACCATCTACCAGATGTAGATGGTGATCTTAACTAGGGGTCAGGCAGTGGGGTTGAGGGTCACAGAAATAAAGAGACTGCATGGAAGTCCAGCTGTTGTTCTAGATGCCAGAGAAAGAATCAGTTCTCGCTAGCACAGGGAAAAATCACATCCACAAGTTTGCATGCATGGGGAGTTTTTCTGGCCATGTGATTTTGTTTCTGAGCCATTTCAGAAGTTGCTGGGGTTACCCAATAAAAATGTCTTAGACGTGTCTGTTCATAGCCTGGGGACCGAGGCTGCAAAGCAGAGGAAGGGAACACGACCCAGGAAGACAAATGGAGTCGCGTGCGAGCTCCTTAACTGCAGAGGAAATGAATCGCTGCTCATAATAAATTTATGTGGAAAATATTAACATAACACTGTTTTTTAAAAGCCTGGTCCATCTTATTTGACTGGGAAACTTAACTTTCCCCCAGGGCATATTTTATCATTTAAATTGTATAAAAATGTGATGAACATAATATTTGAAATTTCTCTTAAATGAGATTAGACTCTGCCATCGTTGCTGGAGGTGTACGTCTTTTTAAAACAGTTGTTGGGACACGAATCTATCATTTCAATATCTAGTCTAAAACAGTTACTGTGTACCATTTTGAGATTAATTGGCTCCTCAAACTTTCCTGTGTACAAAGGAAGAGAGCAGAGAGCAAAGAGGTGTCCCGATGAGAGCTGGGGGTCCGTTCAGGGACCGTGAGAGTAATTGCATGCATGTGTGGGCAGGGATGGAGCTTAAGGGCTGTTTAATCCTCTCTGTATCGTTCTCCATACAAGTTTTGTTGGGTTTCCATAAGGGATGGTGGGGAAACCTTGACTAAAGAAACAAGGCATTTCATTGGCTTTCTCTGTGTCCATAAGGAAAATCCAGAATTTGTCAGGACTGGAAGTACACATTGGGTATCTGAATAGCCAAGGGGATTCCCTCGTTTTATTTACCCACAAATTTCTCATTTAACTTCTAGTGTGCTGACGGAGTATTTTATGAAAGGCAGATGGAGTTAAGCGATAGCAAGCCCACAGTAAAGGAGCAGGCAGGAGGGGAGCTGGGCACTGGGATTGATGCCCTCAGGTCCACCCCAGGTACATGGGGATTTGGGATCTCAGCCTACCACGTAGGGGCTGCCTAACTTTATTCTTGGGCTGTCTTCCGTATAAAGGTATCCATCCAACATGCTTTGTAGCCTTGGGCCAATAATAAACCAAACCTGCCAAACAAACATGCTCACTGCCATCTTGTCCAGCTGACTCCTAGCAGCCCCTGTGGTTTTCTGAGACGGTCACGGGTGCGGGGAGTAGAAAGGCCGGATTCTCTTCTGCACAGTGGCTGGTGGTCCCTAGCCGCTGACCATGTGCATCCCAGCCCAGCGCATAACCACTGCCCTGCCAGGGCCCCCTGGTTATAAACAAGGAGTGTCTAAGTGGGGGTACCTAAAAGAAATGAGATTTTTTTTCAAAGCTATATAATTTAATTATTGTTTACAAAGAAACCTTATCACCTTCAAAGTACTCCCCATAACACTTAATACATTTGTCAACTCTGCGATTCCGTTCTTGGAAACATTTGTCAAACTCATCTGTTTGGATGGCTGACTGCACTTCCCTCCTTTTAGGCTTTACCTCTTCTAAGTCGTCAAATTGCTGTCCTTTTGTGCCCGTCTTCATCCTCAGAAACACGGGGGGAGTCATGGGAGTCAGGTACGTGGGGCAAGAGAGGCATTCTGGTTTTTCCCATAAAACTGGCGCACTGAGATGGCCGCGTGAGCAGGTGCATTGTCATGGTGGCAAAACCAGTCCCTGTCTGCCACAGATCTGGCCTTTTTTGTCGCACACTGTTACGCAATCTTTACAGAACCTCTAAATAAAAAGCTTGATTAACAGTCTGACCTGGTGGAAAGAACTCCAAATGCACTATTAAGTCTCGCTTCAAAAAAACAAAATGAGCGCTGCCTCAATCTTTGATTTCACTTGACAAGATTTTGAGGGCTAGGGGATGATGGCGTCTTCCACTGGCTCGATTGATGTTTGCTTTGGGGATCATAAGAATAGCCCCAGTAATGACCTTGGGGGAAATGTCTGGGTCACTTCGAAGCTGTTCTTTCAAAGCACGGCATGTTTCCACTCCACACTCTCTCCTGGTCAGTCAGAACCCGAGGCACAAATTTCCCAGCGGCCCTTCTCATCCCCAATGTTCTGTTACAATTCGCTGACCCGAGCTCCAAGATCGTCCATAGAACTCCCCCATCTCTTCACTGGTCCCTTGTTAATCTTTGAGCACAAGCACACAGATTGTGTCAACACTTCTGTCTGTTCGGGAAGTTGACGGTCATCAGTTGACAGTTCACATTTTTGTGAAACAAGCAAACCACTCATCCATGAGTTTTTCCCCATGCTCTGTCCTTGTAGGCTGTGTGCATCATCACAACAGTTTCCGTGGCATTTTTCCTAAGCAGGAAATACAATTTCACAGCTACATCCCGTTCTCTTAAATCAGCCGTCACCAGCCGAGCTTTCTTTTCCTTTGGTGGGGAGGGTGGTATACTGCTTTGTAACAACAGGTTCCAGTAACGTCACAGAACTTTAAGGTGTAACAAAAACCATCCCATGGCCTGCAATGCTATTACCCTTTGTAAGGGACGCTGCAGAACCTGTCGCCCTGCCCTTGGCCATGCACTGGAGGACCTGCAACTAAACCCAGCCTTGCCATCACGATCTCTAATCTTACCGCTTCCAGGGCTTCGCTCCCACCTAAACGGTCCTTGGTGCGAAGCAGAATCGGCACAGGCATTTCACCTGGTGGGTCAGAGACGACGGTTTCACATGGCATTTCGGTCACCAATCAGCCGGCTGCATGTCAGAGCAGACCTTTCCCCGCAGGGCTGGAGTTGGCTGTGCTTACCAGGGCAATCACCAGGCCTTTCTTCCCGCGTGCCTCTGGGAGGACTTGGCCCCCCCGATCTTGGCTGCTACAAGTGACACCAAACCACCAGGTGTCATTCATCAGTTCTGACTGATGGCCACGCCGCAGGGGTGGGGTGGGGGGGAGGGGGCAGGGCAGCACCGGGCTCCATGGTGTCTTCGGTGGCGAGCGTTGCGGGGCTGGACCACCAGACCTTTATTCTGAGGGTCTCTGAGTTGTTGTCAAGCCGGAACCGCCCAGTGAACAGTGGAGTGCTTAGCATCTGTGCCATGCTAAACGAGGAGGACCGATTCATAGGCAGAACATGTGGAACCCAGAGCAGGAAGGTCAGCCCTGAAAGGTGGTAGGGGGTGTGGTGTGAGAGGTGGAGGGGGGCCCAGGGGAGAGGTGGAGATGGAGGCTGAGACCGAGCCTGCTGCCACCATGCCTCTCTGTGCCGTGAGGACGCATCAGGTACTAGACTTACCTCTTCCTCTATTACAAATGGCGTCAAGTCATCATTATAGGGCAAGAGAAATACTGCCCAATACTTACTTCTTTCCATTCGAAGAAAGCCAAACGAAATGTCAAACTAAAAGTGGTAGATATTTCAGACGCTGTGTCTTTAAGAGTCCAGGTGTTGGGTATCTGTTTCAGCTCTAAAAATAGTTCCAGGTTCTTTGGATGTAGCCTATTTCTGTGGAACTCCTCAGTTGAAGAGAAACAAGTTAAATATGGAAGATTTTTCATATCGTAAGATAACAAAAATAGATAAATTCGGTCATTTATTATTAAGGACACTTCATTCTTGTAATGACTTTACTTTCAACAGAGGACAATATTCCCATGTCTATTTTTACCCTAGTCAATATCACAATATGAAATCCTGTGTAACCTTAGGGCATTTTTTTTTCAAGCGTACGTTAAGTTTCCTCGGCTATCATACATTTTGTTCTGGTTGAACTGCAGTAATAACAATACATTAAAAGTAAATTCAAACGGGAGGCAGATCATCTTTTCCCAATGCGGGGCATTCGAAAAAGCCCTTGCCCCTTGATTCCAGAGTAGTTGGAGGCAGTGCTTCCTTTGCTAATGGTCTGTAAATGTGCCTCGATGCTCCACGCACTGCATCGGTGCTCCCCCAAACCCCAGGGGTTTGCCTTGTTTTGTTCTCCTTTGTTCTATAAACTGGCACCAGTTTCTGGTGAGCATCCCTGGTGGGCAGGAATCAAGCCAATCCTGACTCTTGGGACCAGTGGGCCGGGGTCTGGCTCTTTCACGGAGTTCTTGCATCTAGAATCCTAAAGAAAGTAGATGGGCACGCTTTTGCTGGCCTGCTAACCAAAAGACCAGTATTTCACACCAACCCGGGACTGTAGTTCTGCATTCCTAGAAACCCCAGGAGCAGTTGAGCCCTGTCCCATAGGGTCACTTTGAGCTGGAATTGATCCGAGATGGTGGGAATTACATCTGGAGGAAAGAGTAGAGGATGAGGGTGTGGGCTCACCCCACTGCTTGAACAATCAAAAGACGAACTTAATTACTAGAACACTGGTTATAAAGAGACCAGCACCAGGCCAGAGTGGACAGCAAACCCCGAGCTGCAGTCAGAGACCACAGTGACCCTTGGGTGGGTCCCTCCTGGTGACCCTATCCAAGCAGTGACATCAGGACCCCCACGGATCTCTCCGGGCCAGTAGGAGGGAAACACTTTCACAGGCAGGAGAGAAATGTGACGGGCAACAGCCCGGCTTGTTACCTGGATGGTGGTGATGATTTCATAGGTGTTTGCTGCTGTAAGAAATTGAATACACCGCGTACACATGGGATCTATGCCATTTATTAGATGTTAATGAAATGAAACACCACCACCCTCAGACCCAGAGCAAGGTCTCTGTATTCCCCTGTGTGTGATGGGTCCTTTCACACTCCGCAACAGCTCACCCCACAAACGGTCACCTGTGTGTGTGCATGCTGTGGCCTCTGTCGACTTCCCTCGTGGTTAGCAGTCGAACAAGGGCAGTTCTACTCTGTCCTACAGAGTCGCTGTGAGCTGAACTAGACTCAACGGCCATGGGTTTGGCTGTTTTGGTGATGGTTCAGTGGTTTAGAGAAAGGAAACCTGGTGGTAATCTGGGCTATGAACACAAGGTTGGTGTTTCAAATCCACAGCCCCACCCTGGGAGAAAGGTGAGGCTGCCTAATCTCATAGAGATTTACAGCTTCCCGAACCCTTCCAGGGGCCACTGCAGTCAGAATTGGCTCAGTGTCAGGGAACATGGTCTTAGGTTGCATGACTTAGAAGAGGAACACCCTGGGTAGTGCCAATGGTTAACCCAAAATCTGGCAGTTCGAACCCACCGAGGAGAAGCTCTTGAGAAAAGCCTGGGACCTGCTCCTGAAAGGTCACAGCCAGATGACCCCGTGGCGCAGAGCTCCTCTGGACCACTGGAGAGTCGAATGGCTTAGGGTAGGACTGCGGTCATCACAGTCCATTGGAGCTACCACTGCTCTTGGCAGAATAGCAAATTGTTTGAAATAGAAAGCTTCTCCATGACAACATAGCCCGAGTGCTTCCCGTTCGGGAAGTCAAATGACTAAGGTCTTCTTTACCCAGGCTGAGCCCAGAGAGATGGTAGTTTGGTCCCAGAGCACACAGCAGAGTGGATAAAGCAACAGCATACGTCAAATGAATTTTGCTGTATTTTTAGATTTCCCAGCTTATATAAAAATCATGTTTG
>NW_022103920.1:2432878-2434095 GCF_000313985.2 Echinops telfairi | reverse complement strand
CCCCCCCCTTCTTCTGGATGCCCATCACATCGCACAGCCAAGTCCTGCCTCCTTCCATGTGGATCTGGCCCTGCTTAAAGTGCTAACTTGAATACTGGGTTGTCTTGGACCTACCTAAAAGAATGAAAAGGCAGTAAGGCCATTTCGTGTGGTTCAGCCTCATGGTTTACGCTGGACGGCACTCACCATAGGTAACGGTCAGAGCGCCGAGAAAGGGAGAGAGGAGCTTGGACACCTTTTGCCAGTAACGGTTTTCATTGATCTCATTGCCTTCTTCTCAAATCCATGACTGCATTTGAGGTCAAATTATATTAAATGATTTCTTTCGAATGTCTAGAGCTTTTTTGTCTTTTCGAAATGGTATCTTCCGCTCCCGTATCTCATTTCACAAGGAGCATAAGCAAAATTGATCTCGTGTGTTTCCTCAGTATTTTTAGCACATTTCTCTAACAAGTTAAAAAAACTAGGCGGTAGAGTTTATGTATCTTTGTTCAACATAGAGAGGTCTTATTATGAAGGAGATGCAAAGAAAACATTTTCGTCTGGCCAATCAAAGGCATGTGGCTAGACAGGCCGGCATCTCATTCAGTGGGCAGGGCTCGCTGTGTGTCCAGGCCAGGACTTGGAACTGGTGGGAACCACCTTGGTTGCAGCCAAGGCAGTGAAGTGGGAAAGAGGGGTGCCCAGGAGGGATCTCTGAGACAGGAACAGCTCTGGGCTGAAGTGCTGAGATGAGCTACTCAGAAGAGACTCAGGGAGCCTTTTAGAAGGCTGACAAGGGAGGCTGGATTACTTCCGGGTCATGGAGAGAAGCGCACACTTAGTAGTGTGCCACCATCTTTGATTCAAAACAGCAGGTGAAGACTTGTGACTCCCGCCGGCATGCAGTCCTTGTTTACTAGGTAGAGGATCACGTTTCCAGGCCAGTGTCAGCCAGTACTTTTTCTGATTGCAGTTTTCATTCCGGAGCACACACATTTTACAAATTTGAATTCATTGCAGTTCCTCATCCTCATCAGCCATGGTTGGACCAGGAAGACATGGTTTGGAACCTGGCTCAGGCCCATCCAGAGACAGGGGGCCTTAAGCAGGAGAGCAGTTGACTAAATCAACCTATTCCCGAGAGGACTTCTATCACTAATGAATCACAATGGGGGTGATGGACTATGACCCTTAAAAGAGGGAGAGGCATTTTCGTCATGCCCTCCGAAAGCCCA
>NW_022103920.1:2424722-2431096 GCF_000313985.2 Echinops telfairi | reverse complement strand
AGATAGTCCCGGACCCGAAAACAAATGAACTTCTTACAGATTGAGCCTTAGAGTCTGGCTGGTTTATGGGTGGTGGGAGTCCCAGCACCCTCAGCGGCACCAGAGCAGAGGCAAGCCCTGGCTGTCTGCTCCCATCAGGATGGCAGGCAGGAATTCCCCACGGAGCAGCGGGACTGGCGTGCAGAAAGGAAGGATCAACTCGTGGCTTGCCTCCCTCTTCTGGATGGTGGGAACCAGAAACAATATGGTTCTCCCTTCCAGCTTTCCGATTCCAGTTTGTAGTAGGTCAAAAGATCTTGAATCTTTCCTGTAAACTCTGAATAAGTAGAAAGATATGTTTATAAATGAAAGGCTGCTATAAAAACCTCCTTGTTAGACTTGTCTGCTGAAAGTTATCAGATTCATGACATAAGAGCACCCTTATGAAAAGAACCCCACCCCACTCCCACCCCTGAGAAACGAAAGGTTGGAAGGAAGTGCAGCCACAAGCCCAAACACAGAGGGCTGTCTCTCCTCAGACTTCTCCACTTGGTCCACCGGAAGACAGTCCAGCCAGTAGGAGGACCTTCTGGATTCTGGAAGAAAGCCATCTGTATTGAGAAAAGGAGGGTGGGACTCTGTGAGTGCAGCCATTGTCTTAGGGTTTTATTTGAAGACAGATACATCACCGCCTTAGCAAGTCCTTAGGGAGAACCAGCTGTAACTGCCCAAGGCGGGTGGGGCCTCGCTCCCTGTGTCTGTGAGGAAGGCCAGCCAGACAGCAACGGGGCTGGGACGTGCTGCTGGGTTCCAGACCCAGATTCACCATCACGCGCTGTGTGTTTGATGCAAGGTTACCCTGCTGTTGCTTTCTTGGAAAACTGATAGAAAGAACCACCGTGTCTTCTCCCATCTCTCAATCGACCCCCTAGTCTATGTCTGCATTTATAAGACTCCTTTATTTTTAGGTCAGGGTTATGTGTTTTGCTTGTTTTAATCCCGATCCTAAACCAAGAGTCTACTTCTATTGTCAATGCTGTTAACTTCCAGAATAAAGGCCTAATGTGTGAACCATTTATAATGAAGGGCTCACTCATGATTTATGACTCTTTTAAGGCATAACAACTGGTAAACATTTTTTATTTTTGACAATATTTCAGTATATTTGGATTAAATAGTGGCACCATGAAACACCAAAGTTTCACTCTTAGAACTAGAAACAGCATTTTATTGAAGGCTGAACTGGAGACACACACAAACAAGATGATGCAGTATGTCTGTCATGCAGAGAGAGAGAGAACAGTTTTATTAGGTGAAATAGAAAGAGATTGGGCTGAGCAAGTATGCAGGGGAGGAACACACACACACACACACACACATAGCCATTCCTCCCCCTAAAAAACAAGGGGGTTGTTAATAAAGAATTCCTTAACATTAATCTCTAAACAATTAGTCATCTCTAATTTAACATTAATCTCTAAGACATTCTTCTTAATATTGTTGTGTTCTTCTTATGACCCGAGGGTCATTATGAATTCTGCCTGGAGTATTTGAGGCAATTTGCTGTTACCGTAGTCTGTCTTCCCTTTTTTTTTTTTCCCGGTAACAGGTCATCTCTTCTTCATCTACATATCCATCCACAGCGATGCAGTGGGAGAGCTCAGCGAGCGCAGACCAAGTTTGATTTAGACTTAGTTCATTGATGTGGACCTCATCTTGGTTCCAGCGTTCTGTATGAATCAGACACAGGCTCACACTTTTCTTAATGTTATAAATTCTAATTCTATTTCTTATCCTTCAGGGACACACTTGAGCAAGGCATTCTCTTCAGACCGAATTGAGCAGCCATATTTTATTTTCTTCTTCCTTCCTTCCTTCCTTCCTTTCTTCCTTCCAATGCCTTTCACAAGCAAGTTCCCATCCAAGCCAGAGCCCTGACTCTTGTTCAAGCAGTGAAGCTTCCACTGAAAGACTGAGCTGATCCCTCCAATCAGTGGAAGTGATGAGGTTGTCATTTAGTCTGAAGTCACTCACTGCAGTCATGCTAGCTCCTCCATGTTCAGCTTTAAATTACACACCGTACATAATTGTGAGATACAAAGAACCAATTCAAACTCTTTTAGTCATATGTTAAAGTTCAATTTTGTCAAATACAGATGTTAAAATGCAATTTGCAATTTTTGCACGAAGTGTTATTAAAATAGAAATAACCTAAAAAATAACAGTTAACTAATTTCCTAGTGGTTTACTTAAGCAGAATAAAGTTTAGCATATGTATGTCTGTGATACCCTATTAGAAATATGAATATGAAATTGTAATACTTTTAAAAATAATCATTTTAGTTTAGTTAAGATGTCATTACGAGTTTATAAAAACCAAAAACAAACAAATGAACCCTCTACTCACTTGAATATCTCAAATTAGATTCCTGGTACTTGAGGAGTGGGTTTTGTGGCAATAACGGAGAACCTCATGCGGTCACACTAAATCTATGGGTAAGGATGTTATGATTAATATTTACAATGTGTTTAAAAGCCAGGATTTGAAACTACTTTGTTTGTTAAAACCCTCCTGGGAACTATCACTTGATTTGTTTTCAAGTTAGAAGATTTAGAAAACAAAGTGTATTTGTATTTTACATATTATGAGATATTAGGCAAATTATGGAATGAACTTACTTCTGCAGACAAACGTAGTGCACAGCATAGAATTGCACCAATTAATACAGAGATTTTTATGCAAAGCATAATAGGCCTTCAGGATATTCTCTTGGGACTGGAATATGTGAGACTTCCTACAGGAGGCACTGTGTTAACTCTCAAAGACGAGCGTTGGGTCTGAGTTTGAGGTTTTATTACTTTCTCAGGTCTCCTTGATTTAAACTGCAGTTCTCTACTGTGGAAAAAAATCCAATTTCATCAGATACTTATAAGTTTTTAAAAGATATTTTATACAATCAGACACAAGAGCAGTTAAATCTTTTCCTTGAGTTATCTAAAAAATATAGAAATCTATTTCAAAATATAATTTATATGACTGCTAAATAAGAGTCTTTCCTATTTGCTGACTTAATTTTTTCCTGACATCTCAGTGCTTCATAAATCAACTTGATACATGCAAATCAAAATTATTGAATTAACATAAAATGTTAGATGTCACCCAGAATTTGAGGGACTGCCAAGATAGGAGGAAAGAGAATTTGCCTTTTGAATTTAACTCTGAAGACCACTGACAAAGGTAGGTGGGTCTCTAATATTTACATCTACTGTCAGAATTAGTGTGCCGCTAGGTCAGAGAGAAGTCATTTCTGAAGAACAATACTTATAAGATTCATTAATAACCAATGGTGTTCTTTGAATATCTATTAGAAAGTACTCAAAATGGGAAAATTAAATGTGTAAAGATTAAGATGCCAAAATATAAAACTAGATAATGTTAAAATGTTAACGAGTCACCCATGTTGTAATGCAGCAAAATTAAATATTTGAACAAAGATTATATCTAAGTAGTAAGTATTGGGAATTCAGTGGGGTTATTTTTCTTCTTTATATTATCATATTTTTCTTCTTTATAAAAAGCAACACATATTTGATATGTTTCACCTGCTTTCTTTGTGAGGTGCTGCTTAAACTGATTGCACATACAAGAAGATTTCAAAAGCATGTGAAAAAATCCCGTTTACAAAGACCTTTTGAAGTCCCAAAATATGTTTGTGGATATACTATTTGTATAGTTTGCTTGTTGTTGATGTTAGGTGCCATTTGTCAGTTCAGTGCCAATTCAGAGGGACACTATGTACAAAAGAACAAATACTGCCCGGTCTGGAGGCATTGCCCAGTTGTTATGTTGGAGCACATTGATGCAGCCGCTGGAACCATGCATCTTTCCAAGGGTCTTCCTCTGACTCAAGCCTTTGGACTTTTCTCCAAGCCTGAGCACCTTCTCCAGGTGCTTCTCCTTTCTAGCTGCCCCGTCTCCGAGACAGAGATGCTGTTCTTTTGGCAGTCCGTGGAACTTTCAACATTCTTCCTTTGGTCTTCCTTATGCGATGTCCAAGTTTCACATGGGTGTGAAATAATTGGAAATGCCATAATTTGGGTCAGGCACACCTTAGTTTTTAGAGCAATATCTTTGCTTCTCCATACTTTAGAGGGCTTGTGCAGTATATTTACCCAATGCAATGCCTTGTTGGATCATATGATTCTCCTGCTTCAGTGAGCATTGAATTGTAGATCCTTGACAATTTTAAACTTATGTCCCTTTATCACGATGTTACCTGATTGTCCAGTTGTGAGAACTTCGATCTTCTTTACATTAAGTTGTAACTCATACTGTTAGCTGTCAACACTTGATCTTCATCAACAAGTGCTTCAAGTCGTCCTCACTTACAGCAAGCGAGGTTGTGTTATCTGCACATTGCAGGTTGTTAATAAACCTTCCTCCAATCCTAAACCCCCTTTCTTCCTCACATAGTCCAGCTGCTCAGATTACTTGCTCCGTAGACAGATTGAACAAGTAGCGTGAGAGTGTACACCGTGACACATGTCTTTCTTGATGTTAAATGATGCAACATCCTGTCGCTCAGTACAGATTTGCCACGAGCACAATGTTTTCTACAGTGTCCATTCTTCTTAAGGCTCTGCCTGGCTTGTTATGTGCCGCACAGTTGAGTCCTTAGCATAGTCGATAAAACACAAATAACATCTATGTGGTATTCTCTGCTTTCAACCCAGTTCCGTCTGTCATAAGCAATGGCATCCCTTGTTCCCTGTCCTTTTCTGAGTCTGACCGAACCCCCAGCAGCTCTCTGTTAATGTACTGCTGCACTGCTGTTGAATGATTTTCAGCAAAACGGTACCTGCATGTGATGTGAATGATATGAATAGCTAATCCCTGCAATCTCTTCAGGTCCCCTTTATTTGGAATGAAGACAAATATTGATCTCTTCCAGTCAATTGGCCAGGTAGCTGTTTTCCAAATTTCTTGGAATATACCAATAAATGCCTCCAGTGCTTTATCCACTAAATAAAATATTTAAATTTGTATTCTGTCAATTCCAGGAACATCGCTTTTCACTAATGCCTTCAGTGCAGCTTGGACTTCTTCCTGCAAGACCATCGGTTCTTGACCAAATGCTACTGCTTGAAATGGCTGAATGTTGACTAGTTCTTTTTTGTACCGTGACTGTGTGTTCGTTCCATCTTCTTTTAATGCTTTCTGCATCATTCTGTAGTATGCCCATAGAATCGTTCGATGTTGCAACTTCGGGTTGAAGTTTTCCTCAAGTCTTTCAGCTTAAGATACACTGAGATGTTCTTCCTTTTTGTTTTCTAATTATAGGATTTTACATATTTCTTTATAATACTTTCCTCTATTTTCTCAAGCTCCCCTTTCAGTTTTTTTCTTCAACTCTTTTCCTTCCTCATTTCTTCCATTTGCTTTAGCTACTCTATATTTAAGAGCAAGTTTCAGAGTCTGACATCCACTTTGATTTTTTTTCTTTCTTTCCGACCTTTTTTAATGATCCTTTGCTTTCCTGATGTCTTCCGACAGTTTTTCTGGTCTTCTGTCATTCGTGTTCAAAGAGTCAAATATTTTCTTGCGATGCTCTTAGAATTTTAGTGGAATATCCTCAAGGTCATATTTTGACTTTCATGGAGTTGTAATTTCCTTTGACTTCAACCTAAACTTACATACAAGTAATTGATGGTCTGGTCAGCTCTGGCCTATTTTTGGCTGCCAATACTGAGCTGCTCCATCCTCTCTGTGCAGGGATGTAAATTTGTTTTTGCTGTGTCCTGTCTGGACAAGTCCTCTTGGAGAGCTGCAAGTTGGGTTGTTGAAAAGAAGGCATTTTCAATGAAGAATTCGTTGGTATTGCAAAATTTTTTTCATTTGATTCAAGCCTCATTTCTATCTCGAAAGACAGATTTTTCAATTACTGTTCTTTCCAAATTTCTCATTGCAATCATGAATAATCATTAATACATCTTGATTGCATTTTTGGTCAATTTCACACTGAAGAATATTATAGTGTTCCTCAAATTCTTCATCACTAGCCTGAGTGCTTGGCACAGAAATTTGAATATTAGTTTTAGGGACTGCATTTCTCCATATGTGGATAGATATTAACCTATCAGAGACAGCGTTGTATTCAAGGTAGAGCTTGTTCTTTTGGTCACTGAAAGCAATGCCCGTCCTCTAGAATTTTTCATGATTAGCATAGTGACCCATATGATTATCTGATTCAAAATGACCATGATCAGTCCATTTCAGCTCACTAATGTTAGTATACTGAGATTTTAATGCATTCCATTTCATTTTTGATGACTTCCCATTTTCCTAGATACATATCCCATGTATTCAATATTTCAATTATGAATAGACGTTACAG
>NW_022103920.1:2412449-2424183 GCF_000313985.2 Echinops telfairi | reverse complement strand
GTGCGAGCCCTTTCCCACACTCGAGCTGACAATTGTCTCCTGCAATTCATGAGGTTTTAAGTATCTGATAATGTTCTATTGCTACTCCTGAGGTTTGTGGTGGGTAATTCCTCAAAAGCATATGGCCTGTTCCTTGTTCACAGTCTGTTCTTGATCTGCCAGCTCTGCTGAAACGTATTCACCTTGGGTGAACCTACTGGTGTTTGAAATAGCAGTGACATAGCTTCTAGCATTATAGAAATATGCAAACGATCACAGTATGATAAAACTGATAGACAAGTTGTGGTACAATTGACTAGACTATGAAAAAGCTATACAGATAAGCAGAGTGCATTTATTTGCTCTAGATAAGCACATATTCATACCCAGAAGGTGAAATAAGACAAACAAGTTAAGTACAATACACATTTGAGAGACCTGAGCAGCAATAACCGATGTAGAGATACAATTCTGTGAGATGACGGAGGGGAAGGCAGTTTTACATTGAGGATTTCAGAGTGTGTTATCAAGAGGAGGCTCTTCATGAGGAGGCTCTTCAAATGGAAAGAACAGTGTGAAGGCAGAAACCTAACCTAAGAGGGGAGGGCAAGGGTTACGTGGTGTGGGGCGGGTATGGGCCAATAGCTAGAGGGTAGAGGGAGATGTAGGGAACTGGTTGTGGGGTAGACCCAGAACGGGAGGGGGGAGGGCGACCTGAGGGGAGTGGTGTGAGGAGACGTGCTCAAGGTCGTAGGAGAGCTCAATGGACTTCACCAAGGAGCATGAGAGCTGCCTGGAGACCCCAGACCCAGAATGTTCTCAAAGGAAGTGCATCTTTCTGTAGATTCTCTGCCAGGAGGTGGGCTTTTCTTTACAGGAGGATTATAAGAAAGTATTCAGTGGAAGTAGAGGAAAAGTATAGTCGTGCCTGGGCATACCAGCCCATTCCCCTGACCTCCAGGTCTGGTGGGGTCACTCTATGTGTTAGTCCGGATTGATTAGAAAAACAAATTCATAGACATACATGTATAAGAAAGGGCTTTATATACGACAGCAATTGAATATTGAGAAAACATCCTAGCCCAGTCCAGATCAAGTCCATAAGTCCGATATTAGCCCATATGTCTGATTCCAATCTATAAACTCCACTTTAGACTCACGAAACAAATGCAATGATGTGGAATGCAGGAAGATCACCGGCCAGTGGGTGGAAAGTCTTGTGGATCCAGTGGCAGCAGAGGCACCTCAGCACTGGCAGGGGTCTCCATGTGGCTCCTCTAGCTCCAGGACTCTAGGGTAGCGCCATGTGTCTTATCAGCAAGCTTGTCCTGCAGAAAGTTAGTGTGTGTCCTGCCTCCAGCGAGCCATTTATCTCCTTAGGGCCTCCAAATGAGGTCATCAAGCTGCGACCAGATTGACAGGTTAAACCCTACCCCTTCACTCTTAAGTCTCAAATTGACAACAGATTATGTAACTACCACACCCTACTTCTAAGCTATTCTAACAATAGCATCGCTATAGACCATGTTACACATGTATGGGCAGCTTCTTAGCAGAGGGCTAAATCAGCAGGGTATTTTCGGTGAGGGCCTGCCTACCTGTTCACTCTTACATTCCTCTATCTAGTCCAGTATGTCTCAAAGTGGACAATGCCACCCCCCACAGGTCTTTGGAACAATCCAGAGGGGGCTGCAAAGGCAGATCCAAAAGCCACAGCCATCAAGGGGCTTCAGACCCATAGTGACCCCACAAGACAGAATAGAACTATTCCTGTGGGTTTCCAGGACTGTAGATCTGACAGGAATAGAAAACCTTGGTTTTTTGCAGATACCCACACCTTATCCTGAATTATGTGCTGTGTGTTGTTGTTGTTGTTTCATTGCCAGGAGCTACTAAGTAGTTTTTATTTTTTCAGAAAATATGGATGTCAGCCAAATATATTTGGAAACTGATGTATAGACCATACATTAACCAGAATGGCAAAAGCAAATTATTTAAGAACAGTCCCTTTCCATGAGCACACCACTTTCTTATCGCTGCTGAAGGTAGGACAGCAAGCCATGGTAAAAAAATTAAAAATAAGCAAGCATCATAATTGAAGTTTCATTAACCAGTCACCATTTCCTGTTAGTTCTTAACTGTGCCAGGTTTTCCAGGGGTGAACATCTGTCCCCGTGCTTCTTGTCCACAAAGGGAAGGTCTAGAAACTGCACGGAGATGGACAATGCATTGAGATGGATGTGTGATGTGGAATCTGAAACATCCTCAGGTCCTTTGTGTCCAGCGAATATCATGATCAGGCTAAGTGAGGTTAGTGAGTAATTCACCCAGGAGGTAGATCAGAGAGCAGGTAAAGCAGAAAATCCTGCCGGATAGGTTTTCAAGAAATGCCACTCACATGGGTTTGGGTAGGAAACACATGGAAAAACTGGGAAGCCAATGGAAACAATGACTGCTGCCATCATGCCTCCTAAATATTCCTAAGTATCTGCTGCAACAAGACCTCGTTAAAGTGTTGAAGAGCAATGCTGTCATTTTTTAGACTGGGGTTATGCACCTGACCCACGCCATGGTATTTTCCATTCCTCATCTGCATGTGAAGGTGGGACATGGGATGAGGAAGACTGAAGACTGGATGCATTGGGATGCGGGTGCTGGTGAAGAATACTGAAAGTGTCATGGAATGCCAAGAGGACAAACCAATCTGTCTGGGAAGAGGGGCAGCCAGGGTGCTCCTTAGAAACAAGGACGGTGAGGCTTCATCTCATGTACTTGGGACATGTTACCAGGAGGTCCATTTCCTGGAGAAGGACGTCATGCTGGGTCAAGCAGAGGGGCGGCGAAAAAGAGGAAGACCCTCAGTGAGATCCCCTGGCACGGTGACTGCAACAAGGGGTCGGACCATGAGAACACGTGTGAGGACGGGGCAGGACTGCGCAGGGTGTCCTTCCTGTTGTACAGAGAGAGGGGCGCTCTGAGTCGGAACTGACTGGAAGGCAGCTAACAACAAGAGCAGCAGATGGAAAGAAAGGAAGAGAGGGGGAGAGAGGGAGAGAGAGAGAGAGAGAGAGAGAGAGAGAGAGAGAGAGAAAGAGAATCTCTTGGGGCGTCCTTCTTACACACATCTCATCTGCATCCCAAAGCCCAGGCTCCTCCCTTTGCAGTGCTCTTCCTGGGGAACTCCTCTCAGGAAGCTCAGGAACCTCCCCTGAGAACGCCTCCCTGGAAGTCCCAGGCTGGGGCTCTTATCAGGACTCTTCAACCCTTCCCCAGGGTTCTTTCATGAAAAATTGGAGCCCTGGAGGGCCACATCTTTCCTTCTTTTATTTTTAAATGAAATTTCCTGGTATAATTTTTTTTGTTCTTTTTTAATTTAAAAGATCACTTTATTGGGGGCTCTTACAGCTCTTATAACAAGCAATATATCACTTGTATCAAGCATATTTGTACATCTGTTGCCATCATTATGTTCTAAACATTGACTTTCTACTTGAGCCCTTGGTACCAGCTCCTCTTTTTCCCCTCCCTCCCCATTTCCCACCCTAGTGACTCCTTGATAAATAATAAATGATGATGATTATTTTTCATATCTTACACTGACTGCTGTCCTCCTCAACGGTGTCTGTTGTTTGTCCCGCTTTGGGGTGAGAGGGGTGTTGTGTGTCGATCATTGAGCTCGCATCCCTCTTCTCCCCACATCCTTCGTTCTTCTCCTTGGCTTTCTTTGCATCAAGAAGTGAGCACTGGCTGGGTTGTTACTTGGATTTGGCCCCTTGCCATCACTGACCACCTGGATGTCTGGCGATGGCACTGAGGGACTGCTTGTTCTCAGCAGTTCTCTGAGCATTGCCACCAAGACAAACGGCAGTAACGGCCACAGCAGGAGCAGTAGCCCTAAGACAGGCTCTGCTCACAGACCATCACTGTGAAGGCCAACGTGCCCGATTTTGCAAACTTCTCCTTGCGTTGTTTCTAGTGTTCTTTCAAACTCCTTAAGAACACTTTTACGTCACTTAAAGACAGCCTGGTGGGCATTTTATTTTAATAATTTCTTTCTTTCTTGAGAATCCATACAGCAAAATAGACATGGACACAACGATTTCTACATGTGCAATCATTGACTTTGATTATATCCTTCAAATCCTGCCACCATTCCCATTAATCACTTCAGCGTTGTTCCTCCCTCGTTAACACACACTTATAACACAGCCTCCTGTGTCTCCTGTGTAAAATTTCCAATGGCCAGTGTCAATTAGACTCGGTGCACACCACTCTTAAGAGCCGTAAGTACCAAGGGGGATATTTTTTCAGTCGTTGAAGTTTAAAGAAGAAGGAGGGGTATATTTTTAGTTTAAGGTCCAAAGATTATCTTGAGACAGTAGTTTTAAGTGTTTATACAACCTCCATGGCCCTAGAACATCTAGAATCCATGAGAATTTGAAATTCTGGTCTTTATTTTCTCCCTTTTGGTCAGAATGCTTCTGAAGAATTACGTTTGAAAAGAAATTCAATAACAGTAGTCTGGCACCAACCAGTTCTCTGGTATTTTGGCAAAGGAGGCCATTGTCCATGCAGACAGTTACCCACACACCCCATTCCCCTCCCTTTCCAGTCTCTCTGGGCTCAGTCACAAGCTGCCATCTTGCTGATTCTGACTCTTGGCAGCCTCATCGAGGGCTTAGGATGCTGTGCATCTTGCTGGGAGCAGAGAGCCTCATTTTTCTGTTGCGAAGTGTCTGGTGGGTTTTCATTGTTGACCCTTCAATTAGTAGCCCACTTTGCTAACTGGTCTTCCTCTGTAGCTCCAGGGAAATAGGGACCAATGATTAGATTTTCAATGGACACTTTTAAATTGTTAAGACCCTTTGCTCTTCTAAAAGGAATAGGAAGTAGAATTGAAATATTAAGGATGTTAATAAGCCACCAGAGTGGAATGTGTCATGAACCTATGACCTCAAACCACCAAACACAGGCATCAAATCCCATGAGGTGTTTCTAGGTCAGCAGGCTCAGCAGCTGTTCTTTTTGCCTGATCAGTGCTGTAAGGGATCCTTCACACAACTATCGTCAACCCAACTTTCAAGGAGGCCACACTGGTGGACAGCAACTACCCGAGGCAGCTGCTCAGGAATCCCCAGAAGGGTAAAAATATTTATTATCTTAGATATTAAAACAGAATTTTTAGGCAAACATAATAAACACTGCACTAGAGGCATAAATAGAGGCATGCACATATGTAAATATATTAATATATAATGATAGGGATGTAGGTCTATGTACATATGTTTAAATGTTAAGTATTAAGGTAGCAGATGGACATCGGGCCTCCCTCAATGCAAGAACACTTTGTTCTAATAACCTGGTATTCTGTAATGGTTAACTTCCCAACACGATTGCTGAAGTCAAAATGAGGACATAAGCAAATGTGGTGAAGAAAGCTGACGGTGCCTAGCTATCAATAGATATACCATCTGGGGTCTTAAAAGCTTGAAGATAAACAAGCGGCTGTTTAGCTGAGAAGCAACAAAGTCCACATGGAAGAAGCACACCAGCCTGTGTGATCATGTGGTGTCTATGAGACCAGGTATCAGGGATCAGAAGACCCAAAACAAACAATTATATAGATGCAAAAAGTGGTGGATGGAGTTGAGACCCAAAGCCCATCTGTAGACAGTGTCACAGAAGGGTCACACGGACGGAACCAGTCAGCCAGGGTGTATCACAGCACTGACAGAACACACTATATCCCTCTAGTTTTTTTTAATGCTTCCTCCCTGCCACTATCATGGGCCCAGTTTTACTTTACAAATAATTTATCAGGGGTCTGCTAGGGTGGAAGGGTGTGGGAGGGAGGTTAAAAAGAGAAGCTGATACCGAGGGCTCAAGCAGAAATAGAATGTGAAAATGATGATGGCAACATATGTACAAATGTCTTTGATACAATTGATGTATGGACTGTTATAAGAGCTGCAAGAGCCCCCAGTAAATGATTTATTAATAAAACATCATTATTTATGATTTAATCACCTCAGAATTGAATACATATTATTAAATGTAGATGTTTTTTGCAACATTTCTGTCTAACCATCTGGATGAAATTTTTATGCAGCTGGTTGGCCTTCTGAGGAAAGTTTTGATATTTCCTTGGTGAACATAGCTGGTCAGCATATTGTGATCAAGTTACATAAAACAGATGGAATCCAGTCCAGTTACTTCATGACCCAGGTAGTGATTACTGCGAAATCATAGCATCCAAGGAAGGGCATAGTCCTAAAATAGCCTTTCAATGGATTAGAGTAGAATTTAATCTAAAAGCAAGTCATGATGACATGAATTAAAAGGCCATCTCCCATGGAATTAGCATATGGAAGATGTTTATGTTGTTACCCAGTACTTTAGATTCCCTTCCAACTGAGAACGACCCGTGTGTTCAACAGAATGAAACCTGACCCGGTCCTGTGTCACCCTCACAATTACTCATGTTTGAGCTGAAGGTTGCAGCCATTGTGCCAATCCATGTTCTTGAGGAGCTTTCTCCTTTTCTTTGACCTTCTACCTTACCACGCATGACCTTCAACCTTACCAGGCATGTTGTCCTTCCCCAGAGACTGGTAACTCCTGAAAACACACTTAAAGGACATGGCAAGAAATCTCACCAACCTCACTTCTAAAGAGCATGCTGGCTGAACTTCCTCCATGACGGATGGGCTTGCTCTTCCAGCAGGCCCACCACTTTTAACATCTTTGACCGACATAATAATTCAAATGCATCAAGTCTTCAGTCTTCCTTATACTTATCCAGATTTCACATGCACACGAGGTTTGCATCGGGCAACCTTTGATCCTCAAAGTGACACAAGGACTCTATAACATTTCCAAGAGTTCTTTTCCAGTAGATTTAGCCAATGCAACACAACTTTTGACTGTCGCTTCCTTGAGCATGGCAGAGGGGTTAAACTGCTAAACACACAGTCAGTTGTTTGAAACTACCTCGGGAAGAAGGTAAGGCTTTCTACTCCCAGCTGGTGCATAAGCAAATGTGGTGAAGAATGCGGATGGTGTCCGGCTATCAAAATATATAGCATCTGGGGTCTTACAGGCTTGAAGGTAAACAAGCAGCCATCTAGCTGAGAAGCAACAAAGCCCATATGGAAAAAGCACACCAGCTTGTGTGACCACAAGGTGTCAATGGGATCAGGTATCAGGCATCAAAGAACAAAAAAATCATATGATTGTGAATGACAGCGAGTGCTGAGTGGGGACCCAAAACCCATCTGTAGGCCACTGGACACCCCTTACAGAAGGGTCGCAGGGAGGAGACGAGCCAGTCAGGGTGCAGTGTAGGAATGATGAACCACAAAACTTTCCTCTTATTCTTTAATGCTTCCTTCCCTCCATTATCATGATCCCAATTCTACCCTAAAAATTGGGCAAGACCAGAGGATGTACACTGGTACAGATAGGAACTGGAAACACAGGGGATCCAGGTCAGATGATCCCTTCAGGACCAGTGGTGAGAGTGGCGATACCGTGGTGAGGGTGGAGGGAAGGTGGGATAGAAAGGGGGAACCAATCACAAGGATCTACATATAACCCCCTCCCTGAGGGATAGACAACAGAAAAGTGGGTGAAGGGAGACGTCAGAGAGTGTAAGACATGAAAAAAAATAATAAATTATCAAGGGTTCATGAGGGAGGGGAAAATGAGGAGCTGATACCAAGAGCTCAAGTAGAAAAAAATGTTTTGATAATGATGATGGCAACAAATGTACAAATGTGCTTAATACAATGTATGTATGTTATGGATTGTGATAAGGGCTCTAAGAGCCTCCAATAAAATGATTTATTACAAAATCTTTAAAATGTATATTTAAAGCACCCGAAACTCGCAGAAGCGGTTCTCATCTGCCTGACAGGGCCACTCCACGTCGGGATGGCAGGGTTGGGAGTCGTTTTCCATGTGTTTTGATAATGGATCCAAATGAAATGAAATCCTGACAGTTTCAATCTTTTCCCCACATATCATGAAGCTGCTGATTGCTCCAGGTGTGAGGGTTTTTGTTTTGTTTGCCGAAGGCAGTAGTCTCCGACCTTCATCAGCATCATGTCCTCTACGCAGTCAGCAAGAAAGATTGCAGCACCTGCATGTCATGGGGTGTGGCGGAGCCTCCCCCGATTCTGATGCTGCATGTTTCCTCGTGTGGTCCAGGCTCTGGAATGATTTACACAGCATGTCGATTGAATACGTGTGGAGAAAGGTTACAGCCCTGATGCAGTTTAACCCAGCAGCTGCTCTTGTTCTGTTTGAATGATAGTCTTTGGGTCTATATGCAGGTTCTCAATGAAACCAATGAACTGCTTTTGACTCCCTATTCTGTGCCATGTTATCAATCACTTGTTATAATCAACACAGTTCAATGTCTTTGTATAGTCAACAAAACATAGGTAAATTTCACTGTGGTATTTGCATTCAGCCAAGATCCATCTGAGGTTAATAGCCCTGGTTCCAAGACCTCTTCTGATTCCTTCTTGATGTTTGGCAGCTCTTGTTCATATGGGAAATTTGGATGAATTTTGTCTCTTTGAAGAACACATATTAATAGGATGGAGAAGTTGTGCTCAATTTCAGGAGAAAACTGATACTAATACAAAGGAGAAACATCAAGATACATTTCCTCCTCAAGCCTTGTATTTTTTTTCCTAACAGATAATTGAGGAAACTCCCCTGTGTAAACTGAGGCAGGAATCAACGTCTAGCATGTGGTTTCTGTTTCCAGCCCTTTGCTCCTTTATGACTGACCTGTAGCCTGGTTTCCACTGCTTCTTTCTGGGTGTTCTCAGCAGTTCATCTCTGGACATTTAACGTTTCCAATCCATTAAACACTCTCCCAGGGGATTTGCTGACAGATAAACTTTCCAAAGTCAAATGAGTTTGGGGAATTCCGCATATCTTTAAGGATTCAGATTTATATTTCCATAGTAAAAGCCCTCTGAAACCCTGTAGTAGAGAAACCTGCTTAGCTTGCTTCTCCCAGCCTTCCAGGCTTAGCTGACCAACAGTGGCTTTATTCGTAGCATGAATGTGCACCCCACTGAACAGGTCCTGGGGACATGCTTTGGGAAGCATTTACTGAGGCCATTTATGCATGCTAGCAGCTGAGTGAAATTACTTTAGTTGTTTCATTCCTATATTTTATCTGGATTCCTAGAAATAATGTATAATTAATATCATGTGGTAGATAAAATATGGGTAAACACAGTGATTATGGCAGGGATGTTTCTTCTTTATGGATGAAGTTCTTCCTGATGTGAATAAATTTTAAGGTACACTCTTTGTAGTTAGAACAGATAACAATAAATATTATAAAATAGTAACTTTAAATCGACTATAATAAACAATGCCACCAATTTGTGACACATAAATTGAGCATCATGCAACCTAATTTATGGCTGTAGAATACTAATTTTTTCCCCTAGGTTTATGTTAATATACCACACTCTATACTTCAGAATCTTTGAGCATTGTGTTTTTACATAAAACATGGAATGGCAAAGTAGGTAGGTAATGTTAGCTAGACAGAAATTCAGGATGGGAAGAGGTGTCCCTGGTAGAAATCTGAACACAAAGGACCTGTGTCCTCACAGAGCTCCGGGGCACTAAGGAAGGTGACGGAGAGAGGAGACACATTTCCTTAGCAGCGGAAGAGATGGGAGAGAGTGGAAAGGCTGGTTGGGGAAAGACAGGAAAGTCAAACTTCTCCCACCATGCTGCATAGTTTCTTGGGTTTTGGACACAAGGACACAGCCTAAAACCCTGGATGCTGGGGTGCAGGGATGCCCACACCTGGAAGGAGGAGGTACAATACCGAGAATCAGCTAATAGCAGAAGATCCAGCTGAAAGCCAGGGAATGAGTGGAGGCCTGCCATTACTGTATCCCACCAGGTTTCTAGACTAGCCAAGGGTCCTGGTGATGAGTGGTTACATATCGAGCTACTAACCGCGAGATCAGCACTTCAAAACCATCAGCTTTTCTGGGGAGTTTTCTACGCTCATACCGAGTTCTGACAGGGCTTCTTCTCCTGTCACGAGTCAGTCTTAGAAGTCCACAGGGTAGTTCTTGCTGCCCGCTGGGGCTGCTAGGAGTCAGCACCATCAAGCCGGTGCCAGGGAGAGGGTCCTGTGGAGTTCTTTTCCTAAGTACCCCCCCCCCTTCCCTTCCAGGAACTCACTCTTTCTGTTCCAACCTTTGCTCTGACTCTGGTCTGAACTTTATCCCTCTCCAGAAAGCTTCCTTAAGCAGGGCGGGAGCCAAGCGCTGAAAAGACTCACAGCCATGGGCCCCTCCTGGTAGCAGCATCCCTCTCACCTAACGCAAACTCACCTTCAGAGAGAGCTGATCCCTGGAAACAGCATTCTGGGAGTAATCTGTGCATTGTAGAGTGGCATGTTTACTGTGGAATACAAGCCCGATGTATGAATAAGATTTGTTGTTGTTAGGTGCAACCGTGGTACTGTTTGAAGCCTATACTTCCATAGTTTCCTCCTCTCAACAATGTGATACATTTTATACCATGGCTAATTTAATGATACTCTCAACACACTTACTTTATACTGCAGGGGGGTAATTGATAATATTCTCTGCCATAAAGTGATAATAATGTCTCTAAAATGAAGCAGAGGTATGCATAAACCATAGATATGTAAATTGCTTGGGGGTTCATATTTAATTCTAGCCCCAAAGTAAGAACAGTGGTTCTTGAGACATGGCCATGCTCAGTGCTCACCCTCATGAAGAGGTCATTGGAGACATGGGTGCTGTCGCAACGTAAGGGAAAGAAAGCAGATGGTGCCCAGCGCTCGGAAAGAATAGTGTCGGAGGTCTTAAAGCTTGTCTTCAAACAAGCAGCCATCTAAGTGAAGCACCAACTAATTCCACATAGAAGCACACCAGCTTTTGTGGTCCAAGGATTGTGAATACTAAAATCCAAAATTCAAATGAGAGGATGACATCAGAGCTTAAATTGTGAAATTCTGGCTTTCAGAAGGCTATGGATGCCAGTGGAAGGACACATCCAATTGCAGGGTCCCCACGTGCATTCAGCCTCGGTGGGCCCCTGTGATCATCGTCCAGGGCTCCGAATATTTCTGCTCCCATGTGTGGAGCATTGCAAAGTTGCGGCAGATTTCCTGAGGTAAACTCTTAGCACTTTATCTTGTTCTCCCTTTTGACCCATTTTACAGTTGTTTGAATTTTTAATATTTTATGCCTCCTCTTTGATTCAGATTTTTCTATCTTTTGTCTAATCATTGTTGTTGGAACTTTTGTTGATTTGTTTTCTTTGTTTGGTGTTGTATGATTGCATTTTATTTTATATGATTTGCTGTAAAAGAAACCCAGTATCAGTAGAGATATATTGGTAGATATATGTAACTAGTTAGGGGTATGGCAGTGAAATATGGGGGGAAATGGACAGCTAACCACAATTAGTATGAGAAGAAAGGTTCTGAAATTGATTGTGGTAATGAATGCACAAGTCTTCTTAATATGATTGAATAATTAAATTATAATCTATGTAAAAAACTATGAGCTATCACTTCACAGCTACTAATAAAGAACACAGACAATAAAAAACATGGAGAATCTGGAGCCCTTTCCGTTGATGTTGTGCATGTAGGTGCACGGAAAGCTGTCTCTCGGAAGCAGTTGGCTCTTCCTCAGAAAATTAGACATGTACTTTTCTTTTTTTTTTTTTT
>NW_022103920.1:2408256-2411207 GCF_000313985.2 Echinops telfairi | reverse complement strand
ATATATTTGTATATGTACATGTCTTTAGACATGTACTTTTCTATGGAGATTGTTTCATGTTTTATTTTGTTGCTGTTATTGTTTTTGCTTGTTTGTTTGCGCTTTAGTTGTTGTATATGTTTCATTCTATGAAACCCAGGGTAGGTAAATCTCTAGAGGTATGTACTGATTACAAGTTGGCCTTTGAACCACAGACTCTCAGTTGGAAATCACCTGCACTTTTGGGGGAACAACAGGGCTTTCTAATCCCATACACAGTTCCAGTCTCAGAAATCCACACTGCTCCCGATGAATCAGCATTGACTGGATGGATGGCAGTGAGTTTAGGGTTTGGTGTTGGACTCCCAGGTGGTACACATGGTTAAGGCCCTCACCTGCTATCCAAAACATGAGTGGTTAGAGTCTGCTTAAAGGCACGCAGTGACCTACTGGGCACTGACATCCCTACAGAGAAGAGTTCCACTCAGACACCTGTGTGGTCACCACAGGTGGGGTAGACTTGATGCGGTGGCTTTACCTGTCCAGAGTCCTAGCTCTCCTTTACCTGTGCTCTTCTTTAAAGAAAATAGAGCCCCGGTCATCTGTGAAGTGTGGATTTACACTTCCCAAGCAGTCGGCCCCTGCTCATGGACTAGGTCATCTTTAGGTTAGCTGCATAGTTTGAGGATCTATAACCACAGAGCATAAGGTGCTAAAACCCCAGGCAGGTGCTGCATGTGCTTTAAGGTATCTGCTAAGTTCATTCTATTAAGCTTTCCGTTTTGGGTTGCTCTTCTATAATTATACCTCCCCTCAAATGTCCAGGTGTTCTAGTTCTTTGCCCATTTAATTGTATTCAAATGTCACATTGGCAATGGTGATCAGACACTAATGGGCTTAGATGAAGAACGAGGCTCAGAAGAAACACGGCGCACACAAGGCACACTGTGCAAACTCAAAGACTGTCCTAGGGGAAGGGAGCTGAACGTTCCCATTCCTTTTCGACTGAAGAGCATTTTTTATGAGAGGGTTTCAGCCAGCTCCCATTTCTTAGGACAGTTACTGGGATTTAATGTGGGAAGCAGTGTGCTTGTTCCTTATGGATTTTTATTCAGATTGTGTCTTTGTGGTTTGCTTGTGAAAAGCATTGTTCCTGGGATGACCTAGGTGCATACGCTTCCATGGCATTACTCTGAGTTCTGTGTGATCATCTGAAGTGGAGGAGTCTTCAATGTGAAACATCACTGAAAGCAATAGCACCGTTTCCTGCTAAATATTTGTTATTTTTAACAGATGTTTATTTGATGTGTATGTTGTTGTTGTTGGTGGTGTTGTTGTTGTTGTTGGTGGTGGTGGTGGTGTGTGTGTGTGTGTGTGTGTGTGTGACTTGTCTAGCAATTACATATCAAACCTGACAGATCAAGGTTAGGAGGCAAGTGAAAAGATGAGATTTTTTAAAATATTTTATTTTTAGAAAACTGGAAATAAAACCTGATCATGAAACAATGCTTTGTGACCTGGGTTACCAATCTCCAATATGTAGTTCAAGGTCCAGGAGAAAAACAAAGTTTGGCTTTCCATTACTAACTGAAGGCTGGTGGTTTGAACCCACCCAGCTGTACCGCAGAAGCAAGGCATGGTGAGTGGTTTCTGTGAAGATGCCAGCCAAGAAAGCCCCACCATGGAGCAGTTTCACTCTGTGATGCACAGGGAGACCATGAGACATCATGGGACGGGGTAGCAATGCATGACAGGTAGTCGCAGCAGGAAAGCCATGACCATTTACTTGTGAAAGTCAAACCAATAGTCTGATCTGCAGCCTCTCAGGTTGCTGGCAAAGCATTGGTCAGCATTTTGTTTCAAGGGCATGAGGTCACCATGAGACAAGGGCCACCTCCTTGGCATCAAGCAGCAGTATCAGGCACCAGGATGGCAGGGCCATGGATTATCTTATTTCAACTTGAAAACACTCCCACTAGTTAGAGTTAATCATGGTGACAGCTGGAGGGAGTATAACAAAGACAATAAGTAATACAACCAATCAAGTAAGTGTGAGATTCGGGGCTCAAATCTACAACGTCAGCCTCTACCGGGTGAACATAGTATGAGAGTGAAACTTCTCCATTCCAGCAATGCCCAGTGCCTTCTTCCCTATGCACCGATGAGGGCCCCTGGTATGGACCGTCAATCGCTGCCCAGAGAAACAAGGACAACCTGGAGCTGTTAAGAAGCAAAGTTGCTGTATCTTGATTAGATGAGGCTTCATTCAGAACCTGTGATATGCAGATGATGCCACCTGTCTTGCTGCAAAGCCAAGAGGACTTGAAGCACTAAATTGCCAGGTAGAATACAGTGCAGACAAAGCAATCAACCCCGTTACATCTGCAGAGAGAGACCACAGAGAAGCTGAGAGCCACCGGTCACAGCAAGGCCATCAGTTACTAAAACGCAAGTTCCAGGGGAAGCACAGGAGCAGCCATCTCAGGTGCCACTACTGATCTCTCCTGTCGCTAGGGACGAAGAGCGGTGAACTCAAAAGACACACGACAGCAATTAGTCCAAGGGGCTGAAGTTGGGTTTCAATAAAAACCTTCAATTATCTCATCTGTGGTCGGTGAGTAAAAGGGAATACTGGTCTTATTGACTGGTCTTCCTTACAGCTTTTTAATCGTCTCTCATCTCTGACAGTGTTGCCTTTCAGGAAGGGTCTAGACACTTTCCTTGTGACAATGAATGAAATGCCAACCCTCTTCAATTTTCCATTCCTGGCGTTGTCGGCCATATGATTGTCCCATTAAACATAGCCAATTCCACTTCGTTTCAGCTCATTAATGCCTACGATTTTGACTGATCTTTCTGCTTCCCATGACATTTTCGATGACTTCCCTTTTTCCTGGATTCATGTTTTTTATATTCCAAACCCAGATTATTATTGACTGCAGTTTTTTCTTCTTATTTTGAATCAAGCCATA
>NW_022103920.1:2405720-2407202 GCF_000313985.2 Echinops telfairi | reverse complement strand
AACCTGACCCAAACCATGGTATTATTTTTCAACCCACTCATAGGGATGTTGGACATTGAATAAGGAAGGCTGAAGAGGAATTGACGTGTTTGGATTATGGTGTTGCATTGAAAGCACCATGGACCGCTGAAAGAATAAATAAGTGTGTCTTGGAAGAAGTGCAGCCAGAATGCTCCTTAGAGACAAGGAGGGAGAGACTTCACCTTGAGAATTTCGCACCTGTTGCCAGGATGGACTGGTCCCTGGAGAGGACGTCATGCTCCGCAGAGGAGCGAGGGAAAGAGGAAGGCCTTGAACAAGATGGGGGGACACAGTGGCTGCACTAATGGGCTCAAACATGAGAAAAGTGTGAGGAAGGTACAGGTCCGAGCTGTTTCCATCTGTTACAGAGTCGGAAGCAACTGGATGACACCTGATGACAAGAACACTAACAGCCGATGGGGAGCCCAGTACAGATCCTGGTGAAAAGTCTTGTTTAAATCCTCAGAAAAGAGCATGGATTATGCATTTCACTATTGAATCAATGTTTAAAATATCTCTTTTAGAGGTAAGGTTTCTTATAGTTTTGGGTAATCAAATACAGTTGAGACAAGGTAAATTTTGATAACCAGCTCCAAGCATATCTAGAAAAAGTTTTAAAAATGAGTTTATTCATAGACTAACCATTTCATTCACACCTCATAACTCCCTATCTCTCAGGCAGTGCCCCTCCGTCTCCTTCTCTATAAAAGGTTTTGGGAAAAATAGCCTTTGGTCATTCTATTCAGGTGAGTCTAAAATACCTAGTACATTCCTGTTCCATTCATTATGATATGCATTTGTATATTTATTTCACTAAGATATGGATTATTTTGTCCTGGTTTCCTTTGAGGACTCATCTGTAGAATAGATCAACACAAGCCAGGCTGTAGTTGTTGGCTACTATCAGATTCCATCCTACTTACAAAGGGCCCATGTAAACCAGAAGGAAATGTTGTCTGCTCCTGCAGCATCGTCACCACTGTTGGTGTGCTAAAGTCTATTGTTATGGACAGTGCGTATTTTGACCTTGGGGGATCATGTTCTAGCCTTGCATTGGGCAATTCTCTATGGTGATCCATAGAATTTCCATTGGTTGAATTCCCAAAGTAAATCACTCAGCCTTCCTTCCTTGTTTATCTTTTTCTAGAAGGTCCACTGAAACGTGTCCACCATGGGTGACCCTATTGGAATTTGAAATACCGGTTGCATGCATTCTAGCATCACAGCAATACAAGGGTTATCAGTGTGAAAAGCAGACAGACAGATGGAGTTGAACCCAAGTCATGGAGGAATTGGTTTAAAGTTAATTATCTTTAGGTTAGAACTTCTTACCATAATCTCTGAGATGATTTCGCAGTAAGAGTACAAATTATGCCAGATTTTATCACCTTTGAATCATGAAAACCCTTTCTAGAAGGAATTGGGCTTATAACTAGGATAAGAAGCCTTTCAAATGCACTC
>NW_022103920.1:2404138-2405339 GCF_000313985.2 Echinops telfairi | reverse complement strand
CAGGAGATGGCATTTCTGTGATATTCACCTTTCATGACATCAAAGCCTTGTCTCTCAAATGTAATCACAATCAACTTGAAAGAAATAACACTTATTCCGTGAGAGGAGGCAATAGTTCAATTCCAGCCTAGTATGGACTGACCTTTCTCTAACTCATGCTCTCAAACCAATCAGCAGTGAAAAGGAATCAGTGATTGGCTGTTAAGTGAAACGGCTTGTTTGGGAGGAAATATGCCAGACCCCACACAATAGACACATGGGTACGGAGGACATGGTTCCATTCATAGAAATCTCTAGAAGGTTCTGAGTGGATCTTTAGTGCCATAAAGCAGCACAGAGCTGGCCTAGCAATGGGCAATTAGGGAGGGAGGGATAGGTAGAATGAGGCACGAGGCATTTTGGGGTGATATATGGATACTTCGATTTTATTGTAGAGATGATTCCAAATATTTATGCCAAAGCTTATCAAATTGTACACTTTAAGGGTGTAGTTTATTTTGTGTCACTTATTCTTCAATCATGAAAAAAAAATATTATGTTTGTATTTATGTATCTCAAACATGACATTGTACACATAATTGTTAATATTAGGTAATCCCCCAATACATAAGAAAAAGGCACTTTTAGTAAAGTATGAGCCCTATGGTATGAAATTTTCAAATGTGAGTATGTATGTTGTATTCTTTATGTAAATTGAGGGCTTTTATTTTACTTTCTTTCTTGACCTCATGTGTTCTGTGCAAGTTCACAATAAATAAAAACACAGAGAAAGATACATGCAACAGTTGAGAACGGTTTAGAGACATTTTCAAAACAGTATCACGATGGGAATTGCATTAGAAACGTGTGCATTTTAGTATCCAACAAAGAATAAGACCCTATTCATAATGGAATTTCAAAAATGTAAGAATTTAAGAATATATTCACTCACAGAACTGAAAATCCCCAGGGGAAGGCCCGGCTTCTGGCATCGTTGATACATTTACCCAAACAATATGATCAGAAATCGTTCCCTATTTATTCCTGTTCTGCTTTCCTTTGTGCAAGAGTTATTTCCAGACAAGGTCCATTAGGGGTTGACAAGGTGGCCAAGGAATATCCTAGGTGCACATCCAACTAGGGAGGACGTCAGTGAGATTTCTCTTTAACAAATGTAACAGCATCCTTTCTGGATTAACCTTTGCTCTGTGTGTCCTGCTCT
>NW_022103920.1:2400359-2401827 GCF_000313985.2 Echinops telfairi | reverse complement strand
TTCAGAATTCTTCGTGAGCCGCCTAATTCAGGTGCCTCTGTTCTTCCCCATTCTTCCTTATTCACTATCCGGCTTTCAAAGCACATGAGGTGACTGAAAACGCTACGGCTTTAGTCAGGGGCCCTTCAGGCCTCACAGTAACGCCTTGTTCCACGTCTTCTGTGGGAGACTTGCCCGGTGCGCCAGGCCTTTTGAGGTGTTGACTCCCAGGCTTGTTCTGATCAACAGGAGGACTTAGTCTAGAGCAGTGGTTCTCAACCTTCTTAATGCCGCCACCCTTTCATACAGTTCCTCATGGTGTGGTGACCCCCAACCATAACATTGCTTTCGTTGGTACTTCGTCACTGTCATTTTGCTACTGTGATGAATCTGGCCACCCTGGGAAAGGGTCGTTGGACCCACAGGTTGAGAACCACTGGTCTGGAGCAAGAGGCATTTTCACCCAAGAAACTTCGCCTTTTTTATTGAAGTTGCTCTTTTGGTTTTGTTTTCATTTTGACAAAAGTTAATCATGAGATTTAAAAAAAAATATTCGCTGGAAATTCCCATAGGATTCTCGATGAATCAATAGATAGGTACCAGGAAATGGCGGGTTACTTGGTGAGATGGCTCCAGGGCCTTGTCCCGGGCTGTATGGTCTGGGTTCCTGGTATCCAGTCAGACCTGCACTGGTGCTGCCCATAGGCCACAGCAGCAAGGTACACAGCAGGGGGGGTTCATTTGAATGCACATGTTGGGGTGGCTGTTGTTCGGTGCCATCGAGTTAGTCCTGCCCCTAGGGACCCCGTGCACAACAGACCAATCCGAGCCTGGGCCTTGGCCTCCTTACAATTCTTCCTATGGCTCAGCCGTTGTTGCACCCACGATGCCAATCCAGCTCCTTGAGATCTTTCCTCCTTTCCTGCTGCCCCTCTGCTTTACCAAACGTGACATCCTGCTCCACGACCGGTACTTCCTGACAGAGTGCCCAAAATATGGAAGATGAAGTTTGCCATCCTTGTCTCTAAGGAGCGCTTTGGCTGTTTGTAGGTATTAATGTGTTATAAATGGATAACCTTTAGGTTCTAAACACATACTTTTGAAAATAGTTTTTTTTCCCCACAAACCATTTTACTAGGAGTTAATCCAGACCTCATACCATTCCTCAGTTCAATCACATCAGGCAGTATTACACAATTGATATACTAAAATCCGTTTCAAAGCATTTTCCTTCCTTTTACTCTCCTTGATATCAGCTCCTTCTTACTCCCCACACCTCTCCCACTGTCTTCCCCAGGAATCATTCTTCTAGTTGTCTCTATAGGTCCAGCTATAGTGGGTTTTACATACTGAACAACATAGACAGACCCATAACAAAGATTCAGGAAGGCTAACCACAATGACACACTGTGACAGAGATAAATCCCAATACAAAAACAAACCCCAGAAAACATCCATTGGCATAAAATTCACAGATTATACAATTTAG
>NW_022103920.1:2397419-2399136 GCF_000313985.2 Echinops telfairi | reverse complement strand
AGCAAGAGATCGGCACCAGAGCCCAGCAGCCATGGGTCTTGTGCCCTTGGGATAGCAGTCATCTCTCTCCTCACTGGAGGGCACTCCCGCCTTAGGTCCAAGGAGGTATGCAAGTCAATTAACATTGCTGCAGGTGAGTTTAAGGTAAAGTCCAGTTCACCGAGTGGCATTTCCACATCAAGCCTTTCTGATGTGACCTAAGAAGGATGTTGTGTGACTGGTAAGGACCAAGTCTAAAACCCCAGTTGCTGATAGCAGGCTTCCTGGGTCGCCCAGGGCTGGACAGAAACTTGTCAAAGTGTTTGATGAGGGACATAATACCAGGCATAATCTCCCCTTTGGTTCTACCCATTTTTATTCCATCTTGAGGCCACAAGATCTTTTCTGAGGTCCCAACCATATTCTGAGTTGTTTCACCAAAAAGGGATTGCGTATGACCCCACATAAAGGACTGCTTTGTCTGGGTAATGCATTGTAAGAAACCGAGGTCACGCTTTGATTCTTGGGTTTAGATGTTAGCTCACCTCTTTCCCTTGTTGACTTTGATCCTTTAACAGCAAACCATCAGTTTGGTCATTATTTTTGTTGTTCTTGTTGCTGTAGCTCTTCCTCGTTTTCTCTCTGTGCTAACTATCCTGCCTTGATGCTGGTCCTGTCTTAAGTAAAAGAATATTAAGAGTCCCGATGCTGATTCAGTAATGATGCCTGGAGGGAAATTTTCCGTGCTCTAATCTTGGAGTGCTTTAGAAGTGGCTTAGTGTGACTTTAATGCATTGTTTAATGACTGCAATAAATCATGGCGTGTTATTTTTTTTCTGCATCGAAGAAGAAAAGTCATCATTGAGTATTTAAAACAATTTCTCAGGTAGCAGTCACATTGAAGTTAAACATACCCCTCTTCCTAGTCTTGAGACAGAAACACAGCTGGAGAGTAAAATCTGTGAACCTCACTAATGAACATGATCAGAAAGACCAACATTTTCAACTTAGCAATTTTTAATCAAAATAAATGTTTGTGTGTACACTCCATTTTCCTATTGCTACACTCAAAACAAGGTAGATTCTCCGCCCTCCTAGGGCACGTACTTTAAGCTGGTTTCCAGGTTGAGAATCATGTTCTAAAGGCTACGGGAGATACAGGAGAAAATGAGAAAGTGTCGATGGGAGAACAGAAACAAAGGGTGTAGATACGGGTTTGGACTTTGTAGAAGCCTTGCTAGTCTTCTTCACAGAAAAGAGAACCTTCTGGGATCATTCATCCTGCGTGTGAGCGAGGAAGAGGGAAACACTGTCTCTTTTCTGACCCTCCTGTGAATAGAAAATGGCCCAATGGGCATAAATCTGCACACGTGTGAAGAGAGCACAGCTGCTGGTGCCTCCCCCTCACAGAGTGGATTTCTGGAAGAGAATTTGTTGTTAAACGCCATCAAGTCAGTGCGACAGCGTGAAGCGCAGCCGGCTTCTCTGCTAGCCGCATGATTCTCCGTATGTTTGAGCCCACTGTTGGAGCCCCCACGCCAATCCATCTTGTCCAGCCCCTTTCTCTTCGCTGCCCCTCTGCTTTATCCAATATGTGCTTTCTCCAGGAACTGGTCTCTCCTGATGACACGCCCAAGTACATTAGATGACGTCCCGCCTTCCTTGCCCCTGAGGAGCATTCTTCCAAGACCGATTTGTTGGTCCTTGGACGAATAGTGCTTTCAGTTCTCTTCACAGC
>NW_022103920.1:2391874-2393586 GCF_000313985.2 Echinops telfairi | reverse complement strand
TCAGTAATGGCCCTAATTGTTTGGTCTCTTTTATAATGAATTGTAATCCACACTGAAGGCCAGACTCCTTGATCTTTATAAGCAAGCGTTTCAAGTTCACTTTCAGCAAGTCGGGTTGTGTCTTAGAATGAGCTGTTGATAGCCTTCCTTCAATCCTATTGCTGTATTCTTCTTCATAGAATTCCACTTCTCTGATTATTCTCTCAGCACACAGATGGAATAAGAATGGTGAAAGGATACAGCCCAGACACACACTTCTCCTGATTTTAAACCATGTAGGATTTAGTTTTTCTATTTCCACAACTACCTCTTAATCCATGTACAAGTTCTCAAAGCCCAAAGAAGACTTCTAGAACCCCCATTCTTCTCAAACCTATGCTATGATCCACACAGTCAGATGCCTTTGCATAGTCAATAAAACACCAGTAAACATCTTTCTGGTAGGCTCTGCTTTCAGCCGGGATGTTCTGACAGCAGCAATGTCATCCCTTTCCCACCCTCTCTTCTGAATCAGACTGAATTTATGCCAGCTCCCTGCCAGTGTCCTGCTGCAACTGTTATTGGATGCTCTTAAGCAACATTTCAGTCGCGTGCATTGTCAATGATATCATTCGATGGCATTCTATGTCAGTGATATTATTCTATGATTGCTCATTCTCTTGGTCACTTTTCTTTGGAATGGACACTGTATGGATCTCTTCCAGTCCGTCAGCCAAGTAGCTGTCTTCCAAATTTATTGGCCCAGACCAGTGAGTGCTTTCAATGCTTCATTAGCTTGTTGAAACATTTCACTTGGAATTACATCAATTCATGAAGCCTTGTTTTTGTTTAATGCCTTAAGGGCAGTATGAGCTTCGTCCTTCAGCATCATATGCTTTATCTTGAAAGGGCTAGATGCTGACTAGTTCATTTTGGTATAGTGACCCTGTGTATTCTTCTCATCTTCTCTTGATGCTTCCTAGGTCTATCAATATTTTGCACATAGAATATTTCAATGTTGAAACTCAAGGCTTGAATATTTTCTTCAGTTATTTCCATTTAGGGTATTCTGAGCACGTTCCCCCTTTTTGGTTTTCAAAGTCCAGGTTTTTACATCTTTCATTGTAATACTTTAACCTGTTGTTTTTATTTCAAGCAATGTATTGAAATTTTTAGTCAAGCTTTTGCTTTATTATTTGTTTGAATTGCCTTGGGTCCTCTATAATTAAGAGCAAATTTCAGAGTCTCTTTTGACGTCCACTTTGACCTTTTCTTTCTTTCTTTCTTGACTTTTTAATGACTGTTGCTTTTTCATGTCTGATATCCTTGATGCCACCCCACAGTTTATCTGGTCTTCTGTCAGTAGTGTTCTGTGTCTCAAAACTGTCCTCAACATGCAGGTGGGATCAACTCAAGGTGCTATCTTGGACCTGAAGGACTTGTTTTAATTCTCTTCAGCTTCAACTTTAACTTATAAATGAGAAATTGATGATCTGTTCCACAGGCTGTTCCTGGCCTGGTTTTAGCTGCTGATAATGAGCTTCTCTGTATTCTCTTCGCAAACATGTCGTGCATTTGATTTCTGTGTATTCTATCTGGAGAAGTTCAGATGTATCGTCACCTTTTGTGCTGTCGAACAAAGGTACTTGTGAGGAGGAAGAGGTGGTTTTGCAGTATTCTATCATGCAACCACCAGTTGTTTCCATCACCAACCCCGTATTTTCCAACATCTG
>NW_022103920.1:2389435-2391477 GCF_000313985.2 Echinops telfairi | reverse complement strand
TGGGGCCATAAGACAGGGGTGGTGTTAACTGATGAAACCCAGGGCTTTCACAAGGAGAATGGGTCTGATGGCACTGTTGCCCTGGTAGTAGAATCCCCACCTTCCATGCGGGGGACCCGGGTTTGAATCTCAGCCAGTGCTCTTCATCCACAGCCCTCACCCTTCTGTCACTGGAGGCAGGGGCATCGCCAGGATGCTGACCAGGTCTCACTGGAACTTGATGACCGAAGTGGATTAGGAAGAAAGGCCTGGCCATGTACTTCAGAACAGCAGTCATTGGAAACCCCATGGGGCCATCGTGAGTCCGAATCAACTCCGCCGTAACCGGTTTTAGAGTTTTCTGAGTTTCTGTTCATTAATTTCATTTCACATGTTCAACAAGGCAGCTACCCGGATTTGTTCATACCGGTTAAATATAATGATCCCACACCCATGTTGAGGACTCCCTGTGTCTGTTCTTACACAGGAGAACGGGGAACACCTTGAAGAAGGCTCACCTGGTATCCCAGGGTAAGCAAAGATGCATTGTTGTTGCATTCCTACTTTATACATGCATGGTTTATTCCAAACACAACATATGTAAATATGTCTCTGCTAACAGTGGGCAGGTGCAGACATGTTAGCAGTTCCCCCAAGATGATAGAGCATGCTACCTCATCTCTAAACTATCCGCTTTATGGCATCTTTGAAAACTTGTCATATAAGGTCACCTTCACAGACAATGGTCTGAGAATCTGGAAGGTCACCATTCAACTCACTACATGGCTCAGTGTGTGATATCCAATCACGCTGTCCCAGTATCCCCAAAGCCCGAGGAGCCTCCAATCCAGTCTAGATTATTTTCAGAAACATCTAACTCAGGTTTGGGTGAGATTCTGATACAAGCAATCATAAGGTTGTTTGCTCTCCATCTCAGGGCCTTGAACACAGGAGACAGTCTGTCTGCTTCCAAGTCACAAAGGCTTCACAATCTCAGTGTTATCCAGTTGAGGCAGGCTCAATGGACAGAATAGATTCTGTAGGATAGGGTAGAACTGTGCCTGTGGGTTTCCAGGACTGTAATTCTTTATGGAAGTAGAAAGCCTCATCTTTCTCCTATCGAGAGGCTGGTGGTTTTGAACTGAAAACTTCGTAGTTAGCAGCCCAATGTGTAATTCACTATACCACCAGCACTCTTTTACAAAGGGATGATAAAGTTAAAGAGCAAAACAAAATAGTAAACTCTGATTCATAACGACCCTTCAAGACAGAGTAGAACCACCTGTCTCTCAGGTGGAACTACCCTGAATTTCCATGATTGAATTTCCAACTCTTTATGGGAGTAGAAAGCTTTACTAAGAATCCAACGCCCCGCCGTAGGGGAGATTCTTACTCCTGGTGAGGATGCACAGTGTTTCAGAGACTGTAAATCTTTATGGAAGCAGATAGCCTCCTCTTACTCCTGCAGAGCTGCTTGAGGGTTTGAACTCCCACCTAGCAGCCCAGCATTGAACCCACAGCTCCAGCATAAGACGCCTAGTCATTGCCATTGAAAAAGGAAGAAGCTTGAGGAAGAAGGATGCCAGTAGTGGCAAATCATGTGGAAATTCAGTAGGATAGATTCCAGGAGTTTCTACGGGATGGGAGTAATCATTCCTAGTTCACAGCTCTTGTCTGGGGTCCCCATTTGCCTCTGTTGGGAGGGGAGAGCATGGTGCAGCTGAATCATTGCATCAGCCTGCAGACTTGCGAGTGTCCCAGGCTCTTCATGGCATTGCACCTGCGATAACGGTGCCACGGGAAGTAACGTACGCTGGCTTCCGGCTTGTTGTGGCTGACTGTTCTCTGGTCAGCCCTGACTCGGGATCATCTGTGTCTCACAGACAGGATGCTGTCACCAAGGCCATGTTTTCCAGCGACCGATTCATTTTCATTGTTTCCAGTGTTCTCGTCCTTGTCTCCCGCAAGTTCCAATGCTCCTTGGTTACCTGCTTGATCCACGTTGGGGAAAAGCCTTCCATGTCTTCATCGCTGGCCTCTGTGGTGAGTGTGCTGATGTAAAT
>NW_022103920.1:2386173-2388067 GCF_000313985.2 Echinops telfairi | reverse complement strand
GGTGAAGAAATTGATGTATTCTACCAGTACTTCAGTGGGAAATTGGCCAGATATGCAGTCAAGACACGTGGATCATTATTGGAGATGGGAATGCAGAAGTTGGGAATAAAGGGGAAAGAGCAGCTGTTGGACAATATCCTGATGATAGAAATGAAGCTGGAGATCTCATGACACAATTTTGTAAGGCCAATTGTTTCCTCGTTTCAAATGCCTTTTATTCAACAATCTAAATAGAGCCCATTCACGTGGATGTAACCATATGAACGATGCAAGCATCAAGTTGACTACGTCTGTGGGGAGAGACTGTGAAGATTTTCAATATCAGCAGCCACAATGAGTTCAGGGCTGACAGTGGGATAGATCACTAATAGCTCGTGTGAAAGTTCAAGTTGATATTGAGGAAAATTAAAGCAAGCCCAAGAACCAAAATTGGACCTTGCACACCTATCACCTGAATTTCAAAAACATCCCCAGAATGCAGTTGACTCATTGACCACCAATGAGAGAAGACGTGACATGCTGTGGGATGACATCAAGAGCATCGCCCTTGAAGGATGCACTACGTCATGAAAGAGACAGGAACGAAAGAAGAGACCAAAACGCATCTCTGAAGAGACTCTGAAACTTGTTCTTGAACCTAGAGCAGCTAAGGAAAATTGAGGGAATTATGAAGTCGGAGTGCTGAACAGAGAATTTCAAAGGGCAGCTCAGGCAGACAAAGTCGAGTGTTGAAAGAATTGTGCACAGGCTGGGATTAGCCAATGAAAAGGGAAGAGCACACTCAGCATATCTTAAGCTAAAAGAACTGAAGAAAAAAGTACAAGCTTTGATTGGCATACTGAAAAAAATTATATGACCAAATTATCGAATGATGCAAGGGCCATCAAAATATTATGGAAGAAATGCACAAAGTCACCCTGCCAAGAAAGAACTGGTCCACATTCATTTATTTCAAGCAGTAGCACATTATCAAAGACCAATGGTACTGAAGAAACCAGTCTAAGCTGCATTGAGGGCATTCATGAAAAATAAGGCCCTAAGAACTGATGAAACACCAATTGAAATGTGCCCGTATGCCGATGAAGCCCCAGTGGTTCTCAACCTTCCTCATGCTGCAACCCTTTAACGCAGTTCCTCGTGTTGTGGGGACCCCCCTACCCCCACAACCATAAAATTATTTTCCTTACTACTTCATAACTGTAAATTTGCTACTGTTATGAATTGGGCAACCCTTATGAAAGGGTCGTTTGACTCCCAAAGGGGTCACGACCCACAGGTTGAGAACCGCTGCCCAAGAAGCACTCACTCATCAATGCCAAGAAAATTGGAAGACAGCTATGTGTCCAACCAACTGGAAGAGATCAATATTTGTGCCCATCCCAAAGACAAGTAAACCAACAGAACATGGAAAGTGTCTAACAATACCATTGATATCACATGCAGGAACGTTTTACTGGATATCATTCAATAGTGGTTGCAGCAGTACATTGACAGGGAGCTGTCAGAAATTCAAACAGGATTTGGAAGAGGACATGAAAGAGGCTATGATGGCTGATGTCAGGTGGATTTTGGCTTAAAGCAGAAAACACCAGAATGATGTTTGCTTGTGTTTTATTGACTAGGCAAAGGCATTATTTGTGTGAACCATAACAAATTATGGATAACATTGAGAAGAGTGGTAATTCCAAAATACTTCACTGTGCACTGTCACCCTTACCTAGACTAAGTGACGGCCACTCAAACAGAACAAACTATTTAAAATCAGGAAATGTGTGCATCAGGATTGCCTCCTGTCACCGTGTTTACTCAGTCTGTAGCTGAGTAAGTAATCTGAGCAGCTGAGCTGTGAGAAGAAGAACATGGCAGTGGAGGATTGGAGGAAGACTTATTGACA
>NW_022103920.1:2384914-2385853 GCF_000313985.2 Echinops telfairi | reverse complement strand
AGAGTGTCACATTAAGACAAAGGTGTGTCTGACCCAAGCCACTGTATTTGCAATCACCTCATATACATGTGAAAAGTTGGACCTTGAATAAGGACGATGGGAAAATAATTGATGAATTTAAACCATGGTTCTGGAGAAGAATATTAAACCAACAACAAATACATGTACCTCCAGAAAAGCAAACACATCTGTCTTGGAAGAAGTACAGGCAAAATGCTCCTTAGAAGCAAAGATGGCAAGACTTTGTCTCACATGCTTTGAACATGTGATCAGGAGAGACCAGTCCCTGGAGTAGGACATCATCTTGGTAGAGGGGCAATAAAAGGCAGAAGGGCCCTCGGTGATATGGATTAACACAATGACTGTAACAATGGGTTGAAACAGAATGACAATTGTGAGAACAACACAAGGCCAGGAAGTGTTTCCTTCTGTTGTGCGTACTATGAGTACTATGAGTAGTATGAGTACGCTATGAGTACTATGAGTACTATGAGTGGGACCCACTTGAAGGAACCCAACAACAACCACCTTAATATTTTACACCGACTCTTCGGGCTACCATTGTTGCTCATCTCTGAGATTTGTAATGATAATAATTTAGATATGCATTATACGAATTAAACATGCATTACTGGCACAGTTATCTTTTCAATATTGATTTCTATGATAAGGGGAGAGCTATGTGAAAATAAAATTTAACTTGGAATAAATTAAGAGGTTAAAGTAACAAAATGATATCACACATAGTTTTTATCATGAAGCATTCAATAAAATTGGAATAAAAGTTCATCTTAATATGTTCAAAACTTACAGCATTATATGACAAACTCTATGAGGTCCTATGTAGAGATTAATAAGTGAAAGTAATGCTTTGTCTCAGGCTTTGGTGTGCTAGAAACAAGATCCAGAGGGTTTTTTGTCATCCCTCCCTTCCTTCCT
>NW_022103920.1:2345799-2384486 GCF_000313985.2 Echinops telfairi | reverse complement strand
TGTGCAGCCTAGAAACCCTAAGAAGTGGTTCTCCTCTGTGGGTTTTCTGTGAGTGAAGATGGACTTGCTGATGTGTTTCATGCAGAAACTACACATCATTGATGGCGTGTCATGGAAGCCCTAGGGGGTTGCTATGAAGCAGAATGGCAATGGGTTTGGTGGGTTTGAGGTGGCATAGTTGTCAGAGTGCTTAGTTACTAACTGAAAGGTGGGCCGTTTGAACCAACCAGGTGCTGTCAGGGGAAAGCTGAGGTAGTCGGCCTCCATAAGCATTAGAACCTAGGACATCCTGTGTGCAGTTGAATTCGATTCCAAGTGGTCACTCTGAGTTGGGATCGACTTCAAGGCCATGGGTAGGGCTTGTCTATAGAAACAGCTCTCATTCTAGTTGGGTGAAGGCCACACATCTTCTATGGGTCGCCTCCCCAAACACACATACAAACATACCTATGGCTGGCACCTTGACTCCTGCCTTCAGCTTGTCTTCATCTGATGGATGGACTAGAGAGATGCTTAGAAGGTGAGACAGGGTAGACATGCGTCACTCCCGAGGTGGCCCATGGTCTTAGATGGAAACACAGACTCTCTCCAGCTAGAGTGGTTCTACCATCTTCCCCTGGATGTGGAGAACAAGCAGCTTCCCTGTAAACTCTCCAGGGCTCAACATGCCAACTATCAGCATGGGCACCAGTTTGTATCATCTCCTGAGTTCCCGACACTCTACCTGCTTCAAACATGTGCCAGATCCCCACCTGTGTCAAAGGAGATATGAGATCCAGAGGGGTTTTTCCTTCCTTGCTTCCTCCCGCCCACCTCTCCCACCCCCACTCCCCATATCTCTCTTCTGTTTTTGTATTGAAAAGGTTTACGTTTAGCATTACGAAGCTGGAATCAGCTTTGATGATTCTGATTTTGTTGCAACATCTAAAGCCTCACAGTCAGGATCCAGTCAACTGTATTCCTTCTTCCCATCTGATCAAGGCACTTACCTTGTCTAAGTCAATGTCAAGAGCCTGTTCTTGGCCTGTTTGATCTGGTGCTTGTTGGCCTTGACAGGCACCACGAACACAAGTGCATTGTTATCTTCCATCTTCTTCCTGGTTGGCTCAGTAGTCAGGGGGAACGCGGTGATGGCATAGTGGTCCAGCCGATTTATCCTGGGCGTGCCCTTATGAGGGTTGCCCCTCAGCCTCAGGGTCTTCAGCCAACAGGAGGTGGGTGATACACTGAGGACATTCTTTTGTGGATTCTGGACGCCCTTCTTGGACTTCACTTCTGGGAGAGGCTAGAGCTTCCTTCTTCTCCTTCACTGTCCTCTTTGTAAAGAGCTAGATCCACCGCGTTTTCACTGCTGGACTTCTCAGAAGTAGGTAGATCACCAGCCCTTTTTTCCAAGGTACCTCTGGGTGGACTAAAACCTTCAACCCTTCTATTATTAGTAGGGTGCATTGACCATTGGATCCATTCAGGTCCTCCCCTTCAGAAAGAGTGTGTTCCTTGACCCCTCTTTGAATGGTCCTCTTCATTTCCTTCATGCTGGAACCCTAATCAATACAGCTGGTGCCATCTGATTTTATTTTTTAAGTCATTTTATTGGGGGCTCGTACAACTCTTATCACCATCCATCCATCCATCCACTGTGTGAAGCACATTTGTACATTTGTTGCCATCATCAATTCTCAAAACATTTGCTTTCTATTTGGGCCCTTGGTATCAGCTCCTTATTTTTCCCCTCCCTCCCCGGCCCCCTCCATCATGAAGCCTTGATAATTTATAAATTATTATTATTTTGTCATGTCTTACACTGTCTGATGTCTCCCTTCACCCACTTTTCTGCTGCCCATCCCCCAGGGAGGGGGTTATATGTAGATCCTTGCAATCGGTTCCCCCTTTCCACCCCACCCTCCCTCAACTCTCCCGGTATCGTCACTCTCACCACTGGTCCTGAAGGGTTCATCTGTCCTGGATTCCCTGTGTTTCCAGTTCCTATCTGTACCAGTGTACATCTCTTGGTCTAGCCAGATCTGTAAGGTAGAATTGGGATCATGATAGTGGGGGTAGGAAGCATTTAAGAACTAGAGGAAAGTTGTGTGTTTCATCATTGCCTGGTAGGGTTTGATCAAGGGCAATGTAACTGATAGGAATTACTGAAAGCCAAATGAAGGCTGGGCATGATAGTAGGACAAGAGGAAAGTAAAAAGAAATAGAGGAAAGAACTAGGAAGCAAAGGGCATTTATAGAGGTCTAAACACAGGCATGTACATATGTAGATATATTTATATGATTGGGAATTAGATCTATATGCATATTTATAGGTCTAGTATTAAGGTAGCAGATTGACATTGGGCCTCCACTCAAGTACTTCCTCAATGCAAGAACACTTTTTTCTATTAAACTGGGATTCCATGATGCTCACCTTCCCGACATAGTCGCTGATGACAAAGTGGGTGCATAAGCAAATGTGGTGAAGAAAGCCGATGGTGCCCAGCTATTGAAAGATATAGCACCTGGGGTCTTAAGGGTTTTAAGGTAAACAAATGGCCATATAGCTGAGAAGCAACAAATTCCACATGGAAGAAGCACCCCAGTCTGTGTGATCATGAGGTGTCGAAGGGATCAGGTAACAGGCATTATCAGAACAAAAAACTATATCATTGTGAATTATGGGGAGTGCGGCGCGGGAACCCAAAGCCCATCTGTAGGCAACTGGACATCCCGTTACAGAAGGGTTGGGGAGAGGAGATGAGCCATTTGATTTTTAATGATTAATGTTTAACTTTTAATAAGCTATGTCTTGGAATAAGGGGACAGTGTACTCCTAAATTTTGAGGAAGGCAGAAATAAGCCTAGAGTTGAGACTGTAATCTCTTTGAATAGACTATTTATATCTGGATTTGGATGTAGCCATTCATTACTTGTTATCTTCCTTTATTTTCTGAAATGCACTGTTCTCACTTATAATCCAGGTTAAACATAAGAGGCAAGTAGCATCCATCTCACCTTATTGAGATTACAGCTACAGAAAAAAAATAATGCACAGTACTTAACACAGTCTTGTACAGGCTAAGCTTGCAAGGAAGGGTAGCTCTTATTTTTATTATCTGTCTCATACATTACAAACAAGTGGATATTGTTGGGCTTAAATTTCTTTTTTTATTACCCTCACAGATCTAAGCACTGTGAAAAAAATTAAGTGAGTGCATATTTATAAATCAGTGGAAGCAATAACTCCATTATAAAACAGAACAGGCTCAGAGCTGCTGGATTAAAACCATTTGCTTTTTAGCTCTCCAAAGGCAACCTGTGATTTCCAGCTTGTCTCCTACGTTCCTGCGATCAAATCTGGTAGCGTCAGACTAGCTCAAAGTAGAAGCAATGGCTCACAAAAAAACGCTTGTTGACTGTGTTGACTAAACTCTTTTCTATAAACTGCTGCTCTAAACTAGTACCAGGCCTGCCCTCATCACACATCCTGGGCTGACTAGTAGGTAGCCCAGAAACTGCCTGGGTAGGGAGTGGCCCATGCTTAGGACCTGAGACGTGTAAGCAGAATAGCGACCATTTTTAATCTGCCTTCTAGCCTGTTTGAGGGGCTGCCCTCTTTGAAAGAGTACTTCAGTTGTAAGAATGGCCAACATTTGGATGGTCACTGCTATGCATAACTACAGAGAGCACGGGACCCCCCTGCCCCTGCCTCTTACTACCTTATTTCAGGCTCGAAGACTGCAGGGCAGTTATCCATGTGTTGCCATAAAGCCAACTCTGATTCCCAGGAGGGCCCCCTGTGTCGAGGAAGAACTGTGCTCCATGGGGCGTCAGTGTCTGGGTTTTCAGAAGGCAATCACAAGACTTTCTTATGAGGTCTTTCTGGGCGGTCTTGAACTTCCAAGCTCACCAGGAGCAGTGCAGCATGTTGAGCAGTGCCCCCGCCCCAAGTCCTTCCATGGAGGGCAGTTCACTTGAGTTCCTAGGTGTAACTAGAATGTGCATGTTAACACAACCTCAACTTATGTCCATCTAAGTCAAAGGATTCCAAGCTCCCTTGGTCTATTTCCCCTTTTAGAGATAAAAGCACTCAGCGACTCCCCTTACAAATAAGTATGTTTGTAGTCTAGCCCATCCTCCAGGATGAAGAGTAGGCATCTGCCTTACAGGCCCCCTGGACCCTTGCAGCACTACCTCCCACCACCACCAGCAGCACACCCGCCAGGTGATCCGGCCACTCTGGGAAACACTGCTCTAACTCTTCCAGGTGGTTTTGAAAGCCATTTCAACCTGCTTTTCTTATTTCAAGGGTGAAGCAAAGCTCTCTGATTATAGAAAACTTGGACAGTAGAGAAAATGTTAAAGAATAACCCCTACTTACCTGATGAAGGAGGTTGGACTGTAGGAGGCCTTTGGGGGACAAGGGTTTCTGTGGACAGCTAGATGGACTTCAAGTGGAGCTGCATGTTGTTCTTGGAATTATGTTGAGGAGAACTATACAATCTGCTTGAAAAGTAAAGCCGAGAGAGCGACTGCGTTGAGCAGAATCATGAATATCTAGAAAACACCATTTTTTAATAGAAGAATAGTCATATTTCTTTTATAAATGTGCCATAATGTATTTGAACCTTCTCCAATTTTTTTGCGCATTTAGAGCCTTACCAATCTTGCACAATTTTAAATAACTGTGGTATGATCGTTCTTGAAAAGAATTATTGTATTACTTTTCTGATAACTCTCCAAGGTTTTAAGAAACAGACTAACGGGGTTAGGAATCTGAACTTACTGACTTCTTCAGATGAAGCATTGCTAAGCTACTTTTGGACAAAATGTACTCATAGTTAAGAGGACAAAAAAAGTCCTTCTTATTGGCAAGATATGAAAGATAATATGCTTTTAATACTTGACCTTCTCTTTTCATGGTGCATGGCACTCTGGTGACACTGTGGGTTAAGCACACGCCACCTAACCTTAATGTTGACATTTCAAACACACCAGCAGCTCCACAGGAGAAAGATGGGGCTGTCTGTTGCCCTAAGCAGTTCTACTGTGCCCTATGGGATCATTGAGTGAGCCTCACCCCATGGCAGTGGTTTTCACTGGTTGTTTTAGCAATGCAATACAGCATTGTTTACTGGAGTACATGTAATGTTTGCACTTCTTCTGTGAACTGTACAGTCCCCCCACCCCGGGGGCTTTACAGTTTTTCACCAGCCCCACATAAAATGCTGACCATTACAGAAGTGGAGAAGGCTGCATGAACTGAAACCCTGTAGATCAGAGAATGGTGGGTGGGCAGACGCCGTCATGAGTGATGGCTTGTAGGAGCTGCTGTGTCTGTCCTCGGGCTCCATTCAGGGGTCTCCAGGCACAATGGGACACCACCACCTGCCTGAGAAGTCAACCCCACAGTGGTTGGGGCTGGGAGCAGGCGTGCAAATCTGTAGCACAGAGGTAGGTCTGTGGGAGACAGAGCTTTACTTCTCAGGGCTGGCTTCCAATGATGATAGACCACCAATCTGTCTAGGCAGCAGCCCGGTCTTGCCTGCATGACATGGAAGGCCTTCAAAGGCAGCTTCAATCTGTCAATCAGCTCCTTCGCATGGTGGTGGTCCAATGGTTGAAGGATTGGGCAACCACATGAAAGGTCAGTAATTTGAACCCACCAGCCACTCCATGGAAGAAAGGTGAGGTTGTTGACTTCCAAAACGAGCGTCAGACTCAGAAACATTGTGGAGTCGTTCCACCAGAGTTCTGTAAGTAGCATGGACTAGACCTAGACAAGGCGGGTTGAGTTGCTGAGCTGGGGAAGAATATTGAGAGTACCACAAACGGCCAGAAGAACAAGCAGATCCGTCTTGGAGGACGAATAACCAGAATGCTCCTTTGAGATGACGATGGCAATATTTAATCTCTTGTGCTCTGGACCCACTGTCAGGAAGGAGCAGTTAGCCGCGGGTGAAGGACATCATACTTGGAAAGGTAGAGGTCGATCAGGAGAAAACAAGGCAGGCCCGCGCTGAGACAGACGGACTCACGCCGTGCGGCGACAGTGGACTCAGACCTCGCAGCTGTGAGGAGGATGTCGCAGAGGCATTGCTTTCTTCTGTTGTGAACATGGTCGCTGAGTCGGAAGCAACTCAAGGGCATCCGTCAACAGTGACCACACCAATAACGAAAATTAATCCATTCTGAGGACCATCATGCACACAGCAATAGAGCCTGTAGATGCTACCTCTAACTACCCACTGGAGATGATGTACTAGGCTTCAATTATTTAGTTTCAATCCCTTTTTTTGTATAATAAATACTGGCTAAGACTTGAGCACTACGATCTTTTAGAGATGTCTATAGGCAATCAAATTGGCAGATGAGATGTTAAAGACTGGATAGGAGCCTTAGGGGGCACCGAGTCTGTTAACTCGGGGAAGGAGAACACAGGAAAGGAACGTGTGGATAGTTTCACACCCCCCTGACAATCCATGCCACCAAATGGTACCCATAGAACCTGCTGAATCTGTGTGTGTTGTTGTTTATACATGCGGCCATGTTGTCGTTCGGTGACATCCAGTCAGTTCTGACTCAGAACGGCCCCGAGGCAACAGACAGAGACACCGCTCTGTCTTCACAAATCGTGTCATGTTTGAGCCTATGTTGGCAACCACTGTGGCAATCCATCTTGTCGGGGCCTCCCTCTTTTTCCCTGACCGCCACTTTACCAAGCCTGATGTCCGTTTCCAGGGATTTGTCTCTCTTGATTGTAGCCTTCAATGTACTAACAATATCAATGATAAAATAAATAAAAAATTTTTAAAATAGGATTGTCTAAAAGAAATGTTTTACTCCCAGCCTTCTCTGTTTTATCTGTAGGCTTGGATCTTATTTGTTTATGACATTTCTTGATGCGAGCTGCTTGTCACACTGTAGAGCAGCCCCTGGTGACATGTGGACTGGACACTTTCAATGCGACCATTCCCAAATGACCACGCACTCTTGAATCACATGCACACAGTCCAGCCCAAAGACGACCTACATCGGTAAAATGATGTGTTTTGTATCGATTGCGTGTGGAATGGGCTTTTGTGTATATTGAAATACAGAAAACATATTGATCGATCAATTTCACATTTTAAAGACCTTTTATCACAAGGCTGTCTGGGCCCGTTGGTATCGAGTTGGTTCCACTCATACAGACTCTGGACGATGAAATGGAACTTCCCCACAGGCTCCCCAAAGCAGTGCATCTTTGCAGATGGCCACCTCCTTCTCCTCCAGAGCAGCCAGTGGGTTTGAACCACAGACCTCATGGTTTGCAAACACTCAGGCCCTGGGACATCAGGGCTCTATAAATAGCTTTGGGAAAGTGGAAAATCATGCCAGTCACTTACATTAAATTATTAATGGATGGAGACAAGACACTTTGGGATACACACACTTTGCCTGAAATTGTGAAATGTATTGATCCCTTCAGGTGGTGCTGTACATGTATGGCTTCATTGACTACTCACCATACCCTGACCCACAGTGATTGGTACTTTTGAGGTAGGAGGACCTTGCTGGGGTGGGGATTTGATCTGTGTTTCATGCAGCTAGTGAAGAGAGAGCTAGAATTGAAGGCCAGGCCTACCTCTCACTTAACAGCCTGGTGTTCATCCGTGTGCTAGTGGGACAGAACCTCACTGTGAGAATAATCACTGAAGAAGGTGGAAGATTTGGCATCTGGAACAATTTCAAAGTAGCTCTTTTTGGGGGGATGAGAGGCTAGTATTAGGAAAGTAATACAGATCTGTAGACCCACCGTTTAAAACTAAAACTGCACACGTTTATTTTCACCCGCATATGGTTTGACACAAAATCTTCAAATTCCAGTGAGCAAAATATTCAAGTCTCATCGCTAGCTTTCTGGTGCCCGTCCAAATCCTCGCTGAGTTAAGTTTGTATTCACTAAACCCGGAAAGTCAAACCTCCTCATGCAGCTAGGCCACCACGATGCTGATCAGTTCCTTGAGCGCAGTCTGGCTTCCCCTGGGAAAAGTGTTCAATGCCGGGACGAATGTCCTCAGGTGCTGTCAGACTCAAACACAGTACCAGGGGGCTTCGGAAAGCTCATAAACATTCCATCAGCTTTGATTTCCTTTTGAAGCTCCCTTGTAAAACATCCTTATATATGTGCATATACACCCATATATATAAACAGATATGGATATATACCTACATATGATCCACACACAGATACAAATACATAATGGGAATAAAGTCCTCAGACAGCGAAATTGACAGGTATGAAGTGTATGATTCATAAGTGGTACATACCGATGACCATGTTATCAGGAACCCAACAAGATCTATAACTTTTCATCATCCCCCAAAAGCTACAGTCAGCCTCCAAACACAGGCCTTTCTCAACAGGATCATGATCGAGTTGCTGCCCGTGGACTTCACATCAGTAGGCTAATCAGATATGTGCTCTTTATGCCTCGCTCCTTTTAGTGCAGCATGATGGCCTCAGGCTCCTCCGTACTGTTTTGCTGTAAATGCTGAATGGCAGTCCGTGAATATAGCAGTTTTCATCGTACTTGGAACCTCAGTATTGCAAGGTTCTTGAGGATTGTAGACTTGGGCGTATTATTGACAGAATGATAGGAGAAGGCACCTTGCACCTACTCCTCTCAGTGCTTGACATGGATGCCTTCTATGTGTGCATGTTATAGCTGTTCTTGGACGTATTACCTAGAAGCTGTTCAATTTCCATTATGCACAGATCTCAAGAACTTATCTCCTTTATCATTCAGCAATAGATTCCTGATGTAATAATTACCTGCAAACCCACCTTCTGATATTACATTTTTATTGTACCAATGTCTTTTCCTTCCAATCCCTCAAATGCATTTTGGAAGCACATGATTTACAACACTAAATGAGGAGACGAAATAGACTCATCCCAGCTGAACTGTACTAAGTGTAACCTCAGAGCCACAGGTAAAATATGACATCGTTTCAGAGGCTGCTCTTCATTTGATATAAAAAAAGGGTGGGGGCTATGGTCTGAAGGTTATTGTAAAAATCCCATGAACTCAGCACCCTTTCCGACAGAACATACGCATCTTTGTTTGCTGTATTAGATTTTGTTTTAAGGTCCAAATTGATATTTTTTTGTAACTCATGTGTTCAGTCCCTCTCAATAAAATTTAAGGCAATTTAGGAAATGTCTCCCCCACTTGCGGCCCCTACCTGGTTGAACAGAGACTCTGCACTGTGGGTATGAATCCTCATCCCCTGAGGGATCACCTTCGGATCATTGATCAGAGAGTTTGGGTTGGCTTCCTGGACTTGCCAGAGCAGGCTTCCCTGAGCTTGCTGGCTTTAACTCAGAGAAACACATGCACTGCCAGTCCAGCGGCTCACTCCAAAACCGAACTCAATGCTCTGCAACAGAGCTGCTCCCTCTGAGGCTCCCAGGGAGGATTCCTCCTGACTCTCCTAGCTCTCATGGGCTCCCTGATAGCTTGGTTTGGGATGACATCATGCCATCTCAGCCTCTTTCTTCACCCGACCGCCTTCTCTTTGTCTTAGTCTTCTCTGTTCCTTGTCCCGGGGTGAAGGGGGGGCCCATCCAGATACACCAGAGTGACCTCATTTCATCATGCTTTGCTTAATTGCAGCTGCAAAGACCCTTTTCCAAAACAAAGTCACATGCATTGGTATTAAGGGCATGGGTGTGTCTTTGGGGCAGCCACCCTTCAAACTGTGACACATTCCCACACACAGACTGCCCATCACATTCTAAATCTAATGAATTAGCATTTCCAGGGAAGAATTTCCAGGCAATAGAATTCAGTGTCCTTTGATCAGGAAGCAAAGAACAAATCCACTCACACTTCTGCTAGCAAAGTAATCAATTCTGATCACATCCCACTGCCCAGGACTTAGTCATGCAGTGTCTCCTACTGGAAATGAGGCTGTGAAACACAGGCTCTTCTTGTAGGTCTAGGAGCCTATGGTGCAGTGGGTTGAGAGTGGAGCTGTTAGGTGTAGGTAGGCTATTCAAACTGTCAGAGGAAACTGAAGCTGTCTGCTTTGTGAAAGATTACAGCTTTGGATCTCCTCTCTCCTGTAGAGTTGCTATGAGTTGGAATTGACTTGAGGGGAGTGTGTGAAGGGTGTCCATGTGCCCAGTTGAGATTTAGAAAGCCGATGAACCAGAGGACGACTGGGGCTGGCCAAGGTTCATAATTAGCCATTTCTACCGCATGCACTTGTCACGTGTCATTTCGCCTTCCAAAATATTCTCAAGTTTTAGTGAAAGGTTGCCATCTGTTTTTACACCCATCACCCCTTCTTCAGTCATTCCAATTCTCCCCAACGTTAAGGGGTGAACAGTTGAAGACTGCTAGCACTGCTGCATGCCTGGGGCCTGAAAGATAATGTGTTTAAAGACACACATTGTATTAGAGCACTCTACGTTAAAGCAAGGTGGGTTTTCAATTGTGAAGGGGAAAAGCAACTTTATCAGTCCCATCTTACAAATGCTTCCAGAATGAAGGACTCGGGCTATCAAAAATGGTGTCAATGTCATCCTCATTGAATTACAAATGAGATCATTTAAAATGCATACAAGGAAGGTTAGAGGAAATAATTGATTAAGCATAACAACGGAGCCAAATACTATTTTTATACATATAGGGTGCCGCTTTGGGCTGCTTACTCTCCGGTCAGCTGCCCAGCAGGAGACCGTTGCTCCACTGAAGGGTAACAGTCTCAGAAGTGTCACATAGGATCACTGGGAGTCAGACTCAACTCGATGGCAGTGGATCTGTTTTGGGGACAGTGGTGCTGCTGCTATGTTGTTAGGAGTCGTCCGGTGAGTTCTGACTCATGGAGCTCCTGTGCACAGCAGAGTGAGACACTGCCCATCCGTGCCGTCCTTACCACTGCTCTTATGTGGGATCCCATTGGTGCAGGCACCTTGCCAATCCTTCTTGCTGAGGGCCTCCCGCTTTCTTGATGCTCCTCCCCTTTACCAAGGAGCTGGTTTCCCCAACGGTATGTCCAAAATACTTGAAATGGAGACTCGTCATCCTGGCCTTTAAGGAGCATTTGGGCTGTCCTCCCTCTCAGGCAGATTTGCGCCTTCTTTGGCAGTGTGCTTCACCAGCACCGCAATTGAATGCCATTCATTTGCTCGGTTTCCTCATTCCAACTTTCACGTGCCTATGAGGTGAATGAAAATACCATGGCTCGGGTCAGGTGAATCTTAGACCTCAAAGCCATGGCCTTGCTTTTCATCACGTTGAAGAGGCCAGCAGTTGAGGAAGTTTACAGAAGTTCCAGTTCTCGTGAAGACCTGCCCAATGTAATGCTTCTATGAATCTCTTAATTGCGGCTTCCATGAGCACCAATTATGAATCCAAGCAAGATAAAACCTTGACAATGCCAATTTTGTTCTTTGCTTATCATGATGTTACCTATTGGATCAGTCATGAGTATTTCTGTTTTCCTTACATTGAGTTGTAATCCACACCAAAGGTTTCAATACTTGATCTTCATCCGCAAGCACTTCAAGTACTTTTTCAATTACATATTTGATCGATTTCAGATGGAGGACTTGGTTGAATTCTTCCATGTCTTCATCACTAGCTTTCATGATTGGTACATAACTTGAATACTTGTGGAACTGATTGGATTTCCTTGTATAGTGATAGACCATATTCTATCACAGACAGCCCTGTACTTCAAGATAGACCTTGAAATGCCCTTTTTGAGGGTGAACGCAACAGCACTCCTCTTGATTTTGTCATTCCTGTCTTAGAAAACCATAGGATTTTCTGTTTCAAAATGGCCAATACGAGACCATGTCGTTTCACCAATGCCTAGAGTATCAATGTTCATCTTTAATGCCTTTCAGTTTTCCTGGATTCATAATGTTACATTCTAAGCTCTAATCGTCAGTTGATGTTTGCAGCTGTGTCTTCCCATTTAGAGTTGTGCCCCATCAGCAACTGAAGATGCTACTCCAGCAGGCTTGGCTCCACTCACGTCGTTACGGTTGACTCTACTTGCGAAGACAGCTCTCACTCAGTCATATTCTGAGTGTCTTCTGATCTGAGGGGCTCACCTTCTGGCACTACCTCTGCCAATGCTCTGTTTCTGTTCATTGGGTTTCAGTAACTGAAGTCCTCAATGCTACCCATAGAGGAACCAGAGGCTATTTTTTCTGAAGTGGACAGTCGATTTCTTCTTGGTTGATTGACAAGTATTTGTATGCAAATAAGTCTACTTGTAAACCCCATACATTTTAATTTCACATTCTCAAAGTTCTTCACGGAAAGGTTTCTATTTTTTGAGAGAAAATTGGGGCTCTGAAGGGATTATAGATCTTGACCACCATAATGTATCTGGTCAGGAACAAACTGATATTGTAATCTATATCTGACTACAATGCCATATCTACAAAGAAAATATTTGTTTACATTTTAAATGCTTATTCTGTTAATGAGCAGCCTCTTTAAAAATCGTGATCTTCCTCCATTGATGTTGATTTTAAACATCCCATCTTCACTCTGAAGTGGATCTATTATAGATTTCAAGCAGATGACTCATAACAAAATGGGGAAGGAAGTATATGTTTTAGAATGTACTTTTCAACTCGAAATAATGATATTTTTTAAGTAAACATTTTTTGAAGAATCCATATATTTATTGATTTTGTTAATTTTGCTAAATATGAGATGCCAAAAATTGAAATCCAATCTCCCTCTGTTGTCATGGAATGGAGAGAACTTTAATCCCTTATGAAATATTCACATTTTGCTCAATTCGCTGGAAATTAATATTGATTTGTCATCCTTAGGCCACTGGGACCACATGCAAGTGTCAAGCAGCAGGCTTGTCAGCCGAGTTGACAATTAAATCCCCCTTTCAACGGAGCTGTGGGGAATTGAATTGGTTTATTGCAAACGGAAAAGAGATGGGGCTGCAGCCTGGTGCCCAGAATGATTGAGTCCTTTCTGGGTGAAGTGGTATTAAATAAGATGATTAACAAGAGCCCCTGCTCTTTCTTTTATTTAATTTTACAGCATGATACACTTCCAGCGTGGGTGGCAGAAGTGGTACAGTCAGCCACATGATGGGTTGGAACATGAGGAATTATGACCAATGGACAGACAACCTGTGGTCCTTGGGTGGACAATCTAAATTTCCAGGTGAGCATAAGGCGCCCATTAAAACTTCCTGAAATTATATATATATTTATATTTATAGTTACAAAGTTAATGTGGAGTCTATCTTGACTCAAGGTGACCCTGGGGGGTGTTGGACTATCCCACAGGCTTTTCAATGACCGGTTTGTTGGGAGAAGAGGGGAAGATGTTTCTTCAGAACCACCCCTGGTTGGACTCAAAGCTCCACCTTTGTGCTAGCCACAGACTGCTTACTGACATATTTGTGCCACACGGGACTCTCCTAGGGAGCAGAGAAGTATCGGAAGAGCATTTCTTCAGTGTGGGGTGGTAGATACAAGCCATTGAGAAGGTTTCTGACTTCTTGCCTTTCTATCTGCAGGTCCATCCAAGTAATGAGCACCCCAGGACCATAGGTGTCCTCACTGCCTTGGGGACACTCACAAAGCCACAGTGGGCTGCCTCTGATCCTGGGATATGGAAATGCCAGCCAAGCGGGACTGCTCTGGGAGCCACCCAAGTCTTAGGTTCTACTGGCAAATACATCATCGGTGAATGCAACAGGGAAACCAATGGCGGCAGAAAGAGCGGGAAAATCCCAAGGGCTGCCCAAAGAGCGCATCCATCTCTATGCTCGATCTCTCCTGGGAGAAGTACAGGTAGGAGGCGTGGGTGGTGAGGCTTCCTCTCATGCACTCCAGACTTGTTATCAGGAGAGGTCAGTCAATGGAGGAAAGCCCTGCATGGCGAAGTGCAGGGCAGTGAAAAAGAGGAAGACCCTTGAGGAGATGGGTTGACACAGTGGCTGCAACGATGGGCTCCAACATGACCAATGAGAGGGCGGCGCAGGGCCGGGTGGGCGGTGTTTCCTTCTGTTCTGCAGGGGTCACGGGCTTCATGGTGCCTCGCAACAGCGACAAAGCTTGGTTCCATTTTATGAAGTGTCTTGGCATGGAATCAGGAAACCCACGTCTCATGTGGTTTCTCTGGAGATGCTCTTAACCTTCATCAGAGCCGTTGCTTCTCGGATCCAGACAATACAATGCAACATGAGACAGATAGCAGACTCTTCACCACCCTCACACTCCATGATGGTCTCATCCTGAGCCCGAGAGCGAAGCCCTTCTCCCACATCTACTTTTTAGACAAGTTTCTTGTGATACTGAGCATAGCACTAGCATGTACAGAGAAATGAACTTCTACTCTGCACATGTAAGCAACTTCCTAACTAAGGAAGTCCCTGCGGTGTGCCCACCATAGCAAGTACATAAGGGAAAAAATAGCTCACCTTCTCTGGTGGGGAAACATCAAACCATCGCATTCTCTCGTATCCGTCAGTCAGATGCTTAGAAAACAACCCCTGGGCTAACTCTTTTTCAAATAGCCCCTGGATGAATCCACCCTCCTCTTGCTAAGCTCAATCAGATTGCATGCACAGGGAGCAATTTGTTCTTAGCCCTCCCCCACTTTTTTTCCCTCTCCTTCCCTCTGTCTCTCTCTATTCTTCAGATTGGATCATTTATATTGATCTGTCTTCAAAATCATTGACTTTCCTGCCATCTACAATCTGTGCTGAGCTCATCCATTTTATTTTTTAGAAGAGTTTTAGATTCCAGGGAACATTGACATAGAGTACTGAAAGGACCCATATACCCCAAGTCTCCTGCCCCAAGTATTGTAAACGTCCCTCAGCATGGCACAGGGGCCTTGGATGGTACATTGGGTCGCTCCCTTCAAGGTTAGCAGTTTGAATTCACCTGCTCTCCCCGGGAGAAGGATGAGGCATTCCATCCCTGTTACGACGTGCTGTCGTTAGGTGCCATCAAGTCGGTTCGCACCACAGTGACCCTGCAAACAGAGCAAAACACTGCCCACCCTGCTCCATCCTCACAATTGTTCCTGTGCCTGAGCTGAAGAAACTGTATCTCATTGAGGGCCTTGCTCTTTTTGGTTGTTTGTTTGTTTCACTGTCCCTCTACTTTACCAAGCACAAAGCCCTGCTCCGGAGTCTGGCTTCTCCTGACAAGTTCCCCCCGTCCTATGTGGTCGCTGTGAGTCAGAATGGACTTGTGGCAGTGTTTGCTGTTGTTGTTGTTGTTGTTTTGTTTTGTTTTGTTTTGGCATCATTCAGTGGTGGCAGTGGACCAGCCAGGGGTCATATGCTGCTTCAAGTGCCTGTTCTATTAAGATTTGTTTAACTCGTACCCAATATTTAGCTCTTAGTTGTGGTTTGGAGGAAGGCAGGTGGCTTATAGAATGTCCCTCAACTGTGACATGTCTGGTGGTTTCCTCGTCGTTAGATGGGAGCCATAGGTTTGGGGGAGGATGACCACAGAGGAAAGGGGTAGTTCTACTCCATTGTATCCAGATATGCCATCCACAATGTGTTACCTTTCTTACTTATTGCCCTCGATCAATGAGTTGAGGGAGTGTTTGTCCAGCTCCACCACTCAGCTGTCTAGTCATTTGGAGATTGGGGTTTATCTATGTATCCTTCTGTGACATGTTAATCGTGTCATCGATTAACTATCTATCTAGGCACGTGTTTCATGTGGCATTGACCATTTAGAGATTAAAACGAATGGATTAGAGCTCTTTCTCGAGTCCCTGAGCTGGCACGTAGTAGGGCAGATCCCAGTACTATAGTCACAGCCTCTCTGTGTCTGCAGAGTCAACAGCTCCCCTGGGAGCTGAGTGGTAAGGAACTGACTGTTCTCCTCCTCTAACTCTGCCTCATCCCCCAGCAACCCACGCTCCAGTGGGAAACAATTCTGCTTCCAAGTGATGCTGGTTGCACTACATTAGGAAACGGCAGGCCGGGGTGGACAGGCTGGTGTCCAGTTCAATGGGAATGTCCACTGGTAGGTTGCAAAGGAAGCCAGCAGGAATTGTCAGAAAGGAGGTGGAGTGGAATCAGCCCAGAGAGGAAACCTCAGTGAAGGGCACTGAATGTTCACTTGTACCCATTTGACATCTTTGGGGACCTTCCAAGGACTTGAAGCAGAACTCAAAGAGGTCAAATGCTCACGGAGGAGTGGCGTGCCAGCAGCATGCCAAGCACCTGAATGACAGAGTGGCTTTTCCCGAGGTGGGCTGGCTGAGTGCGGGGCTGTAATGCGCTCCTTACTGCGTCCCTGGCGTCTCTCCCCCGCCCTCTCTGTCTGGCACATTGGTCTCGGGGCCACACTAGCTATCCACAGTTCCCTCCTGTCACTTAATGAGGAGATGGTCAGGAGGCGGATCTCATGGTCCCGTGAGGCTGAGGGACTTGATTAACCCAGCACTCCTCCAGAAGATGGGTTGTAAAACCTCTTTTCTGTCAGTCCTGACCTGTCAGTCATTTTGCACTCGAACAGGTCCCAGTAAATGCCTTCGTGTGTGCTAGCAGGAGCTCTGGGTAATTTCTAATGATACAAAAATTGCAAAGGAGATTCCTCAAGACTATGACAGCCTCTTGAATCCTTGTCAGCTCTTGGACGAGGGGAAGGGTTCAGGGGACCCCGTGTCATAAACGTCCCTTTGTGCCGCTCTTCCTTAGGAGTGCAATCATGAGAGCTAATGATATTAAATAGTCACACATGTCAGCCATACTTAGCAATTACCGTTAATCCACAGTTCTGCTTCAGCCTCATTTTTTATTTTCAGTGCTCACATAGTTGATTAGTGCCACGGATCTTGAAACCCGTTATGCAGAGCAAATAAACCAAGACGTGGGAGTATGTGAAGAAAACAGCATCGGGGTCACAGGAAGGTTTGTGACAGCCTGTGATACTCAGATGACGCAGCCGTGCTTGCTGAAAGGGAGGACTTGAAGCACTTGCTGGTGAGGCTCAAAGGATCTAGCCTTTAGTATGGCAGGAAACTGAACGTAAAGAGTGGCAAAGTGTTCACAGTGGGAGCAGCAACCCCCACATGACGATTGGAAAGCCTACAGAAGTGGCGCAGGGTTTTATTTGGCTTGGCTCCCCCGCCCATACTCACGGAAGCAGCAGTCAAGAATCCAAGAGGGTGATGTTGCATGAGGCCCACTTGCTCCCCAGACCAGTGCAAGGCCTCCCTCAGGTGTTAAAGAGCAAAAGTGCCATTTTGAGGACCGGAGTATGGCTGGCTCAAGCCATGCTAACTTCCATCATCTCACATGCGTGCAAATGACCAGAAGAGGAGAATGGAAGCTTTGGAATTCGGATGTTGGCAAAGAAGATTGAAAGTAGGGCCAACAATGCTGTCTTGGAAGAGGAGCAGCCCAAATCAACGGCCCATAGAAGTGAAGGGGTGAGAACGGGTCTCGCACACTTTGGCAATGTTACACGAAACGCCAGGCCCAGATCAGTCCCGGAGGAGGACACCATGCTTGCTAAGTGCACCCGGGATGAAAGCATCCTCGATTCTCCACTCCTCTTCATATGCTGTGAATGGTCTCCTTCTTTTCCCAGCTCTCCTTGTCCTTCTGAAGGGGCAACCTACCCACCGAGGTCTTCTAGAGATGCTTCACTAAGGAATCAACAGAGACAAAGAGAGGAGATGTGAGCAACGAAAAGCAAGACCCCCAACTGAAGGCACTGCCAACGAAATGTGTCGGCTCTCTCTCTAGTTTGCTGTCAGTGTGAGCAGAGGAAGGATTCTAGAATGGGGAGGACATTATTAGCAGGGTGCCCACAAACCCAAATGCAGTCCTGTTTCCTAACAGGACACCGTAATAGGTCCCTTTTTGGCCATTAACATTGCCATTGCCATTTAGTGATATTCTTTATGGGTATTGTAGTTGTAAGTAAGAATGTTTTAGCCGAAAGTTATTTAGTATTTAGTTCCTTTGGCATTGCATGTTCTTTTTGCTTAACCTTGACCCTGAGAATATCAGAAGAGAGCTGAAGAGAGAGGGAGGGATGCTTCAGCCTACCTTATTCCATGACTCTCCAACACCCTTTCCTCAATGAATGTGCTGTGTCCCTCTGTTCCCTGAGGAGCAGATCCTGAAACTTCCATGGCAGAATGACCAGGATGAAGGAAACTCTTCTGTCTTCCCTCCTTCTCCTTGTCCATGCTAGCATACCTCTCTTATGAGTGAGGGTAGTGTGATAGTCACATGCTGTAGGCTAAGATGAGGGCAAAGGAAGGGGAGAAGGAAGGAAGGCAGGAAGGATCATTTCAACTCCCAGTCCTCATTCTATCCTACATATCCCTAATCTACATCCGGGGGCAATTTAATGTCCACACTGTCCTCATACATGTCTATGAACCTTTGACTGACTTGACAAGAACTGGGTCTGTCCAGAGAGTCTGGGGTGACCAGGCTTCCCAGTTTCCGGACTGGATATGAGGCAACTGTGACCCTGGAGAGCCCATCGCTTCAGCTGGAGCTCATATAAATTCAGCGCATAAAGAATCCTAGACTTGGCATTGAGTATTCCGAAGCCTAATTACCTCTTAGAAGCTAGTAGAAATCCATTTGTGATTGAAGGGAGCCCAAGCGTTTGACTGAGCTGCTCCTCCCTGTTCGTACAACAGTTCTGTGAAGGTGACCTTCATGAGGAGGAGGGCGTGTGGGGGCTTTGCACTAACAGGGCTGCTTCACAGCTGACACGCTGTCTCCCAGAGACCGCAGGGCCGTGTTTGGGGCTGGGAATTCTGGAGAGATGGTGGGGTAGGCAGCGGAGGCACAGCATGGTCTTTGGGAACTGCGTTGGAACTCAACTCATGGAGGCCCGGAGTAGGGCTACCACAAAGGCCGCAGACAACATATGAGTTTGAGAGGGCTGGAAACCTCCCCAGAGCCGGAAGACAGGGCACTGTGCGGTCCTTTGATGCCGCCATGTCACCCCAACAACTTGCAGGAAGTATCGTCCTTGGATGCTGGTCATGAGTCCGGAAAGAAAGGCAGCCATGAGGACCAGAGGTGACATCTGGGATGGTGGACCATGGTGCTCTCGTGAGACCTACATCTGTCCTTTAACTTGTCTGTCTTGTTTTATCTTATTTTTATCTTTTTTGTGTAAAAATATCTCAGACAACATATGCTATGAAACTCATTTTTTGTGTGTGTGTGAACTGGAGCTTTAATGAGCTGCCCAGTCTGTCATCTGTCAACCCTACATTATCAACCTCATCTTCAAATGGCCCCCTCTGCTTGTTCTTCACAGGCTGGAGGGGGAGAGTGTGGGGACACTGCGCCTCAGCTGACCTCAGCCCTGGGTTGCCCTTTCTCTGCTCTGGGTTACTCCCCATTTTGAGTCTAGGACTCAAATCTAAGTGAGCTCACTAACTATGGTAACCATATTGAGTTCGGATTGGCTTATCTCTAAGATGAAAAGCTGAGCTGTGTTGTTTTAAGATGCATTTGTGTGTGTGTGTGTGTGTGTATCTGAACGTGCTATCCCATATCTTATATTTAATGAAATGCTCCCAGCGCTGCTCAGTAAACCTGTGCCTTGTAAGCTCGTTTAGCTTTGAGGAGGCCACTTTGGTGTGGATGGCAGGGCTTGGTCCCGCGCTGTGAGAAAGACGCAGTGCCCATGTCTTTTATGTGAAGTCGCTGAAAGTAGTTAACATCCCTACGTGATTATCTTGATTCATGCTTTGCAGCGATCCTTTGAAATTTGCTCTTCTCAAAAATCGCATTTCCAGGGGGCAAGTTGTCATGATTTTCTCCAGGAGGACCCAGTCCTTATGAAGAGCGGGCATGGCTCGTCAAAGGGCCTACTTACCAGTGGGTCAACTCCTGAGGGCGAAGGGCGGGTGTAGAAATACCACACTGCTGGGATTGGCCATTTGAACAACTTTCCTTGATGTCAACAGTAAGTTCTGTAACCCTCTGAGATACCTTTCAACATCTTGTAGCAACAATTTCTTCATAAATGAACTGATAAAGTCAAAGAGTTGAACAGAACATTTCAAAAGGCAGCCCAGAAGGCAAGTAAAATATCACAGGGAGGTATGTAAACATCTGAAGTTAGAAATCCCAACAGGGAAACAAGGAAGAGGCTATGACGTACGTAATACGGCTCTTTGAGTCAAACCCTCTGTCACCCCCACCACGTGACCTTTATTCTTTTTGCATGGGTCTCGAGAGGACAGTATGAAGAAAACACTAATAGGATGCACTTGTGCGTGATTGTTAACAGAGTTCATGGTGATTGCCAACCCGCTGGGTATAGATGAGCCATCTAAGGAGCAGGAGAGGGGATTTCACTACCAGCAGGAGCCAGGAGTAAAGTAAGGTGACCAGATGTCCCGTTTTTGGCAGGACAGTCCCGATTTTTAACAAGTTTTCCCATGTCCCGCGGTGATTTTTGGAAAGAATGCACGGCAAGCTACAGTATACGGTTTTCGGCTGCCATGTGGCTGTTTCGCCAGGATATGAGTTTTATCAATGGTGTCCCGCTTTCGTTCCGCTTTGCCAATGTTAAAATATGCTCCCCTTAGCTAAAGGGTGACCTCTGGACCCCAAGATCCCTGTGCTACGTACTCCTCCATGCAGAAGACTGCTTCATCAGAGGAGCAGCAAGAGGACCAGGCCCCAGAGCATGAGGCACAGTGGTGGATTCGCAGCCCACAGAGCCAGGGAACATGAGTGCTGTGGGGCAGAGGGTTGGCTTGTGGAGTGGGGTGCCTTGCATTTATTGGGGAAGCTGGGCTGCGGACACGTGGCACTTGGGTAGGATGCCTTCCGAATGAGGCTTACAGCAGTGTGGCATGCACTTCAGGAATTTATCAGCAGCTCTGAAAGAACTTTGTGACTTGTCCTTACCAAACAATGGTATCTTAATTATTTCTCACCTGTATCACCACCTATTAACTTCTTTAATAAACCCTGTGAATTCTGGGGGAAAAAATGAAATTATGGCAGTAGAATAGATGCATGATTCTCCCAAACAATTAATGAACAAAAGTCACCTTGTATATATATTAGATTCCTGGATACCTCTCCAGAGCAGGCTGGGCCTAGGCAATCGGTCACCGCTCCATTCCGTTCTGGGTGTCTGGGTGTCTTGCAGGTCAGGCGGGTAGGAACGGTAGGAGTCAGCTCCTGCGCCTGGCTTCCAGGGAGACCTGTGGGGGCTGCAGCCAGCCCGCTGCTTTCTCCCGCTGCGTGGCCGTGGTTGTGCGTTGCATTGGCAATAATCTGTCTGGACTCACGATGCCTCCATGGGGACTCGTTGTGCACTGCAGCCTAGAACTGCTCCTCAGGGTTCCCCAGGCAGTGAGTGACCTGTAAGAAGCAGATGGCTAGACCTGTCTCCAGGTGGTTCTGGGTATGTTTGGGGCCACCTTTGCCTGATAGCTGAGAACAGTTTGTTCTGCCAGGGGACCCAGTTCTCTGAAGTAGACATGAACTTGAATAACCAACCGAGTTCCCAAATGGAAATGCTCTTCACTTGAAGGTCACCTCATGGCGGCCATCCTGGGTATGAAAACCAGCCTTGATTGAGAGATATCTGCATCTACCTGGATCAGTGGTGACCTGAGTCTTAAAAGCTCAGGAACCACTCGTTCAGGTGCAACTATTGCCCTCACCCTGTGGGGAGGACAGAAGGGTGATGGAAAGCAAGGACACGTGGACACAATTAATCCAGCGGGCGGGCGGGCAGGTGGGCAGGCAGGCCAACAGACCACATGGACCTCTGTCTCTGGGCCCTTGAGACCAGAATAACCAGCTGGTGCCAGGCCACCGCTGCCCACTGTTTTGAAAAGGATCCCATTAGAAGGTTCTGGCTGAAGTAAGAGAAAAATGTGATTCAAAATCAAAATCATAAAAGAGACCAGGCTTACAGGTTGGACAGACCTGGTGGAACCCCAAGACTATGATCCTCAGCCACCCTCCCGTCAGGTCTAGCCACGCATGTGGCTCTGATTTCAGCCAAACAACAGACAGGGCGGCCAGGGGACAGTAACACCAGTGAGGAGCACACACCTAAGAATATTTCACCATCTGAGACAAAAAGCGGCAACTTTATCCCAGGCCCAGTTTCAGGAGGATTAGGAGAGAGGGGAGAGTGGACTCAGGAGCCACCGGAAGGAAGTGGCCTGTGTGATCTCACGGGGCTGACTTTCCAGAGGAAACCTGGTTGGCATATACCTTGGTTGGGAAAGACTGTACTTACCATTCCCCCTACCTGCTCCTATCACTCTCCCTGCCCTATACCTACCACACTCCCTACTTGCACCTATTGCTCTCCTTACCCTCATCTACCACCCCACCCCCCTACCTGCACCTACCACCCCTGCCCTCACCCTATCACACTTATCACCACACCTCCCTATCACTCTGCCCATCCTGCACCTACCACATGTTGAGCTTCGTAAATGTCTCTGTGTGCCCTCAGGAGTCTGTACTTTACATATTACCGATATCATCCTTTCAAAGCACCTGGAGAAGGACATCAGGTGTGGTAAAGTGGCAGATCAGCAAAAAGGGGTGGACCCTCATGAGCAGGCTCACAGCAACTGCGCTGGGGACGGGACGGCGCTGACCTGGGCAGTGTTTTCTCCTGTCGCACATAGGGTCACTGCATTGGAATGGGCTCCATGACCCCGAACAGTGTCTATTTTAAAACATGTTTCTTCCCACTCCAATCTTGGGCCAAATATTATGTACATGTCTGGATGGTTCGTATTCCATTTTTTCCCTCCTTTTAAGATAAATATTCTGGCTTCTTAGAGGTTTCAATGTACACTTATCCGCTGTGGGAGGTCCATGTGCTTATTTCCCTAATGAATACGCACATTTAATCATCGCTCTCTTTTCGAAAAACAGAAATGGCTGTGACAAACTCTTTAGCCTCTCCTCTCTGCAGGCCCTGGGTTCCCAGCTGATTCCCAGGCGCGCTACGAAGCAGTGGAACCCACTTTATTGTAATTTTTAAACTACAAGTTCTAGGTAATTGCATTTTCTCTCTCTCCAGTTTCCGCCTTTTCTCTGAGAATATCTGTGAGTGACCTGTGCTCATCAATCCTGTTCTTTCTACGTAGGTGGCCACGCGCTTCCCTTACCTCAGTTCATGCCTGGTCGCAGGAGTTGTCCTGGCAGTCTGTCGGCATTGACTTGCTCATGGGCTAAATTTGTCATCTGCATGAAATAGTGTGGATTTGTATTTTACTGACCCACCAAGCTGATTCTTCACCCTCCAAGAGTGATCTCCAGCACAGGAAACTTCCGGAGGTCAGGGAAAATGTGTGTCCCCAGTGAAATGTGGATTTCAGATAAATGATGAATTGATTTCCAGGGTCACACAGAACTCCAAACCAGGCTCCTCCGAAATTCCAACTGAACTTGGCCTCCTGTGTTTTGATTCCCCAAATCTGGGTCCTCCCCCTCCCAGGAAGGCACCCAGGAAACATCACCCGGTCCCTCCAGGGCTGTCAGCTTCTGCTCCACTCGCTCCCTCAGCTCCTTCATCTCTGGTAGGCCCTGGGAACACTCACCAGGCCTCTGCTTCCTCACGAGTCATTGTCACTGGGTGTCACAGCATGCTGCAGTAGCTGTCCCAGGACTTCCTCTGCTCCCTGTTGCACTCACGTGAAAGCCACGCTTCCCAGGTCTGTCTCAGCTCCTCTCCAACTGCGTGTGCCTTCCATTCAACTTCCATCCCACCAGCTGCGCCTGGCAGTTAAACTGTGTGTCAACTGGAAGCTGTGTGCAAGTGTAGGATGCTCCCCAATAGCGGGGCGTGGGCGGGGGGTGGGGTGGGGAGACCAGGAGCTTCTCTCCCTCCCTCCCTTCACCTTTCAGCTTACTTGGATTCTGTGTCTCCCTCCTGGGGCAGCCCCTTGTGGGCTTCCGGCCCTGGGAGATCTCCGCACGCTGCCACGTTCCCACTGAACTTGGACCCCCTGCATTTGAAGAAGGCCGTGCCTAACATGGGACCATCAACCTGAGTGGGACTGGGCTGGCACACCTTCTTAATATCAAATTACGTCTTGATATCATTTTCTTTCTTACCCATATGTGTCCCTGGTTCTGTTTCTCTAGACAGACCAGCCTAATACTGCCTTTAGAGTAAAACGTGCTGATTTTATACCTAAGGGGCCTGGGTGGGATTGTGGGTTAGGCTTTGGGCTGCAAACCACCAGGTTGGGGTTCAAACCCACCACTTACTCCTGGAGAAAGATGAGGCTGTCTGCTCCATAAACAGTGAGACCCTCAGAAACCCCAAGGAACAGTTCCACTCTGCCCTGCGGGGTTCCTCTGAGCTGAAATCCAGTTGACAGCTGTGGGTCTGGTGTCTGAGTTACCTCCCCTCTTGACACCTGATTACCTGTACCATCTTCCTTGCGTGTCCCCTGACCTTTCACATCAAGAGTTAGATTTAAATGTGGTGGGACACCCCCAGGTGTGTCAGAGTAAAATGGTGCCCCAAAGGGGCGTCAGTGACTGACTTCTCAGAAACTAAGCACCAAGGCTTTCTTCCCTGCCACATAGGGGCACTCATACCTCCTGGCTTAGCAGGGGGGCAGAGGGTTCATCTCCGCCTTTCCCTCAGGCCTTCCCACCCCTCATGGAAGGACCCTGTTGCTGTAAGAGGCTGTCACGGTCTGGCACCCAGCATCTTCTGCCACATTTCACTGTCACGCAATTTCACTTACTGACCCCAAGGGAAAAGCTCCGTTTTATGAGGTCAGAGGAGATGCTCTGTTTTAGGAGCACGGATCAAATTGCAGGCATTCAACCAAGATGCTGGGCTTGAACAGGACTTGGTAACCGTCTCACAGTAGAGTTGCTCCCCTGGAGAGGTGGGGACCTACGGAGTCCAGGAGGACTCCCCCAGAGCAAAGCGGGGCCAGAGGGTGCCCAGTGCAGGGGGCAGGTCACAGGGTTCATGGTGCAAGGCAGGAGCTGGGTGTGGCCACAGGGTCCACCTTGCAGGATCGGGGACAAAGAGACCACCATGCAGGGTGGGGGCTTGGCGTGGTCTCAAGGGACTGCTGACATGAAATGTCAAGTCCTGGGCTGGCCCGGCCGCTTGAAGGGAAGGCTGAGCAGCGGTACTGAGAACCGGGGTCTATGCTTCATGGCTTCAGCGCTTGGAAGCCTGGGGCACCCAGCTGGTCCCAGTCCTTCATCTCTCCCCAGCCAGACACTGCCTTCTGGCTCAGCACCCCAGAGGGTGCAGGTGGGTGGAGAGCAAGGTGTGTCCTCAGCAGAGGGACCCTCAGCTCAGCACCCAATCCCAGACCTGAGCGACCGAAGGCAGGGAGTGAGAGCCAGACACCTTTGATCTACTGACTGAGGCCCAGTGCGGCCTGCCATTTCCTGCTGGCGCTCTGTCTCTTGAGTTACTATAAATCAATTTGCAGGGACACTATTTATTCCTCTCTCCAAGACAATTTGCCAGAATGAGGTCAGAAAGAAAGATTAATATGACACCAGGCACTGCAGCGAGAAGAGAGGCGTTTTACAATTAGGGTCGAGCCTGGGAGAGGCAGGTACTGCCGCGTGGTCAGAGAGGATAAAGTCCACCATCTTCCACTGACCAACCGGACTCCCATTCTGTCTGCAGGGGTGTGGACGATGCTGCCCAGTGAGGGGCACAAGCCCAGGGAATTCAAAAATCCCAGCTCAACACCCAGGTGGCCTCCGAGCCCCAGTTTCTCCCCCCAAAAGGAGCACAGGTCTTGGGGTGTGGTGAGGCAGGTGGGAGGTGTACCCTGACCACAGTAGTGCGGCCACTTGATGTGCCTGGACAAGTGGTGCCAAAGGGGCCTGTTCTCTGGACAGGGAGCCAAGGCGTGGGTGGGCCGAGCTGGAGCTACGGACCAGGCTTGCATCCTTTGACGCTCTTCCAAGTGAATTATCGCATGCTCTTAAAAACAAAACAAAGCAAAATGGGGTCTTCAGCAGTGGGGAGAATGAGCTGCTGAGTTACGTAGAGACATAACCAAAAACAAAAAACAAAAAAAACCCCAAACGCACTGCCCTCCAGGGGACGCTGAGTGACAGTCGACCCTGTAGGTCACCACAGTCCTGCCCCGGTGAGGCTCTGAATCGTCACTGATCAGGCAGCCTCCACCTTCTGTCTGACACTGGCAGGTTGGACCACTGACACGGTGCTTGTCAAAGCCCAGGGCTGGTGGGGCACACAGATGCACCCTAAGGAGCACTGGGGCCTGCAGTCCACATCAGTGTCCATCTGTCTGTCCACCCAGGCCCCTCCAGGCAGCACAGAAAGGCAGCAGGCTGGGGGGGGGGCGGCTGAGGCCTCGGCCTAGTACACCTGCCAGCCTAAAGCTGCTCTCAAACATAAAGTCTATTTTTGTAAAATGGTAATGCACTCCAAGCATCAAGTGGCTTTCCGCTAGCCTCCTGACATTTCTCAGAGCAGGACTGGAGGCATAGTGGAGCTGGGCAGCCCAGAAGAAAGAAATCTCAAGAGGACTGTGGATCACCAGGGCAGCAGAGGCCCAGCTTGGCCAGGGGGACTGCGTGCTCTCTACCACCCTCATCTCCCCCATCTCCTGCCCCCTGGCAGATGTTCCCTGAGAAGTGAGAGCGCCCACATGGGGTCAAGACCAGTGAGGCGTCTAATACCATATCTCTGCAATAGTTCACCTCTGTCCCCCCAAACCCAGGCATTCCTACACATAGCGACCCTAGTCTAAAGGGTCTTCCAGACTGTAAACCATGATGGGCTCAGGCAGTCTCTTGTTTCTCTCCTGGAGACGCTAGTGGGTTTGAATCACCAACCTTAAGGTGGGCAGTCCAAATCTTAGCCCACAGCGCCGTCCTGGCTCCTTCCTGCAGCCAGTGCTCAAAGAAAACCTAGCCAAACTCACTGGCCTCAAATCGATTCCAACTCATCGTGACCCTGTGGGAGAGGGTGGAACTGCCTCCGTGAGTTTCTGAAGCTGTCGTTCTCTGGGTCCTCCCATGGAGCCGCTAGGAGTTCAAACGGCCTATCTCAAGGTTAGCAGCCAACTGCAGAACCACTACGCTGCCTTGGCTCCGGTCCTACAGCCCTATGAGGGGCCAAATTGCAGACAGAGTGGGAATGAGTCTGGTGGCCAAGAATGACGTTTCCCACCTGCCCACCCTTGTCATTCTGGGCAGCTAGACCACCTGTCTTTCCAGGTAGAGTGGGCGTCTTTGACCTTTACAGTCCAACGCTCTCGGGGTGGGGTGGGGTGGGGGTGGGGGGGCAAGGGCGGGGTGTCTTCAGGCCTCGTGGCCCTCACCTACCAGTGGTTTGTGGGAGCCGCACCAGGGAGGCGCATAAATCAAACACACACTCAGAGCTCCTGCCGAATTATAAATCCAATAACTCGCTCAAAATGATTAATCAAATCCCAGACAACGACGCAGCTGCCAGTCAACTGACGTGGATGAATGACCCTCTCCCTGAAGTGACTGTGGGAGTGGGAGTGGGGGTGAGAAGGGAGGGAGCCTGGGCCTCAGTTCGCCTCTGCAGAGGCCCCCACAGGGCTGGAGATAGGGACATGGCGCTCAGGGATCCTGAGAGACACCACAGCCCTGCCTGGGGCAACCACTGCCCCATGGTGGTCCAGTGCAGACGGCGTGTCCTTGTGATCTCCCCTCTGACGGAGGAAGGGCGCAAAAGATGAAGGAGGCTGGGTGGCTTGTCCTTGGGGTCCATGCAGGACCCAAGCCCCCAAGGCAGGTGGGTGGTCATTGTCAAACTCTAAATGCTCCTTGCTTGTCCATGATGCCATGTTCCTTCCAGCACCTTCCTAAGAGGACACAGTGGCTGGTGGGTGGGGTTCTCACTTCATTTGTCTTTCACTGGAACCCATATTTATGGGAGAGAGACTTTAACCAGTCCGTGATGCCCAAGGCATGTGGGCCTTTCTCTCCTCTAATTATAAGGAGGGCTGTGTACAGTGGACGGACATCGTGGCTGCCCCAGTAGGCTCAAGGGCAGCAACCGTGGTGAGGATGATGCAAGGCCAGGTGTGTGCCAGGCTGTTGTGCGCAGGGTCATCGAGGGCACCTGAACAACCACAGGAAGAATGAAATCGCTTCACCTTCACTCATGCACATGAGTGAGTTCAGCTGCCCGGGGCTCCCTATCTCACCTGCTCGGTTTTGCCAGCTTCCCAGGACTGCAGGGTCACTCAGTCTGTAGGAAGGTGCTAGGCTGCTGTTCACCTACCTGGAGACCTGCCTGGCCTCTGATTCACCACCTGTGGTGGTCCCCAGGCACAAGGCAGGATCCTATCCTTGGCCAATAGGAATGGGAAAGGGATGTTTTGTTTGGGTCAAGGATTAAGTATTCAATTTCCTGGAGATCTTGCATCAGACTGTAATCATTGGATCCAATTTTACACATGAGCATTAAGCAAGTGCCTTCTGCAGGGCTGAGCGGGCCTCTGCTCTCTGGGGACACCTGAGCTCTGTATCTATCGCCCCCGCAGCCCAGAGGGTTCAGTTCTTACTCACCAGACCTCTTAGCCACGACCTCTGGAGGGATGTTTGGAAATGCATGCCCAAGCACGGCTGCCTTGGGAGATTGTATGGACCCCACACGCAACTTCTGCACATGCTTGTAGGAAGGTGCCCTCTGGTTCTTGCTGACTCACAGAAATGCGACGGGTAACCACAGGAAACACCACCTGGCCCTGCACCGTCCCCACCATTGTTCTGTGTGAGCCCATGATTGCAGCCACGGAGTCACAACAAGCATGATGCCCTGCTCCAGGGACTGGTCTCTCCTGACCACATGTGCAAAGATGTGCGATGCAGCCTGTCCTTCCTGGCCTCTAAGAAGCGCTGTGCGGGAGGGACTTCTGACACAGACTCGTCTGGTCTTTGGGTGGTCCATGCTTCTTTCAGTATTCTTCGCCAGCACCACAATTCAAGTGCTTCGCTTCTTCTCCAGTCTCCCTTAGTCAGTGTCCACCTTTCACAGGCATCTGAGGCAACGGAGAATACCTTGGCTTGTGTCGGGCACACGTTCATCCTCAAAGTAACATTCTTGATTTTCAACCCTTCAAAGAGGTCTTGTGCAACCAATTCACCCTATGCAGTGTGCTGTGGAAAGTTTAAGTACATTTTGCAAGTGGAATGTGTAAAAGCTCACTCTTCAGGCTCCTCATCCCCTCCCTGTTCATCTGTGTGGGCTGTAGAAATGAGAGTACACATCAGCCCTTCTGACATTTGGCAAGGGAGCTTCCATGGCTGTTGTTAGTTGCAACTGCGATAGTAATAACTCTTTGGGATCCTTTTCTCCAGTCGGTAAGTCTTGATGACCCAGATGTACACCAAGGGAGCCCTGAACTCAGAGCCATCCATATCGCACAGTAGCCATAGGCAGGAAGATAACAGAACCCTATTATCATCTACCACCGTGGACACTGGCTCAAGGCAACCTCATGCACAGCAGGGGTGAGTCATTACCTGGCCTCAAACCATCTTCGAGACCTGAGTCTACTGAGCCTGTGGTGCCTTTGAACCTCAGGGCTCAACTTCCAGCACTCTCAGGCACCAGATTTTGTTGTGATCCACAGGCTTCCACGGGCTACCATTTGTACGTCCATCACCGAGCCTTCTCGCTTAGTCCTTCTTAAGTCGCTCCTCCATTGAAGCATGTCCAACCTGGCTCACCTTTACTGGTCTTTACAGTGCAGTGCTAGTGTCCAGCATCACAGCAATATGCAGGCCAGCAAACTGATGAAGGACAAAGAAGCTTCGTCATGATGAAAGCTGGTGGGCTTGACACAGAAAAGGGCTAATCTGGATTCTCCAGAATAAATGCGCAAACATCTGATACCAGTGTGGATGAGCACAGCAGGGAGCCAGAGACAGGAAGGACACAGAGGCATCGGAGACTCCTACCCTTCTCACACCCAGCTCAAGGAGATTGGTTTGGCAAAGCCAGGGCCTAGGAGTTCTACTCAGTGCAGGCTTTCTGCTCTCATTTCTTATGTGAAAAAACAAACAAACAGAACGAAAAATGGGGGCACATCAGATCATTTGGCTAGACCGTGAGATAAGCTAAAAGTAGGTAGAAGCCACCTTAAGGCTCTTCTCAGTATGGTAGGCCTCCATTAGAGAAATGACTTAAAGTTCTAAAGAAAAAAAGTAATCAAAGATTACCTGGAGCAAATGAAAGAGAAGCCGACTTCACACATAACAACCCGAACAATGCCTGTGCACACGGGCGGTGCCAGATGGTTTTCACAGGAATAAAATTGACTACAGCTGTGCACAGAGGCGATGGAGAAGCTCAAAATGATCAGTCAGGACAGAGCCAGGGGCTAACTGCGGAGCAGGCCATCGATCACTCATTCGGGAGTTCAAGCTGAAGCAGAAGAAAATCAAAGTGGACCCAGGAGAGCACAAGCATGACTTTGAACACATCCCCTCAGAACTAGAGCGCACACGGAGGTTCGATGCATTGGACATTATCGACTGAAGACCAGGGGGTGGGCTGGCTGTCAGGGGTGCTCGTACTGAAGAAAGCAAAAGGTCGTTGAAAACCCAAGAAAGGATGAACAGACTAAAATGGATGTCAGAAGAGACCTGGAGTTCTCCCTCGAGTGCAGAGTAGCCAACATGCTACAGGGAAAAGAGTAGAAGAAATGATGAAATAAGTACCGCTCTAAGGGCAGCTAAAGCAGACCAGGTTAATTACCATAGTGGCATGTGCACAGACCTGAGCTTCAAAAACCCAAATGGTAGTGTCCCCTTGGCATTTCCCAAGCTGATACAAGTGAAGAAGAAAAAATCAGGCCTTGATTCAATATTGATGTCCTCTGTGGGCAAAATATGGAACAGAGCCGGAAGCACTGAAAGAGAGAAGGACAAGGGGAGGATGACATGACGGGGCCAGGAAGACGAGGGAGGGGAGATAAGCCATAGAGTCACCATATGGAAAGGGGTGTTCGGTATTCAGCCATTCCAGCAGACAGGAGGCGCTGCAGCACCACTGGTCCTCAAGGAAGAAGTACAAGCCACATGGAAGCTTTATGACAGACAGACTCCAGAAACAGACAGACTACCAGTTAGGATGACTCAACAAGTGGGTTCAACCCTGGCACCTCTACTCCTCTCAACAAGTTTGGAAAACAGCCACCTGGCCCACAGATTGAAAAAAGACCCACATCCATCCCCATTCCAAAGAAAAGCGATCTAACAAAGTACGACAATGATTGAATAATATATATCATATTCTTCCAAAATGTTGCTAACGATCATTTGGAGGCAGCTGCAACTATCCATCAACGGGGAAGATGGATCTTGTTTAAAAGTAGAGAACACTGGGATGCTTACTCGTGTTTCCTCGACTACACAAAGGTACTTGATTGTGCAGATCATAACGAATTAGGGACAACCAATTACAAAGAATGGAAATCCCAGAACACTTCTTTGTGCTCATGCAGAGACTGTACGTGGGTCAAGCGAGCAGAACAAGTGTGTGTTTAAAACTGGAGATGGCATTGCCAGCTTTCACCTGACTCCTTCAGTTCACGTGCTACACAAGAAACCTGAAGGAGAGGGTGCCCTTGGGAGTGGAAGGAGACTCGTTAACAACCTGCCGCATACGCTGGCACGGCTTTGTCTGCTGAACGGGACGAGGACATGAAGCGCTTACTGAAGGTAAAAGAACATGGGCTTCACTGTGGGTTATACCTGAACACAAACAAAACCCTCCCACCTGCGCCACCAAACAGCGTAACAAATGGCAAAGAGATTCAAGTTATAAGAGATTTCATTCCTGGATCAACGATCAATACCCGCGTCAGATGTAATCCAGACATCCAGCCTTGTATCACACTGGGGCAATCTGCCTCTCAAGACCTCTCTGAAATTCCCTTTGGCGACCAGGGTGCTCCTGCATCAAGCCATGGTCTTTCCAAACAGCTCCGGGCCATGCTAACACTGCAGTGGAAAGGGAAGGGGAGGATTCAGTAACACAGTCGGATTGTGATGTGGACAAAGTCTGTTGAACATAGACTGTTGATTCCCAGACGAAGAAGCAGAACCATCCTGGGGAAAGTTATCCAGAAACTCCGCCAGAGAAAGAATGATGAGATATTTTTTCATTTTTTCTGGACACATGATTCCGAGGGGCTCATCTTGGAGAGGGCATCAGGCTTGGTGAAGTAGAGGGTCAGCAAAAAAGAGGAAGCCCCCCCAACAAGACCGATGACACCAGGCCTGTAACAACAGACTCCGGCACAATGACTGTGCTGATGACAATGAACGTTGGCGACGTTTGACAACCTGACTGGGTCCGTGGCCTCACTGCATTGTCCAAGTCGCCAACCTCGAACTAACCGATGCGGGGTTGCCTCTTATGATGGCAAGAAATGCCTTTAAAACGAGGTGGATTTTAAAAGTAGCTTCAAAATGTAAAAAAACAAAAAACCTGCTCATAATGTTTGTTGATTGCATGTTGGAAGGATAACATTTGGTAAACATCGAGTTAAGGAGACACATTTCTAAAGTAGGGTTGTCTCTTTGATGACATTATTTAACCTGCTTTGACGAACATTGCGCCTGCAGGTTACATTGTGTTTCACTTAGACAAGGCGGAGCCCCCCCCCACCCATAATCTTCCTGTGCACACCAGTCTCTGGATGTATTCCCATCTTTCAGGACAAGCCAAAAGTGTGGGACAAATGGTTAAACTTTTTAGTCCCTGACCCTGCCCTGGTCTTTTTGACTTTCTCAAAAAAGCACGTGAAAGGCAGACAGGTGGTGTGAGAGGAAGGCAGAAGACGAGGTGCATTCAAACGACCATGTTGGTGAAGAATCGAGGGTATAGGGTAGGCGGCCAGAAGAATCCAATTCCATTTATACACAGTCTTCTGAATGCGTCGTATCTGGTGAGAAAATCCGTCCAGACCCAGAGAGGAGTTGAGCTGCCTTGTTGCGCAATGAGAGGGGCAGCACGGTCCTGCCACGTCTTTGTCCTGCAGCGTCGTCTGGGAGCTGGAGGCACAGCGCACAAACCGCCAACCTGAGCAGCCGCGCCACCAGGACTCCTTTTGGAGCAGCAGCATCTGACCATATGGACTGGAGACCGGGTGCCGGAGTTCCAGTCTCAGTGCCACCACTTAACTGCTTCAGAGCGAAGCCGGGTGCCTCCCCTCTCTGAGGAGCCAGGGCCCCTCAACAGCAAGGAACAGAACTCCTCCATGGGGGTTCTGGGGCCACGACTCATCTGCCTTCCTCCCACGGAACTGGTGACGGGGCTTGTGAGTGGCCATCGAGTCGGGGTTCCCACCCGTAGCGACCCCCGCACAACAGAAGGAAACACTGCCTGCAGGTGAGCCATCCGCACAGGTGTTCCTCTGCTTGAGCGCATCCTGCAGCCGCTGTGTCAACCTCATGGAACAGCTAGAACGGATGCGATGACCTCGTTTGGGGAAGCCCACCGTTTAACCCACCGAGCCACCAGGCTCCGCTCCGCCCACTCCACCCACCCCTCTGTCAATCACAGAGGACAACAGCGGCGCATTATCCCAGGGCCATCTGGAGGGTGCAATGAGTCCATGGGCTGATTTGTCTTTTAACAGCATTTTAGATTTCCCTTTCATATTTTAGAGTTTCATTTGCCCGGGATTGATTTTCCTGTGAACGATGTAAGGTTTAATTTCACTTTTTTGCGGGGGTGCATATATTGTCTGTGGTCCCAGGATTGAAAGGCACATTACTTTCTCATTGATCATCAAAGCCTGCCTTGCCCTGCCCTGCTAGTGGGCCATCTCCTGAGTATTTCCTGAATCTTCCCACTGCCCCAATTTTCCATATGTTGGTCTAGTTGTTCATCAAATTATTGCCCTTTCTCCTGTGAGTTAGTATATCTCAAAATGTTTCCATTCCACTAGAGGGATGCCTGACATGTTGGCTTGGCTGCCTAAGATGCTTGTACGCATGGTCTGTTCTTCTCCCACCTGCAGCCCAGCACCACTCCTCAAACATACCTACAGTTGTAGATCACTCTAAGGTAAAGTATGTCTTTATGACATTCAAGATTCCAACCCATCACATTCTTAATTAATCCATTTCTTAACATGTTGTATATTAATTAACTACATGCTTAATTTATTAGGGTTGTTACTATTATCATCATAAGGGAGAATTGTATATTGTCCATAAAATATAGGGTTGGTATCTTGGTTATTGGTTTTTCCCCCACCCAGGTAATTTAACTAATTTGTTGACCTTGTAAATGGTGTACTTTATTTTATTGATAATTAGGAGAGGGACTGCATTTTTGTTCATTACTTTTGTGTTCAACAGTCAACATTGCTAATCAATACCTCCAAAATGTACCCTTTGCCTGCTTCTTGAATACTCTTCACTCTCCTGTGGATGGCCAGCATCCAGTACCCCAAACTTGTAATTGGCCCCCATTGGACTACCCTCCCCCAGCTGAGTTTTACCTTCTGCATAGACATATGATTTGGGCACATTGAATTTCTCATCTAGTGCTCTTGATAATATTTTAAATTCTGAACAATCTATCTCAGCATCTCTTTCCATTTTCTTCATAGAAAGTTTTATCATCTGCATGTAATAAGTGTTATTCTTTTCTCTCAAGCCATATTATGTCATATCATAGTATATCTTTTCATATCCTCTCCTTTCACATTGTATGTCATTTATTTTATTATGATTGTCTTCTTCTCTGGGCCATTGTAATGTTGACTAGACATGGAAACAGATGGGGACATCTTTGTCTTCTTTCTGTTCATTGAAATTTGTTCCTAATATTTTCCCATCAGATACCATATTTTCAATAATGTTTTTGTGGATTCATTTTATCAGGTTAAGAAAGTTCCTTGAATTCTTGAATTGCTGACATTTACAAGTGGAAACTTACAAGCATGGAGTCCTTGAGAATGTATCCTCTCCCTCAGAGGATGCACACCTGACTGTTCCTTCTCATTTGTTAATGTGGATGCTCACATTGCATATCTAAGATTGAAGCAAAAAAGAGCCTGAAATGATCATGTGGTATTTATTTATTTATTATATATGCCCCTTGATTCTTAGGTACTGTGTTAGTCTGGGTACATTAGAGAAACAAATCCACAAAACTCATGTATAAGAGAGAGTTTTATATGAAGGGTAAGTGCACATCAAGAAAACATCCCAACCCAGTGCTGCCCAAGCCCACAAGTCCAACATTAACCCATATGTCTGACACCAATCCACACAGTCCTCCTCCATCTCACAAAACAAAGGCAATGATGCTGACTGCAGGAGGAAAGCCAAATCAGTGAATGTGTAAGCATCTCAGCACTGGCAGGGATCTCCACACGGCTGCTCCAGCACCCAGGGCTGCATCGGGGAAGGTCCATGTGCTTCTCCTTGGGGATGTCTTGCAGAAAGTGAGCCTTGCCAGCTAAAGCAGGGAACCGCCAAGGCAGCTGCACCCTGGTCTGACCATCAGAAAGAAAGAGACCTGAGAACTCGAAAGGCGAAGCTCACCTAGCCATTTATCTCTCTGCCCTTCAATGAACCCCACAGGTGTTTATCGGCCAGGTTGACACAATAAACTTTAACTTTCTCAGGTACCATTGAGTCAGTTTAACTCATATCCTCACCGGGTGCTACAGAAAGAAACACCACCCTGACCCCGGGTCAACTTCACAACTGTTCTTTTGTTTGCGCCCAGTGATGGAGCCCCTGTGTCACTTTATCTCCCTGAGCGCCTTCCTCTGACCGTGTGCCCCTGGGTTAGGCGTCTTTATTTGGGATCTGGGTTTTGTCACCCATATTCGGATGGAGATTAGTCTCTATTGTTTTGCTCATTTTGTTCTTATTTAGATTTGGTCAAAGCCATGTTAGTTTTTTTTAATGAATTAGGAAACATTCTTCCTTTTCCCAAAGTCTGGAAGAGTTGATTGAGAGTGTGAATTCCAAATCCTGGGAATAAGTGTGGTGATAACTGTTCTTGGTGTGTGATTCCCAGGAGATCACATTTCTAAATATCAAATTAATTGAGACGATGATGTAAGGTTGATGTGTTTAGGAACCATGCAGTCAGCTCCGGCCCACAGCAACCTTCTGTGCACAACAGAAAGAAACCCTGCCCGGTCCTGCGCGGTCCTCACAGTTGTTTCTACGCCTGAGCCCACTGATGGTGCTGCTGTGTCCGTCCATCTCAGCGAGCACTTTCCTCTTTTCCCCTGCCCCCCCCCACTTCACCAACAGTATATCCCTAGCCAGGGACTGGCCTCTCCTGGCAACATGTCTAAAGTATGTCCTATGAGGTCTTGCCATCCTTGCCTCTCAGGTGCACTCTGGTCTCACTTCTTCCAGGACCGGTTGGTTTGTCCTTTTAGCGCTTCATGGCACTTCGAGTATTCTTCTCCAGCACCACAAATTCAAATGCATTGATTCTTCTAAGCTCTTCCTTATTCATTGTAAAGCAGAGGTTTTATATTGCATCTGGAGTTAGTTTGGGTAAATTTTATACTTTCTTGACAGATAAGATGTTTGCTCAGTGTTCTCACATATATTCATATAAATTGTTTTAATAATGTTTTCCTTTCTAGTTTCTTTAACCACTGGTAGAAAAAGACCTATCCATATAACAAAATATTATCATGCCTATTCTTTTTATGTTGTATATCTTTTATCCATCTTTTCAAAATGCTGACTGAAGGGTCTCTTACCTCATTCTTTTCACAATAACTTCATTTACTTCTTCTATTTTATGCAGATATATTTTCTTCCCGTGGAATATCTTACCTCAAAACTTGGCTCAGTGTTGGACTATTGAGAGGATAAGTAATTAATGCTAATTATTGCCCTCTATTACTTGCTCAAATATTTCTCAAGCTTTAAACAAGTAGTTATTTCTATCTACATTGTTTCTGCATGCGCGTGACCTTCCCCTTTGACGCTGGAGTTGTTGAGAAATTTAGCTCCTGGGTGACTGAGTTTGGCTTCATCAAGCACAGCATGTTGTTGGCATGGGAAGAGGGGTAAGCAAAGTATTTCCAACTGGCTATTGATACCAGGAGCCCTGGAGCTGCTAACCACAGGTCAGCTTCAAACTCATCATTCTTACATTCCTGGAGAAAGACGAGGCTGTCCTCCTGTAAAGATTTAAACCCAAAGTGACTGTTTGATTTTGTCCTGTAAGGTCACTATGAGTAAGAATATATTCAATGACTGTGAGTTGAGTTTGGAATAGAATTCAAGCCTGACACACCTCGTTCATGATTTTAAACCAGGTAGTATTCTTTTGTTCTGGTCACACAACTGCTTCTTGATCCATGTACAAGTTCCTCACAAACACAGTTTGTTTTGTGTTTATCCTAGTTTCTTTCTATCCATAGTGTGTTATGATCCACACAGTCAAAGACCTTACATAGCCAATGAAACACAAGTAAACATCTTCCTAGTAGCCTCTGCTCTGAGCCAAGAGCTCTCAGGCATTAGCAAGGATATCCCTTGTTCCATGTCCTCTGCTGAATCCATCCGGGACTTCGCTGGCCGCTCGCTGTCTATGTGATGCTGCGGCTGTTGCTGGGTGATCTTCAATAAAATGTCACTTGCATGTGACATCAATTACATTGTTCTGTAGTTTGAGCATTCTGTTGGGCCACCTTCTGTGGCTCTCTCTCAGTAAGCTGGCCATGGAGCTGTAATGGGTGATGCACCGAGTAAGCCCTTGATTACCCCTGAAAGTTGGTTGTTGAGACTCGTCTAGAGGCACCTCGGGAGACATGCCTGGGCATCAGGCTGAGCAGAGTCACAGTGCTGAACATGCTCTGGAGACGTTCTACTCCGTACTCATGAGCTCGGCATGAGGAGAAATCAACTCATAAGCAACTAACAACAGCACATACGAGGGACTTCACAATATTCCTGGAAACCGTCCATGATATTTTCAACCCATTTTTTCATGAAATGTTTGTTATCCTTTCACACATATTTTTTATTCATCAACCTGTTGCTGCCATGTTGATTAAAATTCTGTGACCGGTACAGGACAAGTTAGAGTTGCTCAATACGTTTTCTGAGGCTGGAACTCATGGAATCAAATGGCCACACCTCCCTTGCATGGGACATCTGGTGAGTTTGTGCCTCTGACCTTTAGTTTAGCAATTGAGGGCTCAACCACTGGCACACTAGGCTCTTTCACCCTGTGTGTGTGTGTCTGTGTAACTGTGTGTGTGTGTGTGGTGGAGAAGAATATTCACACTGTCGAAGTACCATGGGAGGCCACAGGAGCAAACAAATCTTCCTTTGAAGAAGCACAGCTATAATGCTCCTAAGAAACTAAATGTGAAGGCTTCGTCTCACACACTTTGCACACGTCATCAGGAGGGACCAGTCTCTGGAGAAGGGCAGCATGCTTGGTAACATGGAAGGTCAGCCTGAGAGAAGTTTGATGAGAGGAATGGACACAGTGGAACAGGATGAGACAGTGTTCCTTCTGTTGAACATGGTCAGAGTCCACCAAGGGGACCTAACAACAATGGTGTCTATGTCTATGTCAATGTCAGTCTGTGTCTGTGCCTACAATGTCTATGTCTATGGATGTCTATGTCTGTTTCCATCTCTGTGTGTGTCTGTGTCTATTTCAATGTCAATGTCAGTCTATG
>NW_022103920.1:2344210-2345442 GCF_000313985.2 Echinops telfairi | reverse complement strand
TATGTCTATGTTTCTGTCTCTATGTGTGTCTGTGTCTATGTCTGTGCCTACAATGTCTATGTCTATGGATGTCTATGTCTATGTTTCTGTCTCTACGTGTGTCTGTCTATGTCTGTCTCTGAGTATGTCCATATCTATAGCTATATCATAATCATATACACATCCACATCTAAACCTATACCCAGATCTATAGGTACACACCTATTTAGATATATGTGTCCATATATGTGTGTGTCCGTGTACATATCTATGAATCCATTTATCTGTATCTCAACATGCACATATTTAAAATCTGCTTATGAAAGTACAAATGTTTAGAAAAATGGGGTAAATAATGTAACTACTTGTTAATTACTCTAATTTGCATAGCAATAGCCCAGCTGCAACATAGCCCCTATTCAAAAGATATCTAGTTTAATTAACTTGTGGTTTACAGTTGTGAGCAGGCGATGCTAAAGCTGCTACAGGCTGTATAAAAAGTCAGGCACCAGCTGACTCTTCCTGCTAGGAACTGACAGTCCAGACCAGGCCGGGGCTTAGAACTACACACAAATGACTCTGACAAACGGCACCGAGAGCCTCCCTCTGAAAGGTTATCACAATACGACTCCTCGTGTTCTATGACCTCAGGAAAAGGAGAGTCTCCATTTCTGATGGTAGAAATCAGAAGAGAGTGAAGGATGACTGTGGTGCTGTGCTTGTTTCTCGAGGGAAGCCCGGGCTTCGGTGTGTGGAAATGAGGGCTGAAGGCTTCCTGAGTTGAAGCAACAGTATCAGAGGAGACACGACCACTGTATTAGAAGTGTCCCCCACCCCACCGCCCAACACCACGCACGTTCTTCTTTTAGCAGAAAGCTCACTACACTTTGGTTGCAAAATGAGTTGTGGAAAGAACACACGGTTCCAGTGACCAGAGGGGCCCTTTGCTGAGTAAGGGTGGCTGACAGAGGGAGAGTGGGTGAACGGAGGGCCTTGGCCGTGAATGCAGCCGAGAGGAGTTGAGGACAGAGGCCCTGGGGGTGGTTCCCCACAGGCCCATCACCATTCTCCATGCCTTCGGAGGGAAGCAGGGACTGTCGCTTTCCTGCAGCGTGTGTGGGCTGGGAGCAGCCTTGGGAAGGAGAAGGGCGTCCTTCATCACGGACCCAGCAGTCTCCCGACTTGACCCATTCCTCGTGGACCCTGGCAGAGACCAGCTCCTGTTCCCAGCCAGCAAGGCAACGCTCTCAGCC
>NW_022103920.1:2341782-2343124 GCF_000313985.2 Echinops telfairi | reverse complement strand
GTGTGTGTGTGTGTGTGTGTGTGTGTGTTGTTTAGCTTTTGGTTATGCTTTGAAATACTCACTAAGCTTCAATTCAGCAATCTAAGTGTACTTGCAAAAGAGATTCCTTCCTGAAATGAGGAAACCTGGATTTCGGGTCTTTGTAGAAGTCATTGGACACCTGGGCACCCCTGAGCTGCAAGGTGCTCCTTCACCCGTACAGCTCACCCCAGGAGAGGATGGCTGTGGTCCATTAGCTCTGACTTGCTGTCTGAATACATGTTCTTCCCCAGATGTGGTGACATTTTATGACGTTGAGGCCCATCATTGATATTTCTAATTTTGTTCATTAGCTTAAAACTTAAAAGCTCCTAGCAGACTTTTCATCTCAGGACATCCCCTAAGTATAAGAAGGCCCTGTTTTACTTATTCTTCTCATTGTTGCTTCTTTATTTATGAAGTGTAGACAAAAAGTACAAACCCTGGGATCTCTTCCCATGTTAATTCTCCGATGCAAATACTTGAAAGAGAGAGTCCAGCCCTGTCTTACATATAGTTCCAAACTATCATCTTGTTAAGTACGGATTACTTGTACCATGTTTTATTTTTCTTCAAAAGTTTACTGGCTCAAGAGGCCTTTTGGTACAAAAAAAATGTATACTACAGGAGATAATCACCTTAAATTCACGTTTCTTCTGAGATTCCCACACATTGGATTATCGAGATTACACAGACACAAGATAACCTATTAGAAGCTTCTTTCCTTTTCTTCTCTCTCACCTCCCTCTTCCTCTCTGAAGTTTGTGAGGGAATGGGGACAAATACAGTGAGAAACATATTTACATTATTTCCTTAGAAGGGACACATACATCATTTAGGTAGATGCAGTCCCACAAAATGCAGTCTGCTTCTGCCCTTTGAGAGAACATCTATTTTAGTTATTGATTCGTGGTGATTAGTATTCTTCCGCATTTCCCTATTGGGCATTTTGTTCTACAGGATGTGGATGCTAACTGTCCGCACCGGGCACTGCGTGCGAGCACTGCTCGCTCCCCGTAAACACATTTGTCAACTGTAGGGCAGCTCTAATCCGGGAAGGGGCACAGCGAGGTTCCCTGCACGTGAGCCCGTCACAGCTGATCACTCATAAATGAAGGCTGTTTTAAATGTTTCACTCACCAGGGTCACTTCAAACCACTCGGCTTCTCTCAAGGCCAAAACAAGGCTGTACCACAAGGGTCTCTTCACTCCTCAGGCACTACTCAGAACCAATATGACACGCTGAGAGAGTTTATTGTGCCAGCCTGGCTGATAAACACAAGTGGGATTAACTGAGGGGCAGAGAGATAAATGGCTTGGTGAG
>NW_022103920.1:2338156-2340791 GCF_000313985.2 Echinops telfairi | reverse complement strand
GTGTACCTGTGTGTGCGCTTCTGTACCTGTGTACCTGGGTGTACCTGTGTGCCTGTGTGCGTCTTTGATGTCTGTGCACACATGCTGTGAATGTGACACCACTGTGGATCCCTGGATGATGCCATCCAGGAGTGTGTGTGAGTGTGTGAGCATATGTAAAAGTGTATTTGAGGGTGAATATCTGTGTGTATAAGTGTCTGTGAGTATGTGTGTGAACACAAGATGGAGCCAGTTGTGTTACATTTCAGTGCTGAGAGTCTCTTTGGTATTCACTCTGCTGCTCTGTGGGAGAGAGATTGGGCTTCCTTCTCCTGTAAGAGTTGCAGTCCCGGAAACCCACATGGTCTACCCTGTCCTAAGGGTCGCTGTAACTTGGCATCGGCTCGAGGGCAGTGAGTTGAGTTGCGTTGACAGTGCATGTGGCCTGGCAGCATTGAGAACACTGGGTTTGCATGCCCCTGTGGTGCGGTGGTTGTCGGTTGAGCTGCTAACTGCAAGGTCAGCCATTTAAAACCATCAGCCACTACTCGAATCAAGAGAAAAATGGGAATTTCTATTACTGGTAAGAGTTTCAGTCTTAGAAACTCACCGGGACAGTTCTACCCCGACCTACAAGGTCACCATGAGTGAGCATCTGGCTCAATGGCACTAAGTTTTGCTGCTTTGGTTCTTGGTTAGTTTTTGTTTGTGGACCCTTGGAGAATGCATACATCCCTGGGAGGAAATCCGAACCATTACATCCAGATGTGGGTAGCTAGCATGTTCATGAGCCCCAGGGTTGATATGCTGAGGTCCATGATTGTATGACAGCCACTTTGCATGTGATATAGACTCAAGTCAGAATAAGGGTCCCTGAAATTGAAAGGCCTCGAAGGCAGGCGGGCTTCAAAGAACCCAAAAGAAGGGATTGATTCAGTCATGATCATCTTTGCTGGGTGAAGTAGAGGAGGCAGTGGAAAAGATAGCTGCAAAGTGTCAAGGAATAATAGAGTGTCAATCATTCCAGATATCGAACATTACACTTTCACAGATTGTAGAGACATGCCCTTGACCGGGCCTCTGCCACTTGCACCACCCTCAAGGCGCCTCCTTTGGGGGTGGGAAGGAGGAGCCCAGGGCAGAGAGTCACCCTTGCAGGAGCTTCTCTACCTTGGAGGGAGGGCTTGGGAAGCAAAATTAAGCACAAAAGCCTGTGGGCTGAAGCAGCAGCCAGCTCGGAGGGCTCCCAGAGTGACTTCTCCACTTCACGGAAGAGGCACTGCAGTGGGAGGACGGGCAAGGGATCCAGCAAAGGGACTCGGGTGTTGTGGCTGAGCAAACCTCAGCGGAGTGGCAGAGCGGGTGCCTCGCTCCTCCAGTCAGAGCAGCCCCTGCAGGAGATGCAGAGGCCACGGGAGGAGAGTCTGTGCCCAGGCTGCGAGGAGATGCGGTGGGAGTGAGCCACAGTTCAAATGTTGTGCCACCAAATACCTTCTTGTCTGTCACTATAGTGGACATGTAGAAAAACGAAGTGAGCCTTCTCGCAGAAGGCACGCAAGATGCTACCGTTTTTTGCCTTGTGTGTGATTTCTTTCCTCTCATTTGATAGGGTTACTGTCTTCCTGAGTGCATTCCGTGTGCTTTGCTCAACTGCATGGTCCATGTCTGCTATGGCAAGTGTCGGGATACTGGACCTTTTGCACATAAACCACACCCACCACGGGAGAAATGTCCTGTGAGCATGGCCCGTGAGACAGAGGCTGTTGGTGTTTTTGGCTGACAGGCAATGTCTCCTTCACAGTAACAAGAGAGCAAGCATTTTTACATGCTTCCAAGGAGAGGCAATCACAATGCCAGGGTCCTGGCTCAGACTGTGAGCAAGCGGTGCGTGCCGTCCCAATGTCCCTGCTCCACAGGCTCAGTCCTAGGAGGCCGATAGGCAACATACAAGGATGAGTCGACAAAAACATCGCTACTGGGTTGCAATTCACAGGTGTTTTATTCCAAACAAGACATGTTTACATGTAACAACATGTTACATGTTGCCCTCAGTGCGTGGCTCCTCCCGAGTCTTCCCAGGGATGCCCTTGTCTGGGCTTCCTGAGGGTGCCTTCAGCAAAAACGTCCCGTCAAAACAGTGATCTTGGAGGAGACCCTCCGGGGCAGCTCCATTCAAGGCCAGGAGGTCAGCTCAGATGGGTCTGAGGACCCTTCTCCTTGAATTCCAAAGCAGACATCTTAGCACATTTCCTCAAAGGACACATGACAGTCCGAGGGCCTTATCAGCAAGAATGGTTACGACATTCAAACTGTACTGGGGAGGAGCAGGCCGGGCACCTCGGGCTGGGGAATTCTGTTTTCCCATCCTGACAGTGCACCTGCTCATTCTTTGTTCTTTGAGGGTCGCAGGGGCTGTCTGAGAAGAAGTTCATCGCGGTGCTTCACTCATTCGCTCCACTTGCCCAATGACGTAGATTCAGATTTCTTTTAGATTTCTCACAGCTCAAAGAACATTGAATCGGAGCATGATCCACGACAAAACTGCCATTCCGACGTGGTGTCAACTGGAGCACACAGTTCCTTAGGGAAGGTTTGGAGAGAAGCAGGCTCCTCCTTCAGAAGGATGTGGACCTTCAGAAGGATGTGGACCTTCAGA
>NW_022103920.1:2332234-2337792 GCF_000313985.2 Echinops telfairi | reverse complement strand
GAAGGATGTGGACCTTCAGAGGATGTGGACCTTCAGAAGGATGTGGACCTTCAGAAGGATGTGGACCTTCAGAGGATGTGGACCTTCAGAAGGATATGGACCTTCAGAAGGATGTGGACCTTCAGAGGATGTGGCAGTGTGTGCATGTGGTCTATGGTGAGAAACAATAGCTTCACCTTTCGGGGTAGTTTCCTTGAACAAAGGTGTCTGTGGTTTTGTAGCAAAACTGTTGAGCTCATCCTCTCTTCTCTCCCACTGCTGTGAGGACAACCAAGGAACCAGGAGGAGGACATGTTCCCGCGTCACGTCACTGGCCAGCTCCTCCGGAGGGCCTCATGGCTGTATGGTGGAAGCCTCTGCTTTGCCACTGTCCCTGTCCCTCCGATGGGACATCTGGCGAGAACACTCATCAAGGAGCCCCTTGCTAGCCACCCCTGAAAGAGCCCGGGCAGTCTTACTCCATGATTCCCCAGCCGCCCACGTGGGAAGTGAGGACCTGTGTGCCTGTGGGGGGTGCGGCTCCACAGGGGGGCCACATGCATGGGCTGCAAGCTCCTGATCTGGACAGGCACCGGGGGACCACACTGGGCAGAGCGTCTGGCACAAAACGCGCTCTGAGGAAAGGACACATGCATCCATTGTCTTTGCTGTTGCTGTTAAAGGCCCCTGGATGGACGCTAATTCATGGAACCCTGTATACCTCTGGGTAAAATGCCGTCCAGTCCTGGACAGCTTCACAGTCTTTGGTGTGTATGTGAGTTCATTGCTCCAGCAGTTGTGAATGTTGAGTGTCTTCCACCCCAAGGGGCTCACCGGCCAGCCCTGAATTAACCCAAGAAACCAAAACTCACCACCATGGTGTAAGGCGGACTCACAGCGACCCTACAGGATAGGGTAGTACTGTCCCTGTGGGTTTCCGAGATTATAGCTCTTTGCTGGAGCAGAAGGCCTAAATTAGGCAGCATTCATTCTTTAGTTGTCCGTAGGGTTTTCCCTGGCTACCTTTGTGACTCAATGGCTCACCCTTTCTTTCTGGTCTGTCAGAAAGCTCAGCATCAACCTGAGCACCCAGGGTGATGCCAATGGTATTTCCAATACCAGTGACCTTTGTTGTTTTTAGGTGCCCTGGAGCCACCCTGAGCAACAGAAGGAACACTCCCCAGTCCTGGGCATCCTCACAGTTGGAGTTATGCTTGAGTCCCTGGGTGCACCCACTGTGTCCATCCATCTCGCTGATGATTTCACTCCTTTTGGAAGATCTTCTGATTGACCGAGCAGGATGCATGGCTCCCAGTATCCCACAGACCCCCCCTACCACAGTACACTTTAAGGGTCTTCTCAGGTTAGAGAGCAGGTGCTTTGTCTTTGAGAACCTGCAGGTAAGGTGTGGGAAAGCCTTCTGCTCCTTACAGTGGCTCCTCCTGCAGGAGAGGCATCACACCTGTTGTTTGAATACCTTGTTGAAATGCAAAAGATACCTGCAGAAGCTGGAGCAGAAGCAAACATTAAACCCTCCATGCTAGGTTGCCTACTAGGTTAGGGTGCTGAAGAAACCGAATGCCAGTTTTTCATGGGGGATGGGGGTGGTAAGGCATTAACCTAACTCTTTTCATGATGTAGGCCTGGTGGCACAGCTGTTAAGTTCTTGAGTGCTGACCAAAGTGTGGGGAGTGGAATCCCAGGAGCCTCTCTGTGAGAGGAAGAGGCGGCAGTCTGCTCCTTTGAGGATGGAGAGCCATGGAAACCATATGAGCAGATTCTACCATGACCCCGTGAGTCAGAATTGACTCAGGGACCTCAGGGTTCATTTGGTTTTGGAGTTTCATGCTTAGACCAGAAGATGAGCTCCTAGGTGACCCCGGCAGGTGTGTAATTTGAATTGATGTAGATCACCAAGAAATTTAAATGTGTCCAAATATGCTGGTGACAACACTGCCAAGTGCAGTCATTCTATTAATGAAAGAACAGCAGCTGGATTTCAGAACCACCACCTCATCAATTTTTGGCAAAATGAGTCTTGATGCATCTGGGATTGATTTCTTTCATCCCACTTGATTTTGATTTGTTTCTCTGATTTAATATCAAGTCTTTGCAAATTATTTAACTCAGCTTATCAATTCCTAAAAAGGATCCCTGGTTTCACAGCACTTAAGCACTTGGCTGCTAGCCTGGAGGTAATCAGTTTGAGCCCACCAACGGCTTGGAGGGAGAGAGACAGGACATCCAGCTTCTGTAGTGAGTTACAACCTTGGAGACCCCATGGGGCTGGCTGGTCGACTCTGTCTTACAGGGTCACTGCACATTGAATCTGCAGAATTTGGCTTTCAAAGTGAGGGCACATTTATATAGCCTGGAAGAACAAGTTGAATTTATCCCTTCATCATTACAACAATGATGTAGCCAATTAGGATACTGTAGATGCTGAAAGGGTTAATTCCCCCTCTTGATTTTAGGCTGAAATTATAAACCAAGAATGTTTAAGTGTAATCTACACAAAGGAGCATTAACCAAAAACCAAACTCACTGCCATGGAGTTAATTTGGACTCATAGCCACTCTACAGGACAGAGTAGCATTGGCCCTGTGGGGTTTTTGAGATTACTTTTTTGCAAGAGTGGAAAGCCTTGTGTTTCTCTTGAAGAGCCGCTGACAATTTTGAACTGCTGGACTTATGCATAGCATTCCAGCTCCTAGCCCACTATGCCACCAGGGCTCCAAAAGTGAGCATCACATCATGATACTTACTCTATAAAACCTACTTAGTAGATTTTTAAAAAATGAAATTAAAAGAATATATTTTTGTCATTAAGTCATTGCTGATGCCTACCATACCCTCTATGTCAGAGTGGAACTGTGTCCTGCACAATTCCCACCCGGAGAGTCTTGAGTAGCTGTGACTCTTTTGAATGAGATCACCAGAACTTTCTTCTGAGGGACCTGAGTAGATTCGAACCCCGAACCTTTAGTTAATTAACTGGACCCTTAACCACTTCTTCCTCCCAGAATGATCCTCTGAGTGTTACCCTGATTGTGTGGTGATTGGGCATCAGTGGCCATAGCTTATTCTGGAAAGTCTGGTAGCAGGCATGCACTGCATAGGTGCCAGGCTTCTGAAAGGTTGCTGGACACCCTGACCTAGGTCAACACATAGACCATTTCACAGTTCATTGTCAGGGCATGATGGCTGACGTCCTGACCAACGTTGTTGCAACATTGGATTCCTGGCACCATCAAAGGCTATAAACCGGAGAGTCATGCAGATGGGTGCTGACACTCCTGTTACCGACCTGCTAACTGAACTGGACAGGGTTTGAAAAGTTGGTGTCTGCATCCCCTGCTGTACACTTCGTCCTGTGCCGGTTCAACTCACCATCCCTAAACACGGCCCTTCCACATTCCTAGCCCCATCACATGGTCTCCGAGTCCCGATGCTCTGGCCAGGGGGTTCTGGGCCATCTCCTCTCCTCTCCCTCCCTGCAGACCCTAGAAGATGACACCCATCACAACCTTCACCTCATCTTCACGGCACAGTTGTAGGCACTTGGTAAGCTCTAAGTAACATCTGGTCACAACCTCTTGGGTCACAATCTCTTTCTCTGTGCACGCAGGCCTTCAGCAGCTGCCCTCACCCCTGCAGGGCTGAACCCTCCAACAGGTAAGAAGATCACCTGACCTGATTAAGCCACTTGACCATTGATACCAGAGATGATGTCCCACTGTTAGGAATTGAATTGTGTCCCCCAAGATAGGATGAACTCAAAGTCCTGTGTGTAGAAGCTGTACCTTATGTGGAAACAGGATTTTTCTCTTGTTTTCAGTTAAATTAAACATGGACATCACCAAGTGGAATGGTTCCTCATCCTAATCACTCTGGATGGCCTCCTTCAAGGGGAGCCCAGACACAGAGGAACCAGAGACATCATCTACAGCAACACAGCAACTCCCAGTATGTCCAGGAAACACCAGAGGCTCAGGAGGGCAAGGGACAGATTCTCCTCTGAGCCTCAGGAAACACTGACAGGGACGAATGGCAGTCTCGTTTGGACTTGTGGCTTCCAGGACCGAGTGAGTGTCTTTTTCTTAAGACCACCTACTTAGTGGTATTAGTTCTATTAATCCCAGGAAACTAAGACACTGTGGAAAGGAAGGGCCTTTTCCCTAGTCAACCTTGAGAAAGCTCTGCGCACGCTGCCCCTCAGCATCCTTATCTGCAGAACAGGAAAAAGCTGCACCTGGTGCCCAACTTGCCGTGGGGCCTGCAATCGGGAAGTCACTCAAAGAGGTTGCGGCCCACAGCTGCTGCCGCCATGGTGGTGGTGCCACCGCGTGCAGTTGAGTTTCCAAAGTGACAGGTTTGCTTTGTGAGGTTTTTGTTTTCACTCTTCGCGCAGCAGATTCGCCCAGAACAATGCATCCCTGCTGCTTTCGTGGGAGTGGATTGTGCATCCAAGGGGAATGGGGGGTTTGACTTTGTGTTTTTGGTTTATCGTGCTCATGCTTCTGGGTGCAGCTGTGAGGATGCTTGTTTGCTCTGAGTTGAGGCATCACTCACATTGAAGGTTGCAGTCTTTGATCTTCATCAGTAAGCGCTGGAAGTCCTCTTTCCTTCCATCAAAGTGGTGGCATCTGCATGCTGCAAGTTGTTGGTCCATCTTCCACCAACCCTCCTGCCATGCCCTTCTTCCTGCAGCCCAGCTTTCTGGATGTTTGCTCTGCACATAGATTAAGTACCATGGAAGGATACAATGTGACGCATACCTCTCCTGCTTTTCAACCATGCAGTATCTCTCTGTTTCCGTGCGTTCTTCTTGGTCTAAAATGTACAAATTCTGTATGAGCACAAATATGTGTTCTTGAATCATCATTCCTTTCGACTTCATCCATGGTTTGTTATGATCCACAAAGTCCAATGCTTTTGCTTAGTACGTGAAACACCCCCCACCCATGCTTCCGGTGTCCTCTGTTTTCAACCAATATGCATCCGATGCCTGCAATGCTATCTATTCTCTAGTGTCTTCTTCTGAATCTGGCTTGAAATTCTGGCAGTTTTCTATCATTGTACAGTGGCAATCATTTTTTTAATTAGTTTCAACAAAATACCAAGTAAAAAGAAAATGCTTGGAAAATGATGGCAACATATGTACAAATGTGCTTGAAACAATGGATGTATGGATGATTAATAGAGCTGTAGGAGCCCCCATTAAAATGATTTATAAGAACAAATGTATGTCTATGTGATATTAAGAACATAGGTAAATAATTGCTACATCCTGTTGAATCATGTTGCTGGTAACGGGCATGCGTGGGGATCTCTCCTGGTTGGCAAATAGCTGTCTTCTCACTTTCTTGACATAGTTTTATGAGTTTCTCAGTGTTGCATCTGTCTGTATAGTGTGTGTATAGTTGACATTGTCCATTCTTATTTTCAATCCAGTTTCTTGGATTATTTTCCTCGCCTACAGATTAAAAGGATATAACCCTGACACACACACCCCTTCTAATTTTATTTATTTATTTAATCATTTTATTAGGGTCTCATATGATTCATCACAAGCCATA
>NW_022103920.1:2316589-2329075 GCF_000313985.2 Echinops telfairi | reverse complement strand
AAGAAGAAAAAATGAATCACCCAACCAAACCATGCACCGTATTTTCAAGAATTGACAAGGACTTGTACTTCAGGAACCTAGGAATCTGGACACAAAACTGGCTGCTCTCCTTTGCCGCCTTGGGAATTGCTTTTAAGCAGAGTGTGGATCAAACTTGCTAATCTTTCACCTGTCAGGAACCAAGACTTAGAGATACTACTGTTCTGCATGTCTTGTAGCTTTAAGGCCTATGACTCTATGAAGTAGAAATTTGAAATATTCTTTCTAATAGGTCATTATCCACAGGGGGGTTGGGGGAAAAGAGGGAAGGTTATATTGAATAATTTTTATCTAAAAAACGTCTTATCTGCTCCTGCCTAGTCCTTTGTGTTTTCTTCATCTCCATTCTACCCTAACTTTTCCATCTTCCTCTGGGCATCCATTGTAAAATGTTAAGAGGGTCACAAAAATGCTGAAGAAACACCCATTTTGCCCCTGGTGGGTAATAAAAATCTACTAGCGCTTTATCATCCTAGTGGACAACATACGTAGGCAGTGAGTGAAATGTTGAGCTCATTCTGTTATTAAATTTGGAAAAGCTAAGAAATTATTGTGTGTTTAGCCATTCACAGACATCAATCAGCTAATTCATAAAGTAATAAATGAGCAATCAATGCATACCCAATGTCATTTCTAATTCACTGGAAGATTCCCATAATTATTTATAAAAGGTACAAAAACTGGCTGATAAATGGAGAGTTTTATAGCATTCTGGTTTGGAGAATGAAAAAGCTTATTCAGAATCATTTGATTCCCAACTTAGGCAGCCTTCCAGTTCGATTTAACTTCCATATTATTTGGCATCTCTGTAGTATTATTATATGTTAGATGCTAAAATGGTATGTTATTTTGTTTATCTGCTCAGCTGCATGGCAGAGAGGTTCAACATACTAATACATTTAATAAGGTAAACCCTCTCTCCTTAGTCCAGGTGGGCAGTGCTAGGCTGGGGTGGGGCGTCACATACACGAGGGACCAGATCATTCCATGAATTGCTCTTCCAAGATCCTTTTGAGCATCGAATACCTGTCCAAAGGGCTACTGTTCAGGGCACCCAGTCTGCACTGAGGGCGAAGGGGTAGAGGTGAAAAGAAAGACTGGGGACACCCCAGTCCTGAGGACACAATCCACGAGCTGCATAAATCATATCAGCTCACATATTGGCAAGAATTTACTGCCCACGTGCCCCTACCTCTAAGGTGGGTGGAGATGGCATATAACTGTAGTGATGGAGTAAGCTCACTGGGCTAGTCTGGGCTTGCCAATGCTGTTACTGTGGCAGTTACATAAGCTGGTGTCAACTTGCGAAGGGGTGGAGTCTAGCCTATCCATCAGGTCACAGCTTGATGACCTCATTTGGAGGTGCCTTGGAGATAAATAGCTCACTGGAGGCCAGATCCACACACACTCTGCTTTGTATTCCTGAGGAGCCATGCTAGAACCCTGGAGCTGGAAGAGCCACGTGAAGACCCACGCCAGTGCTGAGATGCTTCCACGATCACTGGATCCACAAGAGTTCCCACCCACTGGCCTGTGCTCTTCCTGCATTCAGCATCATTGCATGTGTTTCATGAGTCTGAGCGGACTTTAAAGATTGGTATCAGACATATGGGCTGATATCGGACTTCTGGACTTGATCTGGACTGGGCTGGGATGTTTTCACAATATTCAATTGCTCTTGTATATAAAGCTCTTTCTTATACACATGTGCGTGTCTGTGAATTTGTTCTTCTAGTCAACCCAGACTAACACAGTTCCTGAAGGAAGAAGGGGAGGCTGGAGGAAAGCTAAGGCTCCTGGGCATGGTCCATGCCACAAAAGACCCACCTCCAACCTAGGACTGTGGCTGATGCACACCGCATTCCAGGTTTCAGGTGGAACAAATAGGCCATCCTAAATGCTTTTTAAGAGGTATGTACAAGCTCTTTTGAGCAACATTTTACAGAAGACCCAAGTCATTGATAAGCACTACAAGAGTGAGGATTGAAAACCCGGAAAGAGTGGATGGCTTCTAAGGAATGTTGAAGAGACCATGGATGGCCAGAAGGACAGGCAAACCTATCTTGGAAGAGGTGCAGCTGGGATGCTCCTTGGGGGCCAGGACAGCGAGACTTCATCTCCCATCCTTTGGGCTTGTTGTCAGGAGAGACCAGTCCCTGGAGACAGACACCAGGCTCGGTAATGGAGGATAGCATAAAGGAGGAAGATCCTTGACAAGACAGGTGGACACAGTGGCTGCAGCAGTGGGCTCAGAAGAACCATTGTGAGGACGGCGCAGGGCCTGATGGGATTTAGTGCCCTCGTGTGTAGAGTCAATCTGAGTCAGGGCCGACTCGACAGCACCTCATGGCAAGGACATAGTCTGTGAGTCTGTATCACTGTGGTGGCTTTTCTGTTTCTGGGAAGCAGGAAGAGATGCCACCAGTCTTTCAAATACCGAGAGAGCCACCCATGGTGGGAAGGTTTCAGCAGAATTTACAGACTAACCCAGACTAGGAAGAAGGAATAGGCAAGAGACTTATGAGGGATTCATCCCTGAAAACCGTATGAAAGCAGCGGGACACGAATACTAGAGTACTGGAAGTCATTCAGACTGCAACTGCTAAGACTTGCGCTTTAACAAACCACTGTTGTGAGGGTGGTGTGGGCCTGGGCAGGGTTCTGTTCTGTTGTAGGAAGGGGCTCCCTGGGTTGGAACTGACTGAGTGGCACCTCCTGACAACACAAGTACATCATGCTGGGTGAAGTAGAGGGTCCGTAAAAAAGAGGAAGACCCTCAATGAGATGGGCTGGCACAGTGGCTGCCACGCTGGGCTCAGACATAACGACATGGGCAGGGCTCCATGCTGGTGTCCATGGGTTTGCTGTGAGTTGCAACCATCTCGGCAGCACCACCTCACAGCAACATGTCAACATGGACCAGGTTGCCTCCCCCAGTAGGACCCTCAGACGCTTTGGGAAGACCCCATGGACCCCGTGCTGTTGTTAGATGCCATCAAGTGAGCTCTGCCCCATGGGGACCCCGTGCACAGCAGAATAAAACACTGCCCGGTCCTGTATCCTACCTGAGCCCATTGAGGCACCCACCATGTCACTCCATCTTCCCAGGGCCTGACGCTCTCTCACCCCCCCTCCACTTTGGACACAGCATTGTGTCCTTCTCCAGGGACAGGTCTCTCCTGACAACAGGCCCAAGTGTGCAGGAGGAAGTCTTGACATCCCTGCCTCTAAGGAGCGCTCTGGCAGTACTTGTGGCGGGTACATTCCAAACTAACACTCGACTATGAAGAAGGAACTAGCCACCCGCTTCAGAGGAGGTAGCAACGGAAGCCTTATGCACACTATGGAAACAGTGTCGGATATGGAAGTCTTAATGGATGGAAGCAGAACGTGGTGGAAGACGGTGCTGGGAGACAGTGATGGGCACCTTGGGTGAGCAGGTGCCTGCGGAGAAGCTGTTTTCTCAAAGTTGATTCTGGTTGAGAGAGAACGGGAGTAAATACCCTGCGTGGTACTATTGGTAGGAAAAGGATGGACAAGGTAAGAGTTACAGAAAGAGCCAAGGAGATGAACTGCAATTGCCAAAGAAATGCAATTGGCAATACAACGAATGAGAGCGCAAATGGAGCCATCTGATGGGTGAGTCGACTGACCCAGAAGATTCCATTTAACGGGAAGAACTGGAGCCAACTAAATTGATATTGATTGAGAAAATTTTTTAAAAGATGAAAAGAAAGCTTAAAGCATTTACTGAGAAGGAGATTATCCTGCCAAGGGTTCAAGAAGGTGAAAGGAAGAGTGGAAAGAAAAGACCAGGCATGTTGTCCACCTGGAGTTGATACTTGTAGCCTTTCCCTCCACTGGAGCTTATGTCTACAGACGTATGTCTACCCCATGGACACATTTCCTGAGTCCTACTAAATCAAACAGAGCAACTAGTCTTCATTTAATTAAGTGGAGAGGACAGAGCCGCTCATTGCTTTACAGTCAGCAATGCATTCACGTTCTGCTCCTGCTCCTTCGTTGCAACCCGCTCACTGCTGATGCCACTTCTCCCCTCTTTCCTGTTTCCGCCCCTCTGCTCTCCGAAGCACCTGAATATTGTCCGTGGGTGACTGCTGCGCTTTGGGTCTCAAATGATCGATTTCTCTAAAGAGGGTTTGAGTTTACCTCTAGACCTGAAAGATAAAGTCCCACCGTCTGTATCTGAGCATTAAGCCTTGTCGCATAAGTCTCACTTCTAAATGCATAGGGACGGGATACAAATAACATAAATGTATGCACTTGTGACTTCTCTTTGACATTTATGTAAGTATTACATCTAAATCTGGCCCAATGCCTGTTTGTGTACAGACTGAATCCTGGCTTTAACAGTTTTTTAAAATTTGTATTAAAAATCAGGTTTTGTGTGTGTGTTTTAAGTTGTAATAAAAAAAATAAAAACTACCATGACAGAGACTGCTTATGATCTACAGAACCTAAACTATTTACTACGCCCCCACGCCCCACCCCCACCCCTTCCAGGAACCATGCACCAACCCCAGCTTTAGAATAAGAGGGAGAAGCAGTTGGGCACATGTCAAAATCAGGCATTGTAATATCGTATTCAATTCAGATAGAATTTTCATTTAAATCCAAGTGATCCAGAAGAGATAAATAAGAGTCAACCAATGTTCAAAAATTAGCATCACAAATTTTGTAATTTCCTAGGCTACCACCCAAACATGGAGCTCTGATAATTCATGTTCAAAGGCCTAGCTTCTGCTCACACTCACCAGCCACCCCCTGGGGGAAGATGTAGCAGTCTGTTCCCATAAGGATCACAGCCTTGCGACCCCGGTGGGGCAGTTCTTCTCTGTCTTATGGGGACGCTGTGGTTCTAACGCAACTCAATAGCAACAAGTTCATCATCTGTGCTTTCAAGGTTAAAAGATTTGTTACTTTAGGTGTGTACATTGCACACACCTGTCCAGAAGCCCTGGTGGCTTAGTGGGTTATGTACTGGATGGCAAACCCCAAGGTCAGCAGTTTGAAACCCCCAGCAAGTCCACGGGGGAAATGAGGCCCTCTAGTTCTGTCAAGGGTGACAGTCTCAGAATCCCACAGAGGCCATTCGATCTTGTCCTATCGGGTCGCTATGAGTCAGGATTGACTTGAGGCAGTGAGCTCTGCACCTGTCCTCATTGAGATCCTCATCTCTAAGACAATAGATTCTTGCGTCATGTGCTCACTTTACCGTAACCGCTTTCAATTGTACGTGCTTTGAAATGCTGAGTAGACTGGAAAAGGCTAGCAGGAAGATTGTGCAAAGTCTATAAAACAAGTAAACAAAGGCACAGGGTGAGGCTTTCGCCCATCATCTAAGGCACAGGAAGAAATGGACACTGCCCTTTCAGAAGAGTAAAGGCCTTGAGGTCTCTTGAAACCTTGACCAGGACCAGCATAGTTTCTCCTCACCCAGAGACGTAAGTAGAGGCTTCCCCCCTCTCCCTCTGCCCAGCACAAAAATCAGGAGCTTGGTGAGTCAGATCTACCATAGAACATCCCTGGCCATCACAGTGTTCTGCTCTTCTGCTCAAGCCTAGAGAACACACCTTCATCTAAAGAAGACAAGTCAACAGCCAATTCCGGCTGGGAGATGCCACCCTTCCTCTCCATCCAACATGGATATGACTCCTTTTGGCCCAGGGAGTGGGGAGCTGAAAAGGCAGAGAGCCATACCCACTCCTCCTCCGTGAAGGAAGCGTGGCCCTCTGCCCATAGCAACCCCCGAGCCCAGCAGCTCACACTTCATTGCTCCTGCCACAAGTGAATGCCCTCCCTCAGCTCTGACTCTTCTTCTGGGAGGAATGCCTTGCCCTACTGCCTTCGTGAGCCTTGGCATTTGGACAGCTGCTTCTGGAGACACCCCAAAGGCAAAGCCAAAGCCAAAGCAGCACTGGGGTGTGTGCCTCCTTCAGTGGTGTGCACACTGAGAGCTCACTGTCTGCTCAGGAAGGTAAGGAAGACACCTGTCCACTGAAGTCTTTTAGACTCCATGGTGTTTTAGCTCCGTCTTTGGATTCATTCACACAGGTCGTAGGCTTCTGTTGCAGTTCCTGTGGTCAAATCCAGTGCCCAAAACAAACACATCTATTTCCATGGCACCGTTTTGAAGTTTGTCTGGTTTCCCACCTTATTTCCTGGTGTCAATCCTGGGTTATATTCCGGGCATTGAGAATTATTGTGTGAAGCCACCTATCAGCTCTACTCTTGGACAGGAGCCTAAGGAGTCACTTTGTTTAACTAAGAGATGACTCAGTCTTTGTCATGCAAATATTCTAGATTCCATCTTGCTGTTTGGCGTCTAGAAGTGTTGGCTTTTCAAAATCATCAGTTTTAGAAACTTCTGAGCTTTCTTTATTCTGTTTTATATCTCTTTTCAGTCCTACTGATCCCCTCCTCCCTCCCATGCAGTCAGCAAGTTCTTGTAAGAATTGTGATAGTCTCTAAGTCTGGAAAGAAAGTTAAAATTAATTCTCACAACAACAATTACCAAACTCACTGCTGTCTAGTCAAGTCTGTGTGACCCTGTAAGACAGGGTAGAATTGCCTCTGTGGGTGTCCAAGACTGTATTTCTTGATAGGAGTAGATAGCCTCAACTTGCTCCCACAGAGCCGCTTGTGGTTTTGAACTTGTGATTATCAGCCCCATGTATAACCCTCTACACCACCAGGAGTCCTTAAAAAGAGATTAGTTGAAACATACTGGTTTTCTGATTCCTTGGAGAGTAAAAAGAACATACTGCCTCATCTTAGGTATGACACCCGGTTTCATGCTGAGTGCTACCTGCATAATCAAATACAAATCTTTAATCTTATTTATGTGGGAGACAGATGGGCCTCTCTATTCCCATACGCAGATAAAGCCTCAGAAACCCACAGGGGTTGCTATGAGTCTGTACCTAGATGGCAATGGGCCCTGGTATTATTTTTGTATGAGAACTATATCATTGAAATATATTTAAATTTCATATATTATTAAAATACTAGGACTGTCTAGTATTATTTATGTATAGGACATGTAATTTTAATATATTATCAAAATACTAGCAAGTTCTCCTATTATTTGTATATGCCACATATATTTTTAATATATTTTAATTTTATGTATTATGAAAATACTAGAGATTTAACGTTTGATCATAGAATTTCAAATTGGACAGCAGCAGCATGAGACTGGGTGTTGTACTGAAGAGGAGGCAGTAGGTTGTGTTTATTGCACAAGGATTGAAGAAAGCCAAGGATGTCCAAGGCGTTACAATGAGTCTTTCCCATTTTCATCAAAATGACTCTTGAAATCCTTTCTTCCACTGAGTTGTATTTGGCTGAAAGACTAATGGCACAGGTCTTAGGCATCAATGCAGGCTACTGCCAGCTTGTCTGTAATAAATGGCTCTTCTAAGATCATTTGTTACATGTAGGTCTAAAGAAGCAAACTAGTTACTGTCTTAGTTTAGTTAATATCTCTCTTTTGGGACTTAATCAAAAAATATATTTTAAGGATATATTTTAAACTGAAGAATCATTGCATACAGGTCGTACACTCTACCTTCTCTTGTTTGTTAGTTTTGTGGGGGGTGGCGGGGTTGGGGCGAGGTTGGCAAATGAAATATGCTGCTTTAAAGAATTTCAGTATGTGCAGGATACAGTATCTCTTATCAGAAAATGCCCAGAGTAGCTGGTTTGCATAAACTAGTGAGTGCTTCTTGGTATAGACTGGTGAGTGGTTCCAGGGCCGAATCAACTATTTGAAATAGTTAAATCCCTGGAGGCTTGTGCTTGACTAATGGCTTACCTACCATTCATCAATCATGCATGTGTTCCTCTTTGAAGATAACTATTCAGCTATTGACCAAATACTACCGCTCTAATTGGCAGAGCATTGACGTTATTTTTGGAATAACGACTCTGCGTATTCCTTCCATCTTCCTTCGGTGTCTCCTGCATGATCCAATGTATTGCCCATGGAATCCTTCAATATCACAACTAGAGACTTGATTTTTCCCTTCAATTCTTTCATCATGAGATCTGCGTGGCAGGTTCTTTCTTACGTTCGAACCTCAGGTTTACACATTCCACTGTGTAATTACATTGTGTAATGTGTAAACCATGCTCAAACTGGCATTCCACAGTTCCTTTCCGCTCTTTTATGACATCGTTTCTTCCATTTGGTTTAGCTTCCCTCTGTTCAAGAGCAAGTTTCAGTCTCTCCCAACAACCCACTGGGTTTTTTCTTTTTGTCTTGTCTTTTTAATGCTCTCATCGTGTTTAGTGACAGCTGACAACTCTCCTGGTTTTCAGTTATTAGTATTCAATTTATCAAATCTCTTCTTGAAATGAGCTCTATATACTCTTGTTGATTCATTTCATTTTCTTTAGCTTCCACCCCGTCTTACATATGAGCAATTCTGGTCTGTTCCATTCTCAGTCCTCGCTTTGTGGAGCTGACGTTATTGAGCTTCTCCATTGTGTCTGCTCACAGATGGGTTTGATTTTATTCAGGTACATTTCGTTTATGTTGTTGAGAAAGGGTCTTTATGATGAACAAGTCGTTGATTTGAAAAACTCTATCCTGTATTTTTTAAAGTCTGTTCTATCACCAAGTCTGTTCTTTTCGACTACTAATCCTTTCTCTGTTCCAACTTTCAAATTCTAATCACTAGTAATTATCAATATATCTGGATTCCATGTTTGATCGTTTTCAGATTGAAGAAGTTGGTGGAATTTTTCCATTTTCTTCATTATTATTTTATTGATTGGTAAGAATAATGGCTTGTGCGCTGACTAAATACACTCCCTTTGTGTCTTATGCTGAACCTGTACATGGATCATGAGGCAGTTGTGCAAACAAAACAAGGGCTTACTGAATGTTTTAATTTTTTAATGGTGTGCATCTGAGTTGTATTATCACACCATACTTCTTCAATCTCTATTCTCTGCACATAGGCATAGAAGCTGACTTATGTGAAAAAGAACGTGGCACAGGATTGGAGGAAGGCTTATTAACAACCTATGCTATGCAGATGACACAATCTTGGTTGCTGAAAGTGAGGAGAACTTGAAGCAGTTGCTGATAAATGTCAAGATTTGTAGCCTTCTGTATGCATTACAACTCAATGTAAAGAAAACAGAAATCCTCACAACTGGAGCAGTAGGTAACATCCTGATAAACAGGAGAAAGATTGAAGCTGTCAAGAACTTCATTTTGCTAGGATCTACAACCAGTGTTCATGGAAAGAGCAGTCAAGAGATCAAAAGGCACCTTGCCTGGGGTAAATCTGCTACACGAGACCTCTTTAAAATGTTGAAAAGCAAGGAAGTTACTTTGAGGACTAAGATGTGCCTGACCCAAGCCATTGAATAATCAATTGCTTCATATACAGGTGAAAACTGAACAATGAATTAGGAAGGGCACTGAAGAACCAGTGCATCAGGGCACAAAAGAATTATGGTGGTGGTGAAGAATATCGAAAGTACCATGGAGTGCCAAGAGAACAAGCAAATCTGTCTTGGAAGAAGTACAGCCAGAATGCTCCTTAGAACCAAAGATGCTAAGACTGTATCTCATGTACATTTGATCCTTTGTCAGGAAAGGACAAGTCCCTGGAGAAGGACATCATACCTGGCAAAGTAGAAAGTCAGCCAAGAATGAGGACGATCCGTCGCAACAGTTATGAAGATGGCATCGTTCTGGGCCATAGTCTGTTCGCTTGTACTTAAGGCCGCTGTGAGTGGACACTTACTCCAAGATTCCTACAGCATCCGGAACAGTTCTTATCCAGTTCGCGTTTCTCCCTCTTGCACCTTTCGCCCCAGTTGTTGGCACTGCTGTTCTGTCTCAAGTCAATCTTCCGTTCACTGTCCAACCACTTCCTGTGCATGCCACCCATCCTGGGGACCATGCTGCTCATTGCACGGGTCAAGACAAGGCTGATGTCTAGGTTAGCATCAGCTAAGAATAGAATTCTGCAGGACTACTTGGTGATCATGTATATCCCTCCTCCCATCCTGTTTGGGCCACATAACACTTTCTGGACGGAGGTTATGCTACATCCCTATTTAATATTGCTCTCTGTTCCCTCTCCCTGGAACATTTGACCTACTAGTTATCTTTTTTAATATATAATTGATCACTGATTTAATTGATGAAATATGAAGAGAATATTTTTCTGCCTTGTAATTAATCTTTGAAATATGAGGAGCCCTGTTTCATACCCCAGTATGTGGTCCATTTTCCTAAGTGTTCTCTCAGGCTTGAAATGTATTCCGCTGGTGTTGACTGTAGTGTATATTTATCTGCTAGATCAAATCAGTTAATTGCATTATCCAAATCTCTTTATCCTGAGTGATTTTCCTTCTGCTTAATTTATCAATTACTAAAATAAGCGTATTGAAAACCTCCTGCTTGTCCATTGTTTTCCTATCATTCTGCAAATTCTTCAAATATTCTTCAGGCTCATCCTGGATTTATATAAATTATAACATTGCCTCCTTTAATTGAGTGATGACTTTTTTCATTGTAATGATTTTGCTTAGGGGGCAAAGGCTGAAGTTTATCACCTGTGTGCCCTTGTTCCTTGATAGGGAGTCCTTGGGACTTTCAGAGCAGAACTGCCCCCAGGGTTTGCAAGGACTACATGGTTATATGTTGGGTTGCTAACCCAAGGTTAGCAGTTCGAAACCACCAGCCACTCTGTGTGAAAAAGACAAGACTTTCTACTCCCTTGAAGAGTTACAGCCTTAGAAACCCACGGGGGGGCAGTTCTACCCTGTCCTACTGGGTCACTCTGAGTGGAAATTGACTCTATGGCAGTAAGTTCAGTTTGGTTGGGACCTCTCTGAAACAGCCTGTGTGCCCAGGTGCATCTGAGTGGCTTAGAACCACTCATCTTTTGACGAGTAGTCCAGGGCTTTTGTTCTTTACAGACTGCTTACCTGAAATGCCCTTTGCCCTCTAGTCTTGCTTTTAGATCTTGCTAGTCTTGTTGTAGGTCCAGCCAATGGAGACACGACAAGGAAGTCCAGGGCAGGGCAGTGGCTCTCATCCTCTCCCGCCCAAGGCCTCTTGGAGCGGCTGGTGCCCTGGCTTCAGCAGCCCCTCCTGCCCTTTTACTGAGAAAGCCTGCGTCCATGCAAAGCACTGCTGTCTCTCAGAGCTCCTGAGGGGCTGGCTCACCAGGAAGGACTTTCAACTATGGTAATTCTGAAGGCTGGAAGCCTACAGGCTCTTGCTCTCCACCAGGTGCTTGGAGAAGACTCTTTCCTTTAGCTCTGCTTCCAGGTGTTGTTGTCAGGAGGCATGGATTTGGCTCCGACTCATAGTGACCCCATAGAACAACAGAATGAAACTCCACGAGCCCGGTGCCATGCTCACAATTGTTCCCAGTAGCTGCGGTCCTCTCTTGTCCTGTAGATGAGACACAGCTCTGTCTCTGCCTCCATCATTGCATGCCATTGTCCCTTCTCTGACACCAGGACACAACTCAGATGGGATTAGGGCCCTCCCTGCTCCAGCCCGACCTCCTCTTGTTAACTAACTGATCATATTTTCTAAGAGTCTTTCCAAAGAAAGCACCATTCACAGACAAGCAAGGGGTACGCGCTCAATCCCTAGCAATCCCCCTCCATCATGCTGGGCTGGGAGTGCTTCACGGGATGTGCTTACTCTCTGCAATGTCCTCGGTGAGCATCTGGTGGGAGGTTGTTAGCGACTTCTTGCCCTTTGATAAAATATGTCCCCACTTCATCTTGAGGGTCGCGGACTTCCCAGCTGGAAAAATGGATGTCCATTTTCCTTCTGTTCAGAGAGCTGATCTCCATCCTCATGGACATGCGTGTCACATCGTGAGGGAGGGGACACACATCCTTTTGGAACCCAGGCAGGTGCATTTAACAAATAATACCAAGTTAGAAGGAGGCATAATTTAAAACAGTGCATTTACTATGTGGAAACATGCATTTTCCCTAGAAAACCTATCATCCATCTATCTATCTATCTATCTATCTATCTATCTATCTATCTATCTATCTATCTATCTATCTTATTATCAATCTACCAATCATCTATCTGCACATACATACATACAGAGCTACATATATGTACAGAGAGAGTCTATTTGCCAAGCATATACATACATTTGTATTGACACTCACTTTGCTCCATGTACCTTGAAGCAATGTTTTATAATTCAAAGTTGTCTAAAGCCCATGCGTTGCACTCTGGTCCTTTGTGTTTTATGCTGTCCTAGATTTACGTAGTGTTCTAGCCCAGTTGCCTCACTGTGAATGGCTTTCTCATTCCACTCCCAGCCTGGAGTTTGAAAAATATTCCCTCAGGGAATTTTCATACCTTCATGCCTAGATGTAAAACAGCCCAAAAAGCACACTGGTCCTGGAAAGTCTCAG
>NW_022103920.1:2307571-2316489 GCF_000313985.2 Echinops telfairi | reverse complement strand
GAGGCAGGAGGAACTGGGAAAGCTGCAAAATAAGCAACCGACCAACCGGATCGACCGGAAGTAGTTACCAAACAGGACAAGCAAAGCATCCTCTTTAGTGATTACATGGCATGGTCATTTTTGTGAAAATGTTGACCAGATCAAAAATCCCTTTGAGCTGTGAGAAGTGGCAGGGGATGGGTGGACATCTGTGACCTCCTTTGGCTTCACGATTGCCTCGAGGCAGGGGGTGTCAGACAAGCCTCCGCGCTCCATCCTTCCTTACCTGGGCTGACGTCAACTATTCCTCCCACAGCGCTCCGCTTCCATGCTGTGCTCCATAGTCATTGCTATAGCCTCACAGAACTCATGGACAAAACTCTCACGGAAGGGGGTTTAGTAGGGAAGTTGGCCGGTGACTGCAAGCAAGGGTATGAAAACAGTCAGGAATCAGTCGTTGGTCTCCTCCGCCAGCTGCTCAGTCTCTCTCGGGTCCTTGGGCTCAGCCACATGGTCCCTTGGCCTTTACTTCCACGGGGCCAGGAAGTCCGCCTTCCTGGCACTGCCTTTCAGAATCAACCGGATGGGACTGAGTTTTCCAGAAGGGTAGGTGGCATCGTGAGTTACACATTGCTGAGAACTGCCAAGTCAGCAGTTTAAACCCACCAGCTGCTCTGCAGGAGAAAGATGAGGCTCTCTGCTCGTATACTGTAAAGAGTGGCCGTCTGGGAAACCCACAGGGCCAGTCGATGCATCAACTCGATGCCGCCAATGAGCATGCTCAAAAGACAGCAGGGGCAGGGAAAGAAGGAGACCTGGGAACAGTACACACCAGAAGGAGGTGGGAAGGGTGCGGTCACACTGTGGGGACTGAAATCAATGTCCCCAAGCAGAACCTGTGTGGATTCCCAAATGGGAAACCAATTTTCCCTGTAAAACTTAACTTCAATCACAATGCATTATTTTTAATTAAAAGATCATTTTATTGGGGGCTCTTACAATTCTTATAACAATCCATACATCAATTATATCAATACTTACAACTCTTATAACAATCCATACATCAATTATATCAATCATGTTTGTACATATGTTGCCATCATTCTCTTCTAGACATTCACTTTCTATTGAGCCCCACTACAGGGCAGTAATTATTTTATTCATATGAAAGCAACCTTGAAATTTTACTCTGATGAATGACATCACAAGATATAGAGAGAGGAAACAAAATATATGTTTTGATCATTCCAGATATAACTATCCTCCGCGATTAGACCTGCAGTCAAGTTAGTCTTCCCCCAGAGAAGTAAGCCAAAGAGCTTCCCAGGTTTATGGAAACAGGTGACACCATCATTTTTCCTGTGGAGTGACTGGTAGGAGGGAAGCCCTGAATTTTGCATAGCAAGGGAGCACCTCACCTTTCTGCGCCCAGGGCATCTTGACATAACATGGTCAAGTTGATTCCAGCTCATGAAGACCCAAGAGGACAGAGTAGAACCATTCCCCAGGGATTCCCAGCAAACAGCCATGCCATTGCACTTGAATGGCCGACCTCGTGGTTAGCAGCCCAGCACTGAACCCCCAGATTCACCAAGGCTCCTTGCGTAACCTCATTCTTTTATAAGCTAGCTGTAGGAGAGAGTCAATCTTCTTATCTATCGTTTTCATTCCCATGTAAAACATCGCCAGACACCTGGGGAAACAGGAAGGTCCTGGACTACGTGGCCCTGTGTCCAGGACACGATGCACACAAGCGATGCTCCGGAGAAGTGCAATCCCGTGGAGAGCAGCATGTCTCACAGAGGGAATGGACTGCCAGAAGGGAGGTGCATCAGCAACACAAAACCATGCTCAGCTCAACACTGAATGTTGTCACAAAACGACAGAGGTCTCCAAATGGGGGAGGAGCCCTGGTGATGCAGTGGTTGGCAGTTCAAATCCAACCAGTGGTTCTCCTGGAATAACGACCTAGAGCATTGGTGCCCTCCAAGAGCACTCTATGGGGCACCACAACTCGGGCATCCAGGGTTGCTGTGAGTACGACTGGCTAGATGCCACTGAACAACAGCAGCCACGCGGGGACACTCTGCCTACATATTTGTCGCAAACTCCATTGCTGCTCTGTCTCGGCCATCTTGGATCTCCTGCTATTAGGAGCAGGGTTGGCCAGGCCAACTCGAAGGCACTGTTTTTGTTAGGTGCCACTGGTGGGTTCAGACGCCCAGCACCCCACACCCCACAGAAGGAAATCTGCCATCCTGGGCTGTCCTCACCACGCTGTTGAGCTTGCAGCCGCAGCTATTCTCTCACTCCATCTCACTGCGGGCCTTCCTCTTGTCCCTGACACTCTACTCTGCCACGCTTGAAGTCCTTCTCTAGGACTGTTCCCTCGGGACCATCTGATCAAACAATGTGAGAAGGAGTCTGGCCGGTCCTCACTTTTAGGAAGCATTCTGGCGACAGTCCATCGAAAAACAGACCCGTTCATTCTCCGAACAGCCTCAGGCATGTCTCTGAGTCTCCAACACCTTTCCAAAGGGACCGTTTCCATCTTCAATGTCCCTTCCTCATGTTCCACGTGAACAGTGCATATGAGGCGATTGAAAAGCCATGACTTGGGGCAGGCACACCTTCGTCTCTGAAAGGACAGCTTTGCAGTTTCATACACTTTAAAGAGATGCTTTACAGCAGATTGCTGAGTGCAATGCATTCTTTGATTTATTGACTGCTGATTCTATGGGCACTGATAGTGGATCCGAGTAACGTGAAATGCGTTGTGATGACAGTCATCTCTGTTTGTCATCGTGTTGTTGGTTAGCCCAGTTATGTTCGCTGTATTGAGGGGTGATTAATAACGAAGGCCTTTGATGGCCCTCGGTAAATTCTTTAAGTTTGCTTTCGGCCAGGATGGCTGTGCCATCTGAATAGCTCAAGTTTTAGTGAGTCTTCTTCCCAGCCTGTCGCTACCGCCTCCTTTCCAGAGAGCAGGTTTGTACATTACCTCCTCAACATATGGATTAGCGAGTATAGTGAAAAGTTAACACCCTGGCACACAATGTTCCTGACTTGAAACCTTGCAGTGCCCTCTGGTTTTGTTTGAAAGGCTCTGCGTTGGCCCTTGAACAGATTCTACATAAGCACAGTTTTGTATTGTAATCTGCCTGCCCAGTTGGATGCCTTTACACAGTAAACAAATACTGATGCAACATCTTTCTGGTATTCTCTGCTTTCAGCCAAGATTAATCAAACCTCAGCGATGATGTCCCTCATTCCCTATACTCTTCTGAATCTAAGCCAAAATTTGCTTGTGATGGATATCAATGACATTACTTGATAATTTTTGAATTCTATTATGTCATTTTTCTTTGAAATGGATAAAATAAGGATCTTGTTCTCTCCATTGATGAGGTAGCAGTCTCTCTAATTTCTCAGCCTACATAAGTAAGTGCTTTTTGCATGGCATTCTTTGTGGGAAGGTTTCAATGGGTATTTGTTTAATTCCTGAAACCTTGTTTATGGTCAGAGCCCTAGTAGGAAACTGTTGACAAGCTGAGCTGTGATTCACAAGGTCAGCAGTTCAAAACCATCAGCAGATCCTCAGAAGGCCGTGAAGAGTTACAGCCTTGGAAATCCACAGCAGCAGTTCTACCCTGTCCCATAGGGTCAGTCTGAGTCCCCACAGAGGCGATGGCAGAGAGTTTGGCTTGGGGGTTGTTGGTTGGGCCTTCTTGGACTTCTTTCAATCCCAGAAGTTCTTAATCATACGCTACCTCCTGACAAGGTTGAACGTGGACTGTTTTTTTATTGCTGCTGTTTCATTTTTAAATTGTTTGAAATTAGCCCATGTGCTATGAAAGCATTGAAGTCAGATTCAGTGTTACTTTTCTTCCTTTTGTACCCACTCAGACCAGCGTTTAGATCTGACAGAGACTGACACTGGAGGGTTCTCAACTCTGTGCTCTCATAATGCTTTCTCTTTGGTCCTCTCGAGATGCCCTTTGGACTTTGCTGCTGAGCTGTTGGACATCAAGATTCCTTCCATTTGCTTCAGCCAGACTTGGCTCAATCCTGGGCTTCAGATGGTCTTCTGACATCCATGTTGGTCTTTTTTTCTTCCCTGTCTTCAACTTTCCAATAGTCTTTTGCATTCTTCGTGGAGGATGACCTTGATGCCCTGCATCATTCCTTGGGTCTCTGATCATTAGTGTCCAGGCAGGTAAACACGTTCTCGAGATGGTCTCCGAATTCCGATGGGATAGCTCACTGTCATCTTTGGGCTCTTCTGGATTTGTTTTCATTTTCTTCACCTGCAGCCTGTACTGGAGCATGGCCAATGAGTGATCGGTTCCACCGTCAACCCTGGACTTGCTTTCTCGATCATGTTGAGTCTTTCTCATCTCTCCTCACAATCTGACTCCAATGTGTTCCGTCAAGGGAGGTCCATATGTGCTGTCACCTCTGATCTTGCTAAAAATGGCATTTTCAAAGAACAAATTGTTGATCTTAAGAAATTATATCATGTGATCATTTTTATCACCTAGGCCATGTTTTCCAACTAATGATTCTTCCTCTTTGTTTCCTAATTTCCCATTCCAATTATCAGTACTTATCAATACGTCTTGATCACATGCTTGGCAAATTTTAGAACGAAGAACTTGGTAAAGTTTCCAGCTTCATAATCATTGACTTCTTTGGTTGGTGTCATAATTTGTGTAACAATCTCATCGTCGACTGCTCGTATTCGTAGAGGAGGATTATTATCCTAACACAGGTAGCAAAATTCTTCAAAGTAGATCTGGACAACTTGCAGTTTTGCAAGGTTCATACCTTATAGTCCATAATCCAATTATTAATGCCTTTTTACAGTTGTTTCTCTTGAGTCATGTCCTTTCAGCAAATGAAGGTTTTGATAATTGCTTCATCCATTTCCTTGTGGTCAACTCTGCTTTGAGAGGCGGTCCTTCTCTGGTTGTGCTTGGGTATCTTCCCACCAAAGGGCTCATTTCCTGACACTGTATCAGACAACTGTCCACCGCTGCTCATGAATTATCAGTGGTGAAAAGAATCTACCTGTGGGAGTGTCAGACCAGCGATATTAAGAAGAGTTTGAAAATACAGAGCTGGTGACTTAGCTTACAAATCCCTGAGTTGAGTTTGAACCTGGCTCTATTTGTTAGTAGCTGTGTGACCTCGGGGATTTGCCTGGATTCTCTCTTGGCCTTGACTGCTCCAACTCTAAAAATGGAGTAAACACTATTGTGCCCCCTTGTTGTAGAGAGTAAGAATGTGAAGATAAGTGAGCTAGGAATGGGAGCGAGCACATTTTACAGGAGTCCAGTACCTCTAAGTGGACCTTGTTCTTCTAGTTCTCCTGCAGCTCCTTCTTCTCCCTTCTCCTCACCCCTCTTCCTCCCCTCCTGTCTACTCATCTTCCCCTTTAATGATTGTACTTACTGCCCCATCTCATTATCGTTATTCCAAATCATGTTATTTGTGTTTCCCCCCTCAGAAGCTACTGAAGAATTAGGATAACACAATGTACATGGTAATTATAAGATAAGTTGAAAGGATGTTAATCAACCAAAGTTGGCACTAGAGTAGAAAATGAATGTTTGGAAGGTTTTCTGACTCCCAGCAAATTACAGGGAAAGGAGTCTAGCGCTGGCTTCTACAATCAAGGATGAAAGAATAAAAGCAGTTAAGAAATACAATCAAATTAATTGTAATTATAACCTTAATTACATTTGCCTTAAAACATTCTGTGTAAATATAGTTTTTGAGATTGCCTGTGTGATGAACCTGTTACCTATTTTTAAATTTTAAAAAGAATTGCAAAAATGTTGAAACTGTGAACGCGGGCAGTAGGAGCAGGGAGCCATCTGAGAAGTCTTCAGCAATGGAACCGTACTGATCCTCCAGCGGTGCGATCCAAGAACCACCGTGTCTCCTAGAGTTGAAAAGATAACGTTCATCATTCCTACGGCAGACTCTTTCCAATGCTGAACGGCAGGCTGGACTCCAAGGACTCTGTGTGTATTAATATCTCCGAGGGCCATAGAAATCCTGTGCAATCGGTGCATCTCTTTCTATTTGTCAACTTGGGAGAAAAATTCACATAAAAACTTCATATGCTTAATGGTACCCTCTACCGCTGATGGTTTCTGAATGGCTGCATCTAGACCTTCAATGTTTTCAGAAACAAATAGTTCCTGTGGGACTAATATGCTAAATGTGTATCCTTTTTGGGGAGGTTGTTCTTTTCAAATTGAATTTTTAGTACCCCTTACCTTCCCCAATTGATTTGTCCACATAGAGAAACATCTTTGTCACCAGGAGAAAAGTATAAACTTGCACATTGGAGACCAACTCAGTTAATTTAGCTAATTGAATTTAGACAAGGAAGTCAATGTCTGCTTTTCCCAGACTTGTGTTCAAAGCAGCTGAAAATCTGCCCTGTGGTCAGCTCAGAGCTGGGCCCTGGAGCAGGCAATGAACTGTAAAGAAGCTCCATCTAAAGATGAATGGCAGTAGGCAGCATTTAAGGAAACTTCTAGTAAGACCTGTATGGATCAATGTTGGGTCAAGTTTGAGCCAACAGCCTTTATAATTCCCCAGAACACGAAGTCATTATTATATCAATGACTCTTACACATGGTCTGCCTTTGTACAGTAAACAGGCATCTCAAAATCAATATGCAGACATGCAAGCAAGCTTTGAAGAGGAGGCTTCAAAGGTTCATGGACACTTTAAATTATTTTTAAAGTAATTACATTTAATTATTTTAATTCCATTGCCCCACAATCTATGTAAGCCTTTGTGTGTGTACACGTGTGTGCACATGTGTGTACACGTGTGTGTGTGTGTAAAACCAATGCTGCTGGGTCACTTCAGGCTCGCAGCCACCCTCTGGAACAGAGTACAATGATCGACATGTATATTTGTTGTTAGGTCTGTTGAGTTGGTTCCAGCTCATAGGGACCCTCTGTACCATAGAACTAAACACTTCCGGGTCATGGGTCATGCGTCCTCCTAAATCTTGCTGCAATCGAGCCCATTATTTCGGTCACTGTGTCATGTCAACTCATTAAGGGTCTTCCTAATTTTCGGTGATCTCCTGTCTTTTTCCAAGTAGGACATCCTTCGCCAAGGACCGGTCTTCCTGATGATACAGTGGTCAAGTACACGAGATGGAGCCCTGCTATCCTGGCTTCTAAGGAGCAGTCCGGCTGTACTTCTTTCAAGAGATATTTGGTTTTCCTTCTGACGGAACACAGTATATTCATATTTTTTTTTGCCAATACCATAATTCAAAAGTACCGATGCCTCTTAAATCATCTTTATTCATTGCCCAACTTTTCCAAGCACACGAAGGCTGGAAGTTGTAGTTTCTTGTCGTAGGTACACTTTACTCCTCAAAGAAACATGGTTGCTTTTAAACACTTTAAAGGGATTTTGTGCAGTGGTTTTGGCCAGTGCAATATGTAATTTAATTCCTTGACTGTTGCTTCCATGGGTATTGATTGTGGATCCAAATACACTGGGATTCGTGAAGGCTTCAATGTGTTCTCCATTGATCATGATATGATTTATTGATCCAGTTATGAAGAGTTCTGCTTCCTTTATGCTGAAGTGTTACTGATTCTGACGGCTTTAGGCTTGATTATCATATTCATGTGTGTTAAGTCGTCTTGGCTTTCAGCTAGCACGGTTGTTTGGCTGCTTAACTCAGGCTGTCAATTCGTCTTTCTCAATCCAAATGTCATGTTTTTCTCAATCATCCAGTTTCTTGTGGTCCAGGTTCCTTGCTTAGGATACAAATTGAACTCTATGATCAAAAGATTCAATGCTGAATTCAGTGTCTTTCTTGATAGTAAGCTGTTAAGCATTCTCTTGTTTGGTTCCAATAAACTGCCTTTAGGTATGAACACGATTAAGTGTTCTGGTTTCCTATTTGTGTAATGCTATCCAAAATGTGTTATGATCCGCATAGTTGAATGCCTTAACATAGTCAATAAATCACAGGTAATTTACCTTTCTAGTATTCTCTCTTTTTTCTTCAGCCAAGATCCAGTTGGACTCAGAAATCATAGAGCCTTGGGTCATATCCTCTTTTTCATCAAACTGGAATTCCTGGCAGCTCCTGGTGAAGCACTGTGGCACCCAGTAGTGAACCATCTTCTGCAAACTTAAGTTGTGTGTAATATTCATGAGATTGTTCCATGATTTTTGCACTCTGCTGGGTCACCTTCCTTTGGAATGTATACAAATATGAATCCCTTCCAGTGGGTTCTCCGGGCAGCTGTCTTCCAAATATGTTTGGCATCGATGAATGAGCACTTCTAGTGGTTCAGCAGTTTGTTGGAAATACCCAACTGGTATCCCATCAAGTCTTCAAACCTGGTTGTTGGTTTTTTTAGCCAATGCCTCTGTGCAGCTCAGACCTCTTCCTTTAGGACCATCAGTTCTGGATGACAGGCTACCTCCTGGAATGGCTGGATGTGTTGACCTGTTCATTTTGGCACAATGACTATGTTTACACATATCATCATCTGCTGCTGGGTTTTTGTCTGAAGAATCCCACAGTAATGTAAGTGGAGACGTGCGTCTTTTCTACAGGTCTTCCCGCTTGAGGTGCGCTGAGCCTGTTCTTCCCCGTGCCTTGTCTCACCATGGGCCCTCGCACCGCTCTCACGGGAGCTCCGTCTTTTCTGCAGGCACTCTGAGAAGTCTTCGGTTCAGGTGGCTTGCTTTGTTGGCTTTCCCCTTTTGCTGTGGTGACCCAGCACGCAAGAGTGAATGTCAGAATGCATCGATCTCCACACACACACACACACACACACACACACATACTAGAAATAGCAACAGATATCACATAACACTGTGACACTAATAATGTTTTTGATTTTTTTCCCAAATAAATTCAAGACTATTAAGTATA
>NW_022103920.1:2305207-2306412 GCF_000313985.2 Echinops telfairi | reverse complement strand
CCATACCATCACATCAGATAGCTTTGTGAGCCCTGGAACCAATGGGAATGTAAAGAAGAGAGAGAAAACACAACATATCTGTGGGAAACACCAGTATCCCATCTCCCCTCAAATGATGTTTTTCCAGTATATCATTTAAATGTCCTGCCCTCTCTTTCTCCCCCACAAACGAGGATTCTAATTTACTCTGCTCCAGTTTCCCGCCTCCGTGTGGATGGTGATTGACTATAAGCATGATAAACTGGAGCGCTAAAAAGAAAACCGCTCCTAACCCCGGCCTCTTTCACAAACGGAAACTGCTCGGTTCTCATGAGGCACATTAGCCACTGCGACATTTTGAAGCACCTTATAAATTCTCTTAAAACTTTCTTCAAAGAGCATTCGATCCTGCTTCTTAGGGCTGAAGACCCTGGACATCTCATTACTTCCCCCTAAATGATCTTCTTCCACAAGGCACACGAGACACAAGTTGCTTTAATGTGCTGCTGGGGGCCTGGCTCATGAGACACAAGTTGCTTTAATGTGCTGCTGGGGGCCTGGCTCCTGGGACCATGCACATGTGGGAGGGCAAACCAAAGTAGATAGTCCTGCGTGAAAACACCAGTGAATTGCTAAGAGATTACATTCACCCCAACGTAAGAATCAGACGACTGTAAAATAAAATGGAATAGTAAATTTATCGCGTGGACTGTCGTAGAACAAACAGACCTGCCTCGGAAGAAGTCCAGATAGAATGCTGCTTAGAAGCAAGGATGGTGAGACGTCATCCATCGCCCTGCGGACGTGTGCTATCTTGAGGGGCCAGGCTCTGGGAAAGGCATCGTGCTCAGCGGAACGGAGGGCCAGGGGAAAAGCAGAAACCCCTCGACAAGGGGATGGACCCTGTGGCTGCCGCAGCGGCTCAAGCACTAGAACAATGGCAAGGATGATACAGGGCCAGCTCTGTGACCTGGGCCTGACAACAGTCACAACTATATGAGACTCGATCGCTTGGTCAAACTGTTTTGAATTCACCTTTCTGAAGAATTTTAGTGTCATCCGTTGTCTCTGAAAAACATCATTATTAATGTTTCTCATAGGTGTTCCGTGTCCTCAGTTAACTGTCATCTTTGTTAAAGAACTCTCTACACGATGGCTACAGCAGGTACGTTAGCCAAGTGTCGGAAAGAAGGCACGGGAACAGTACACCATTGGCTGTACACTCA
>NW_022103920.1:2302628-2304156 GCF_000313985.2 Echinops telfairi | reverse complement strand
GGGGGTGGGGGTGGGGGGCATGGGAGAGGAGGGACAAGGAGGGGGAGAGGGGAGCCAACAAAATCAGGAGTAAGGGAACAAGACCTAAAATTGATAGCCAGGAGGGCGTATAATGATTGGTGGGTTTTGATTGAGTGCAATGTATCCGAGAGGAATTACTGAGAGCTGAGTGGAGGGTGAGCATGATAGTGGCACAGGTGAAAGGTGAAATGAAATGGAGGAAAAAGCTATTTATAAAGGTGTAATGTAGGCATGTATATATGCAAATATATTAATTTATAATGAAAAGGCTAGAGGCCAATATACATATATTTATATGTTAAGTATTAAGATAGCAGATGGAATTTGAACCTCAACTCAAGGCCTCCCTAAACACAAGAATACTTTGTTCTAATAACCTGGCACTCTTTGATATTCACCTTCCCAACATGATTGCTGAAGACAAATGGGTGCATAAGCAAATGTGGTAAAGATAGCAGATGGTACCCAGCTCTCAAAAGATAGTGTCTGGGGTCTTAAAGGCTTGATGTTAAACAAGTGGCCATCCAGCAGGGAAGCAAGTAAGCCCACATGGAAGAAGCATACCAGATTGTGTGATCATGAGGTGTCTGCGGGATCAGGTATTGAAAGATCCCAAGCAAATGATTATATCACTGTGAAGAGAGGGTTTGGAGTGGAGAACCAAAGCCCATGTGTAGACAAATGGACATTCCCCCACAGAAGGGTTACAAGGAAGGGACGATTCAACCAGGATATAGTGTAGCACTGACGAAACACACAACATTCCTCTAGTTCCTGGATTCTTCCTCCCCCCAACTACCATGACTCAGTGCTACCTTACAAATCCAGCTAGACCAGAGCATGTACATGGGTACAGGTAACAGCCCTCAAATCATGGAGTTCAGGACAGATAAAACCCACAGGAACAGCAGTAGGAGTAACGATATCATGAGGGTAGGTGGATAGTGTGGTTGTGGGGAGGGGGAGAAAGGGAGAACTCATCACAAGATTGGATATATATAGCCCACCCCCACCCCCGGGGGTGGGGTGGGGTGGGGCAAATAACAGAAATGTGGGTGAGGGGAGACAACAGACACGAAATAACAGTATGTTATTGTAAGGCATGAAATAACAATAATAATATATAATTGAACAAGGACTCCCGGTGGGGGGAGGCTGTCAAAGAGCAGTTGATACAAAGGGCTCAAGTAGAAAGAAAATATTTTGGACATGTTGATGGCAACAAATGTACAAGTGTGCTTAGTACAATTGACTGATGGAGGATTGCTATAAGATTTTTCAGAGTCCCCCAATATGATGATTTAAAAAAAAAGATTAAAAACTTTTTTAACGATTTACAAACCCTCTGAGGTAATTAGTTTATTGTGCCAACCTGGCCAATAAATATGTGGGGTTAATTAAAGGGCGGAGGGATAAATGGCTCAGTGAGGATCTCCTTTCTAGTTCTTGGGTCTCTTGCTTTGTGATGGTCGCACCAGGGTGCAGCGGCCATAGCAGTTCCCTGCTT
>NW_022103920.1:2299799-2301401 GCF_000313985.2 Echinops telfairi | reverse complement strand
ATATATGCCAGGAATATAGATGTGCTATCAATTCCATGTAGAAACACATATATATTTTCAAAGAAGAGGAGGAAATTGTATCTCCCATGCTTGACAAATCGTACTGCCAGCTACTGGTAATTTACTTCCCTCTTCTGCTCGCTAACAAGGAAACTGGACAGAACGGTCTTGCTCTGGGACGTTCTCCCAGAGGATTTGATGGGAAAACAGGCCTTGCTTAATCACTGGTACCAACGGAACAAGTATTAGAAGCCCACCCCCACTCCACCCCTCCCCTCCCCCATATTTTAATAAGAAGCCCTGCTGTGCTCACACATGGGCTGTGAGAGGGCAGAAGAGGAGACCCAGGATGTTGTGCTCCTCACAAATGACATTCCTCAGGGTCACCACCATCCAGAAAAGCTGCATAATGAGCAGGCTGTCTGCCTCTCAGGGGGGAGAAAGTGTATTCAGAAGAGATTACGTAGCTGACTGGTTTGGATGTGGAACACATCCCCTTAATGCTTATGTGGATTTTTAAAAAGTATTTCAAATGAAGAGTCATACTTCATAATTAGGGATAATTATGAGATATTTAGTATCTTCTTTAAGGGCCAAATGTATAACAAAATAGCTTAAAGGTTGATTACAGACTAGAAGACATGGCAGGCGTCCTGCCATGGTGACTCTCTTGACATTGAAGCTGTACCCTAGAGGATCCCGTTCTTAGAATGATTTGTCCTTAAGAGTTTCCACGAATATTGGAATATAATGACTGTCAACCTCAAGAATGTAGATGACCCCACTGGTTTCCAGCTAGTCAATAAACAAGACAACGCTCACAGCTGCCATCGACTCCATGGCGACCCCCAGCGACCCTACCACCGCACATGCAGAACTGCCCTTGGCTTCTGACTCCATAACTCTGTGTGGGAGAAGAGGGCCCGTCTTTCTCCCATGGAGCAGCTGGGGATTTGGAACCCAGCACGTCTATGCCACCAGGCCTCCCAGGTAGTATACAAGGAACCAAACGCACTTTCTTCTTCTTTTTCTTGAACTGGACTGTATGTATCTAAGTCACACATACTCCCCAAACCAATGAACTTGATCACAGTTAATCGGCGAGAACAGGCACACGATCTAACCGGGGACGCAGAGAAGGCCTCGCAGGCATTGACATTGACTGTTTCCATGCCCACGGGCGTGGTGATGGCCCCACATGAGGGGTGAGCGCTTGCTCTTCACCAAAAGGCGCTGGAGGACTAACAAGCATGGGGACACAGGCACACAGAGAAATGAAAGGCAACGTTGTTTGATCGACAGCGAGCTAAGATTTTGAGAATGATGATGGCAACAAATGTACAAATGTGCTTGACACAATGGATGGATTGTGATAAGAGTTGTATGAGCCCCCAATAAAATGATAAAAAACAAGTGAGCTAAGAGCTGTGACAAAGGTAGACCAATACTGTTGACCATAGATAGACACAGCCATGAAGGGAGGGTCCCAGCTGAGGGGCCTGACTGCACTTTGTGCTGGGGCCTCCTTAAAGCAATGGCTGCTCAAGTGTATCCATGACAATGACAGGGGGACCTGAGCATCAATGGCAAACTTGTCCTGCC
>NW_022103920.1:2298012-2299469 GCF_000313985.2 Echinops telfairi | reverse complement strand
AGTCATTCATTTCTAGTCTGTGTCCCAGACCCTATAGTAAGTGTTGGGAAATAATAGCACGGATAATATTGAAGCTATGTAATGTCTGGGGACCGGGAACAAAGAGTAACATGGAAAAAGAATTACAAGCGTTGCATAGAACAGAATGACAAAATTTAACATGGGGTTTACTACTAGTGAATGGGCTTGAACTGCTGGAGAAAAGATGTTATCCAGAAAATTGTAATGAGATGGGACAATGGTTGACCTAATGATGGGACCAAATGATGAGGCAAAACCAGTTGGAAAAGTTGAGTTCCCATGAGACTATTCAGGAATCTTTGAAAGACGAGCTGCTATTTTAACAGGATCTTGAAGAAGCAGAAGTCATACAAAAGAAAGACGGATAGAGCAGACGTTTGACCAGGCGCCAAAATGCCATCCTGGGGAAGTCCAGGATAGAGCATCAATGGCTAGATTTGATGCTGAGCCGATGGGGTGGAAGGAGACCCAACAGTAACGCGCATGCTCTGATCCACTGCTACCATCCGATCTAGCAGGACAGCATTAGCTCATCACCTCTCTGACCATATCCTCTCGCTGCCACCTTGGCAGAGTTAGGAGGGCCACGGTGGTGCATCCCTCCCATGTCTTCTTCGTTCACTCCTCCCTTGTGCTGTAGTCCTCACAGGCTGACCAGATCACTGGGGATGGGTTTTTCAGATAAATATAATTTCTCAGAAGGGCAGTAAATCGGGCCATTACAAATGCAGCCTGGGTGAGCGTTTCCAGTATAATTGACTGCACACAGAGGGGCCATAGGGATTTGGGACAAGACGCAGGCCATTTAAATGCAAATGACAGGGAACTGAAGTGGGCAGAGTGGGGTGGAAAGCAGTCAGTGCAGAGCTCGCTCATACTGTGGATAACCCAAGGTCAACATGAGGGCTCTAAGGATTAACCCACAGGAGGTGCTGGGCAGTGACTGGCAGGTCCTGAAAGCAAAGGTGAATCCAGGGGGCCAGACATGCACCACTAAGGACTGAAGAGGAGTCCTGGTTGCACAGGGGCTACATACTGGGCTGCTAACAGCAAGGTGAGCAGTTCTAACTCACGGGACCTCTGCTGGAGAAGGATGAGGCGTTTGGCTCCCGGAGAGATTTACAGCCTCAGAAATCCATGGGGGCTGTGTCCTCTGTCCTGCCTGTAGAGTCTCTCTGATTCAGAAAGGACTCGCGGTCAAATAGTGAGAAGTAGTCTGAAAACTAAAGTAGACTACAGTTGTCCCTACAGCACAAACAAAACAAAGCCTCAGGCTGAGTCACATGGACCCCAGAGGACACAGCAGAACGGGCCCAGTGTCCCCCAGGGGTCACTCTGTGTCTCAATCAACTCAGAGGCACCGCACCACTGCCACCACCAATCCCTGTCTTGGAACCTGCCCCCGGGCGTGTCCCCTCAGCCTGTGACACACGGGC
>NW_022103920.1:2295383-2297004 GCF_000313985.2 Echinops telfairi | reverse complement strand
GTGCACCATTTGGCTCAGGGGTCCTGGAACATGTCTGGGGACACCAGCAGACGGTCTTGTCTCCAGCAGATGGTGCGGGGCTGTTCCTGAACATGTGGTAAGTCACCCAATGTCCTTGCTTGAAAGCAAATGCCATGCATGTGGTTGCCACACTTAAATCAGAATAAAATGCAGGCACACATAGTACTGAGAAAACAAGTTAATGAAAGACAGGCCTGAAACTACTTGACGGAGATTGCTCTACTTACAGCCGACATGTCTTCAGAAAACACTGAAATCAAAATCGTGCCATCGGGGCATTGCTGATTCATGGTGACTCTATAGTGCAAGGTAGAAATGACCCCTGTACGTTTCTGAGATTGTAACTCTTTAGGGAAACAGAAAGACCTATCTTTTCCCCTGGAAGTGGCTGGTGGTTTAGAACTGCTGATCTTGGGGTTAGCAGCCCAGTAAGCATCATACTACCAGGGTCCTTTGTCTTAAGAACAGGAAGAAATAAATATGTGCAATGAGCCATGTTTCAAAGTAACATGGGGGTGGAAAGGGAGGTATCGGATTTGTCTCTTACCTGCTGTTCGTTCTTCCCATAAACGCGTGCATTCCAAATCTGACACGATTGCTTCCTTTTTTTCACATTCTGGGTTAACATCAACACCGCCTACTCTGTAGTTTGCTCCCAAAACACATCTGAAGTTATCTCCCGCATGGTGACAACCACCTTCTCCAGCATAGTCCACGGTGCCTCTCTAGTACCCAAACAGTGCTCAGCCCACACTGTTTTAATCAATCAATTCATCAGTGGCTCCTTGGTATCAACTGCGCTCACATGTTATCTTACATGTTAAGTATTTCCAAGGCAAAACCTAGCATCTCTCCTTAGGCTAACGATGCCCACTTTCGGATTTGGTCTCCACTCAAAATTCATCCGGTGCATCGAGATGGGGTTCACTCTGGTCTCTGCCAGGACAATGACATGTCAGCTTCTTCATCGCCTTGGAAGATGCCCCGTGGTACAGATTTTCTGTGGTGAAGTTCTTGCCTTTATTTCTATTTAAAGCCTCATCTATCAAATGCCCACTCTCCTAAACAAAAGGAACCACTTAATCAATTGCCAGCAAGTCGAATCATCCTCATGCCTGCCAGTGGGTTCTACTTTGCAACCTGAGAGCCCGGCAGCCTGAAGCATCCCTGCTTTGAACCACTGCCATCCAGAACCCAACATCAGCACGCCATGGGAAAGCAATGCCTTTTGCACTTCTGTGAATCCCCACTAGGTGTTGAGCCAGAGGTGGGCTGTGATTGATCAAGGGAATGTGGCATGTTCTTGATTTGCACACACACCAGCCAAACAAAGATGCCCAACATTGATGGATGTAAAAGGAGAAAATGTCAACAGCTAGGGGGATTACCAAAATGTGGTCAGCATGCCAAGAACCATTGTGGACAAGGAGCAAGAATGAGAGTCGGGCTACTTTAGGGGACAGGCACTGTAGTGCCTTAAACAAAGTTATTTAAAATATGCTATAGAAAGGTAAACGGGGGACCTTCTGATTAGAAAACTTCAGTAACCTTCCAACAAGTCTCACTGTGAGGGCCTGCCATTGCATTATCATGAAAACAC
>NW_022103920.1:2251142-2294144 GCF_000313985.2 Echinops telfairi | reverse complement strand
TCAGCGTCTCTTCTGGCATCCACTTTGATCTTTCCTCTCGTTCTTGCATTTTTATGTTCTTTTACAAAAACGTCTGCGGAGCTGGACTACGTGGAGACATAGGCCGCATCAGGACTGGAGGAGAGGGCACGCACACTCTCACTGCAACACGCAGATAACACACTCTTTCTTACTTGCTGAACGCCAGCGAGACGTGAAGCACCTGCCGAGGGAGTTCCAAATGGAGCCTTCAATATGTCTCACAACTCAGTGTAAAGAAGACAAAATTCCCCCACAGGCATCCCCGTCGATGGAGAAAAGATGGAAGTTGCCAAGGGTTCAGTTTTGCTTGGGTCCATAATAAATGCTCATGGAAGCAGCAGTCTAGAAATCAAATGATGTTTTGCCTTGAGTAAATCTGTTGCATAAGACCTGTTTAAAGTGTTGAATAATAAGCCACTTTGAAGATCGATGTGTGCCTGACCCAGGGCATGGTATTTTCAATGGCCTCATCTGCATGGGAAAGTGGGATAATGAGTAAGGAAAATAGATGAAGAATTGATGCATTTGAATTATGATGTTGGTGAAGAATATTGAAAGTACTATGGACTGACAGAAAAATAAAAAATAATCTTCTTTGTAGGACGTACAGCCAGAATGCTCCTTAGAATGGAGAATGGCAAGGGTTTGCTTTGGCTCACGTACTTTTGCCTGCTACCGAGAGACACCAGTCCCTGGAAATGGACAGACACTCCATTAAAAAGGGAAGACCAAAACAAACAAACAAATAATAATAGTAAAAAGGGAAGACCATCCAGGAGACGGATTGGCATGGCAGTCCAATACTTGTGAGTGTTTTGAGTCAGAATCTACAGAACAATGAAAGCAGTGCTAGAAAGCTACATTTCCTCTCATGATGATAAATAATTCCATAATAATGACACTGCGGTGAAATACAATCAAACGTCTCATGGGATACAGGATTCTTTCCCTACAAAACTGTTCAATAAAGAGTGCGTGTTGAAATTTTGCATCAGTGAAGGCACTTGGCTGCCATGGAAACGTTGGAGGTTAGGCTCCACCCAGAAGAACCTTACAGAATATCCTGGGGGCTTCATTCCAAGGAAATCGTCTGATACCCTTGCTTCCCACCGGCTCACACGGGTCACAGCTGCTCTGGTTTTGAGCGTGGCCTGAAGCGGGGAGAGGACGATTCCTCAGGTGTCTGTCACAGGAACACACTTTGAACTTGTGGTCTCACTTTGCCGGTTTCCATTCTCTGGTGGCCATCTCTGCGCCATTTGTCTCTCCTTCTGCACTTCCTCATGTCCTCAGCCCATGCGGCCCGAGCCACTTGCTTTCCCATCAAGATCCAGTCTTGAGAGAGCAGGCCACGCTCCCTGTCTCCGGGGGCCCAGACGTTCTCCACCACCCTCTAGATGGTGTTTCTGTGACGGTGGCCGGGACCAATCCATTTCCTCCCTGGCAAGGTTTGCACATCTCAGTAACTCCTCTACTTTTATTTGAAAATGACTCTGGCCACCTGGTGCTGGACTTCCGCTTCTCGTTGTGTAATGAGTAATTAGGGAGCGCTTCATCATGAACTTCATCACGTTTGCTGCCAGTCAGAAGTCCACAGAGTGGCCTGGCCAATGTCCAGAGACTTACAGGACAAAAGAAAACAATGACACAGATATATAACTATAAGTACGAAAGGCTCTTGACTGTGAATCATTAAAAAACATACAAACAAACAAACACAGTGGCCTTGAGAAGAATGGAAATTCCAAAACCCTGGAACCCACACTGCGAGCACTGGCAGACAGTGCTCGTGGGGAACCCGTACGTGGCAGGTGTGCAAACAGAGCAAGGGCGCACTGCATGGTTTCACATTGGGAAGGGTGTGCATCAGGTTGTGTCTGCACAACATATTTGCTTAATCTGTATGCTGTCCACGCCATAGGAGAAGCTGGATCACATGAAGAGGAACGCAGTGTCGGGATTGGAGGAAGGCTGATTAACAACCCGCCCTCTGCGGATGACACAGCCTTTCTTGTTGGAAGTGAGGAGGACTTGAAACACCTGCTGATGAAGATCAAGCGTTGCCGCCTCTAGTGTAGACTGCAATTCAATGTAAAGACAACCAAGATCCTCACTGGGCCAGTAAATCACATCCTGATAAACAGAGGACTTCATCCCGACTAGGCCACCATCCGCGCTCATGGAAGCAGCAGTCAAGAGATGAAAAGGTGTGCTGCTTCGGGTGAATCTGCTAACTGATTAGACCTCTGCTGGTTTACAGGAGCTCTTTAAAGTGTTGAACAGTAGGGGTGTCGCATTGAGGACTAAGGTGGACCTGATGCAAATCATGGGGTTTTCCATTGCCTCACACACATGTGAAAGTTGGGCATGGGATAAGGAAGGTGGCAGAAGAGCCATGCATTTGAATGGTGGGATGGAGAAGAATGTTGAAAATGCTGAGAGAACTGCCGGCGTCTCTGATGATTTGCTCAGAGGACACGGACCTGATCCACACCTTTCCGGGGTTTAACCATGCAGCAGCCTCCTGCTCCTCTCCTGGTCTGTGTGCAAGCACAGGTCCAGCGACAGGGAATGTGTTTCTCTGGGTTGGTTCTGGCGCTCGTGGATGAGAGCTGTGTGCCCCTGGCATGTGACGTGCAAGGTGCAGCTACTTCTTTGCCTGTGGCTTCTTCCCACTTACTTATTGCTGCCTCGTTGTGTGTTGTTGTTGTCTTTAATGTTTGCTGTCCGATCTGCCATTTTAGTTTTAGTTGTTTCTTTTGTATCTGAGAAATAATTCTGGCTGCAACTTTGTAAATAGACTCTGCCATGTCTCCAAAGCTTCACTCGCCTTCAGTTTCATAGTTGGCCCCAGATTCATCTTTAGCAGTGTTGCTTGCGTCTGGGGCCAAACATGAAGGTTCTCTTTATTATAAAGTGTCCGGTTATCAGACATTGACCTCAGACAACGTCCTTCCCCCAAATGACATCCTTCGGTGCTGGGGTCTCAACTGAAAGTCATCAGACCCTCTTATGTCTTACGCGTCTACAGTGAAAATTGACCACCTCTATGTAAGTCCCTCCCTGGCTCACCAGTGTACTCTCATTATCTTTTGTTTGCCTCACACTAATTACCACCCTCTCTTAATTACTGCAGCTCTCTAGGCAGCCTGGAAACCCTGCAGACACCAGCTGCCTCGGCAGTTCCATTTTCCAGTTCTCACTTCTTCGCCCAGGAAGGTTACTCTGTCTCTCAAGATCACGGTTTAGAAACTGCTTCCAGGCAAAACGCTGTGCAAACTGGGTCCGCCTGCACGTCTGTCCGGCTCGACCATTCAGCATGGCCACAGGCAACCATCAGTTCCTCATGCCTGTGACCACGTGTGTCCGATGTCAGGGGGAAGGTGAATCTGGCACCTGGGACCCCTTCGTATCAGGTCCGAAGTCAGCCTCCGATTGCTGTGACTCACCACCTCTGTGCTGCAGGGACTTGAAGGCCATCAAGCCCCTTCCCACTCACTGCCACCCTGCAGGACAGAGGCGAGTGCTCCTTGGGGTTTCTGAAACTGTCCATCTTTAGGGGAACACCCCACTTCATCTTTCTCCTGTGGAGTGGCTGGGAGATTTGAACTATGGAGTTTGCACTTAAATGGCCAATGCTTAACCCGCTGCACTATTGGGGCTCCTTTCGTGACAGTTTCAGCTCAAGGCCACCAGGTCGATTCAGACTCATAGTGACCTTCACGGGAGTGTAGGGCTGACCCTATGAGTTTCTGAGGTTGTAGATCTTTACAGGAGCAGAACGCCTTATTGTGCTCTCACAGAGAAGCTGGTATCTAACCTGCTGGCCTTTCAGCGATCAACCCGATTCCTAACCCACTACACTACCAGAGGCCTGGTGACAATGGGGATATAGCTGAGGAAGCTTTCAAAAGTTTGGGAAGCTTGAGTGGATTCTGTGTTGAGCTGCTAACTCCAAGTTGGGTGGTTCCAACCCCTTAGCTGCTCCACCGGACAAAATATGAGTCTGTCAGAGTAAACCCGCCGCTGACAACCACAGGGTCCATAGGTGCAATCGTATGGTGATAATATATAACATATTTAATATATAATAATAATATATAACAATAAAGTCATAGAAGAGAGGGGAGACAGTAAAATAAAGGAGTTAGGCACATTTCATGATAGCCTGCTCATCTCCGGGGCGGCCATGACCTCAGCAGCCAGGTCTACACACAGAGAGAGGGTCTCTACTGCCTTGGGATATTTGTAGGAAACCACAGACATGCACATTCAGTAGTTACGTACAGCACAAGGTGGGTGGCAACCACAGTGAAGCCCCTGAGCTCACACGAAGCCCAATCCCTGCATTAGGGGAAGGCATGAGGGGCCATGGGCACTGCAGCGGGAGGAGATGACAAGAATGTCTGCTTCTATAGGGAGGCAGAATCAACCATGTGCTCACTTTAAGGCAGCATAGGTATTAGCGGGGAATCTGTGGGAGGGATATTTAAAGCAGGATAATGTACTTGGACTTTATTTCTAACTTACCAAAGTGGAGGCCTTCCTACCATCGAATACTAGCTTTCCAGAGTCCCTCTGTTATAAGCTAGGGAGTATCTTCCTCGGCATAGTTCCCTCAGTGTTAGCTCCCCACAGCTGCTTGGTCCTATAAAGAGTTACGGCCTTGGAAACCCTAAGGAGGAGTTCTGCAGCACCCTATAGAGTCACTGTGTGCTGGAATCTAATCCAGAGGCGTGAGAAAGAGATAAAAAAAGAGCTTTCACAAAGTTCATGGACAATTTCCATCATGTTTTCATTCCATCTTTCCACGAACTCTTTGAAGCACCCTCGTGTGTGTGTGTGTGTGTGTGTGTGTGTGTGTGCACTTACTCTCAGGTCAGCATCCATTCAAGGTGGCCCCCGAACAACAGGATTGAAAGCTGCCTGGTCTCCCACTGTCATCATGGTCATTACTATACTTGAGCTGATCACTGCAACCCCAGTGCATTCTGGGAGTCCTCTGACCTAGAGGCTCTGCTTCCAACATGGAATTGGATGTGTTTCTGTTGTCAAAACACCCTGGTAGCGCCATGGTTAGGTGGCTGTTTGCTAATGGAAAGCGGGGAAATTCAAACTCGCCAGCCACTCACCTTGTGAGAGAAAGGCACGCCGGTCCTCCGCTGCGGAGACAGCTCCGAGGGAAACCCTGTAGGACAAGGGGACTCTCTTCTGTGAGGCCGATGTGAGTCAGAATTAACTCTGACTCATCGTCGTGAGTTTGCAAGGTAGTGTTTCCCTCCTGGGCTGCTCACCACAAGGTCGGCGGTTGGAAACCACCAGCCTCTCCAAGGAGGAACGATGAGGCTTTCTCCTCTCCTCCCCAAAGATGCGCAGTCTCAGAAACCCACGGAGGCTGCTGTCCCTGCCTTCTAGCACTGCTGTGGGTTGGAATCGACTCACTGGCAGTGAGTTTAATTTTTGATGGTGGAACACCAGGTCTGTCTTAGTCTAGAAGTGTTGCTGAACCCCGTTCCTCTTGGATGACCCTGCTGGCATTTGAAAGACAGTGATACAGCTTCCAGCATCACAGCCACATACAAGCCACCGCAGAGTGACGAGCTGACGGACAGGTCGTGGGAAGGACAGTACGTGTAACAAAAGCCGGGTGTTTTTGTTTTTCTTTTTCTGATTTGTCACTAAAGACTCCAAGTCCCCTTCAGTTTCACTTATCCTCCCTTTTTTTTTTTAGCCTCTCAGATCAATATTTAGGTCTGAAGGATAAGCAATCTGGATGGGATTATTTTTGTTTGTTGTTTAAAGAAGCCCACTGTATATAGTTAGACAGCTCATCTCAACAATGAAAGCAATGGCCCTCTCCTGATAAACTATCCATGAAAATAGTTTTGGTTTGCTGAGTGCTTCCCTGCTCGGTGCCGGGCTGAGAACCTTCACGCCATGGCGTCTGCACTCTGTGAGCCTAGGAAGACGAACTTGTGGCCAGGGCAGACGTGGCCACCAAGGGGTAGGCTCAGCTGGCAGATGCCTTCAGTACCCAACGCTGAAACTCGGTGGGCAAAAGCACACCCTTCCTAGTGTACCCCAGCACCCCGGGCCACCACCTCCAGGGCGCCCACCCACATGGCCTACAAGAGCTGCTTGTCCGCGTGTCTGATTATCCCATGACAGTGACTCGGACAGAAGCAAGAATGACAACCGACAGAAAGCGCACCTGAGTCCTACAGCCCCACCCTTGTGGTTCGCAGAAGAGAGTTCCAGCTCTTTCTTTTTTTTTTTTTTTCATCTTTTCAAATTTATAATTTTGGTAAAGAAACAAGTAGCCAATAACCATGACAAATTGTTCACGTGTTTATACTTACAGATTAGTCAATAAGTACAAATAAACCCATGCCTGTCTTTCTTAGAGGGCAATCTGCCCTCTGTAAGGAAGCTGGGAGGACGCAGCAGTGGAATCCGAAACCAGTACTGTATTATGCATGCTTTGTTTTTGTTTGTTTTTTCTGGTTAAACCTTTTCCAGCTCTTTCTTACGATTGTTTCTACATCATCTGGGCCACCTGTGATCACATCACGTGCCAGCTCCATGGGGCAGGAGCTGTTGGTACCACGGGTGTGCAGGGACAGGACTCGCCCAGACAAGCAGTACACACTGCCCTTCCAAAACTGACCGCGCCTCTCCGGCTTCCTAGCAGCCCAATGGCGTGGGCCCACGCTGAGAGTCATGGTGCGGGAGAACAGGGCTGGGTGAGGAGAGGCAAGGGCAAAACTCACCTGACATTGCAAACAAGCAGGGCAGATTCGGAGGCTGCATGCCGAGGACAGGGTCCACACCGCAGCCGAGCTGCCAGAGCGGCCTGCGTGCCCTTCCCTGCCTGTACGGACCACCAGCCTCTCCGGATGCGCCGCAAGTGAAGGAGAATGACGTGCGGGGACGAGGCGGTGTCCTGGCAGATGGGAAGGTGGTGTCTGTGGGAATCGTCTCCGGCTGCCCACAAATGGTGCATGTTGCAGTTTTTGTCAGTTTTGATGCTTATCAATTTTACACTTCACACCAGCCTCCCTTAATCTCAGCTGCAGTGTGTCTTGAGAATGACAATGGTGTGGGGGGAGGCAGCTTATGAAAATTTGTTATTCCCAGTATCGTTCCTTAACATTTAGACACAAATGGTGGGGGCACAATTAAAACAAAACAAATCAAAATCTAGTAGGCAAGCAAATAAACACGCCATCTTAAAACTGTGATGGGATTTCAAGAGCCAGGAGATGAGAGGATCCTTGACCAGTACTTGCCAGCTCTTTATAAAAACATTAAATTGAACAAGTATTTAGTGAATATTTATATTGTGATTGGCCCCCATCCCCCCCTCTCACTGGCACATGCTCATGCCCACCCCCCTACACACACACACAAGTGTGAGAGTTCATCCTGAGTTTCATAATCCTCACAGTCTTGGAAGGGCACACACATGTGAAATTGTGGGCAAATGTAGTATAATAAATGTTGTTTCGAGCTGTGGTGTTGATTTAGACTCACTGGGCCCTCTCTTAGCCTGAGGGGATAGAACTGCTCTATGCGGGGGTGTCCTCCCCCAAACTCCAAACTCGCAGCCTTCCACTCTGTTCTGACTCATAGCAACCCTATAGGGCAAGATAGAACCGCTCGTGTGAGCTTCCCAAAGCGTAACTCTTTATGAGAGTTGAAAGCCTGGTCTGCTCCCCAAGGCACTGCTAGTGGTTTCAAACTGCTGACCTCGCAGATCACAGCCCAATGTGCAATCCACCGTACTGCCAGGTCTCTGTAATATGTCCGGGCCCAGGTCACCAGGTCTTGCTCCTGAGGAGCCGTGGGGTGTCTGAACCTCCAATGTTTATGTTCGCAGCCACGTGCTTAACCACTGGACAACCAGGGGTCCTTGGTGTCAAACAGAGCAACCACGAACCGTGGCTGCCTCAATAGCAACAACCACTGAAATGACCCTTAGATTTAAATCATCGGCAATGTTTTTCGCAGGTTGCTCAACTAGGTACTTGGGATGCTTCGGTGTGGGGAGGCGGGGAAGTGGACCCACATAGCACATCTTAGTAGGATGGTGATCTAAGCGCTTCCAGATATAAATGCCCAGAAGACCTTTTCATGAGCTGCTGCGTGTTGATGAGGCTTGTTCGACATAATGTGGGCATCGTGGTGAGAAAGTGCCATATGGTGTCAATAAATAAGTCTTTAGCGGTGTCCCTTCTCCACTACAATGTGGAGGAAAGGTCAATTATCCCCAATGAAGTCACTATTTTATTTGGTAAGGACGTGTGTGTTTTTCCGGACAAGTGCCGTGGGAGGATCAAGTGCTCCTCACAGGTCTGGTTAGGGACCCACTGAAGTCCGGAGTCAAAAGAAGAGCTAAGAGGAAAGACAAAGAATCGGTGCCTCTTTGCACAAGTGCTCCCTCCTTTCATCTGGTGCATTTCCTGCAAAAGCAGCTCCTCAGGACGCTGTCGAGGCTGACCGAGCATCAGAAGAGCTGGGAATGGGGAGCTGCCCAGCGGGCTGCTGACTGCAAGGTCATCCTTTCAAAAACACCAATCCCTCCCCAGGAGGAAGAAGAAGCTGTCTAGTCCCATCAAGATTGACAGTTGCGGAAACCCACAGGGCTGCTGACAGGTGTGGCCAGGTGGCACCCTCAGAGGCTGCCACCTGGCCTGTAAGGAGCTGGGGCAGAGCCACACAGTTCCTGCTGTGAGTGAGGATTGGACAGGGAGGACTCGAATATTACTCAAAGTCACTACCATGGAATCACTCATGACTTGGACCAACCCTACAGGACAGAGGAGGAATCCCCCTGTGGTTTGCCAGGACTGTAACTGTATGGGAGTGGAGAGTCTGATCTTTCTAACAGGAGGTGACTGGTGGTTTCAAAATGCTCACCTTGCAGGGAGCAGCCCAATGCATAACCACCACCACAGCGGGGCTCAAGCTTAATTGTGCTTTCAGCAGCGGCTGCACCTGCCCCTGCCTCTGTTTGTACAGGGCCAAGCAGAGCCAGAACCTGTGCTAAACAGGGCAGAAGGACCACATCAGGTAAGAGACTCAGCTGGCCTGGCAAGAAGATCAAACCCTACGGAGATCTCCAGTGTGTTAGTCGGGGTTGACCCGAGAGACAAATCTAGGGAGACTCATATGTGTTTAAGCAAGAGTTTCGTATAAAAGAGCAATTGTATATTGAGAAGATATCCCAATCCAGTCCAGATCAAGTCCATATTCCAATATTAGCCCAAATATCCCATACCAGTCTGTAAATTCCTCTTTACACTTGTGCAAGATGTGCAATGATGCCGAATGCAGGAAAATCACAGGCCAGTGGATGGAAAGTCTTTTGGATCCAGTGGCAATGGAAGCATCTCAGCGCTGGCATGGGTCTCCATGTGGCTCCTCCAGTTCCAGGGCTATAGTGTAACTCCATGTGCCTTGTCATCAAGAATACCTTACAGGGACACGAAGCAGAGGGAGAGTGTATGTTCCAACTCCAAGGATAAAGACAGGAGTTCCCAGAATCCTCAGGAGAAGGCCATACCCACACAGAGGCTTCATTGATTATAACCTGATTGACAGGCTAAACTCCACCCCTTCCTCAAGTTGACAGATTATGTAACTGCCACATCCGGAGTGCAGCTTTGACCCACAGTGGGATTCCCCACACCCATCAGTGTTAAGACAAGGTTGACCTTGTGTATCATCTGACTCAGTACCTCTCCAGGTGGCTCTGAGAAACAGTCACAGGTGCAGGATGAAATCAGCGAATAATGCTAGAAACTCTGTTCCTGTGGACATGTGGATGGGGAAGTATGGTGTTCTGAAGGACCCAATGCAGGGCTACCAACTTCTGTCCCACACACTCTCTAAGAATGTGGACTATTAGCCCACCATATGTGCACAAATGCCCTGGGAAAGGATCGCACGTCCATCCCAGAATAAATTCCTAGAATAAAATGGAATAGGCAAATCCATTTACAGACATATGAAGAAAACGGCAGTGAAGCAAATAACACCATGAAGCAAGGCACTTTTAAGAAACAAAATACGTTTTTCTTTAGATATAGAAGCAACAATAGGAATGAATCAATCTGAACTGGAAAATATCATAGATGTAGCAGTGAGACAATCAGAAATGTTGTACAGAGAGCTATGTTAGAACCCAGGAAAAATAGACATAAGAAGTATGTCCTAAAGGCTCAATTGGATTCAGAGAATGCAGGGAGAATGTCCTCAGGGGAAAGACACACATGTTGACTTGGGAAGGGCAAAGCAAACTATAACTGGAGGGACGCTGCACGAATGTCGAGACGGAGAAAACACTGGAAGGAATGCAAGAGTTAAAGGCAACAAGAACAATGTTGCTATGTTCATAATCCTGCGATCATGGTGACCTAATAGTAGATGCTTGGCTAGACAAGGCAGCTGAATGAGTGTGGGAGAGAGAAGGCGAACACGCTCATAAACAGATGTAAGTTTGGCACAGATATTTGTACATGAGTGTCTCCACCTTGGCTGATAAACTACCCAGGCATGTAGTGGAGCACACGGGACAGAGCTGTGAGAATTTCTTAGACATCACTACATATATGAAGGGAAAGAGTCTCCCACACACGTACAAGGCAAAAGGGGGAAGCGACCAGCACGCAGGGGTAGGCTCAGGAAGCCAGGCATGGGTAGTGTTCCAGGAAAGGCAAGAGAGATTGATGAGAAAAACAAAAGAATGAAATGAGGGACCAGAAGACAATCCCAGTCATAGGACAGAGGCAGCATGAGGACGGCAGTGCAAGATTCCGAATTGAAGAGTGTGTCTTTATGAAATAAATTAAATCTGCTGGGAGGAGAAGGGAATGGGGCAGAGCATGAGAGGAGAAGTAGACAAAATGGAATGTGCTTTGTCTGGTGAATGTCACCGTGGATCGATGTACAGTGAATTAGGAGCTATAGTAATTCTCATCACAATGGAGGAACAAGCCCTGATAGCTTATCTAGCTGGTGCCATACACTCACACAACAGAAGGAGTTCACGCTATTTTACGCGCCCTGAATTGGCCCTAGGGAACCCTGGTGTCTGGGTGGGTAAGCGCTCTGCTGCTAACTTGCAGGTGCGTGGGTTTGAACCCACCAGCTGCTCTCTGGGAGAAAGATGTGGCTGTGTGCTTCAGGAAAGATTACAGCCTAGAAAACCCAGTAGGTTGTCCTTAGGGGTTACTATGGGTTGGAATGGATTCCACAGCAATGAGTTTATGTGTTGTTTTTTAACTTGATGATATACCTTTATTGACATATGAAAGGGACTTCAAAAAGCTCATGGGAAAACTCCATTATCTTTTTTGTTCCATTTTTCATGAATTTTTGGAGTTCCTTGGTATGTATTAAGCATAAAAAGTGCTTAAAACTCATCGGCTATTTTCAGACTCTACATGTCAGTTGATATTGTCAATAGTTTTCATCTGAACCTGTTTTGCATGTATTGTTGGAGCTATCTCATGAGTATTTATGTGAATTTCATTGAAAGTAGGAATTTCAAGCATAGAAAAAAAGAGTACAAATAGAATATTCATGAACTTAGGCAACACACCTTTTGTCCTCGTTTTGAATTTTATCCTCGTGAATTCATAATATATTAAAAATCAAAGCAAACACCTATTTGCTAGCCCTTGCCCTTGAAAACAATGGCCAACCCACTGAGCAGCTCTGCTGCCGGAAGAAAAAACCAAATCTGTTTTGGAATAGGGACAGCCGGAGTGTTCCTTAGAAGCAAGGATGACAAGACTTCATCTCCAGTTCTTTGAACATTATCAGGAGTGATTAGTACCAAGCGATGGACATGGGTGTCATGCTTGGTAACGGAGAAGATGGTCATCAAAACAGGGCGAGCTTCAGTCACCGGCATTTATAGAGGCTTCAATAATGGTCCCAAGCACTAACAATTGGGAGATGGCTCAGAACCACGCAGTGTTCTGTTTTGTTGCACACAGCGTGTCTGGGAGTCAGAACCAACCAGATATATGCCATTGACGATGAAAGCTGCAGGTCATCTCTGGCTATCGATACCCATGGAATGAACCAGGGCTCCCCAGGAGTGACAGAGGTGCCAGGTTAAGGTAAAGGGGCAACTTACCCTTTTGACCCGCCACTGGCGAACTCCAGCATCGATAGAAATAAGATCTGTGATGGAGTACAAATGACAGCACTAAATCCCCAAGTTCATACTAATGACATATCCACAGCGGAGAAGCACACACACACACACACACACACACACAGCCATCCAGTCAGGTCAGACACCTTGTGACCCCAGCGGACAGAGAAGGTCTGCCCCTGTGGATTTCTGACACTAACTCGATGGCGGTCGAGAGCCTCATCTTTCTCCAGTGGAGATGACCGTGTGGTTACATCTCAATATGCAACCACCATGCACCAGACTCTTCATTTTCTGATGTCGTTAGGTGGTTGCTCAGCATCTCGGTTTCCCATACACAGCAGAACACACCAGTGCTTGGCCCTTTGCCATCCTCCACATTGTTCTTATGTTTGCGTCCAGTGTTGCAGCCACTGTGTCCGTCCATCTTGTCCAGGTCTTCCTCCTTTCCACTGCCCCTCCCCTTTAGCAAGCATGCTCTTCCTTTCCAAGAACCGATCGACGCTGCTGGCATGTCCAGGCTCCCTAGCCTCACCTTCAAGGAGCTCTCTGGCCGTCCTTCTTGGAAGACAGATTTGTTGGTTCTTGCCACAGTCCTCGGTACGTTCCATGGTTTTCACGAGCACATCAGTCAACTGGGCCCATCCTTGGGTTTCTCTTCTTCAATGCCCAACGTTCACATCCATATGATGTGATTGATAATCGGGTCAAGTGCACCTCAAACCTTAAAGTGACATTCTGGCTCTTTGACAAGTTAAAAAGTTCTTGTGCAGCAGATCTGTCAAATGCAAAATGCTGTCTGATTTCTTCACTGCTACATCCATGAACATTGTTGTGGATCCAAGCAAGATGAAATCATCGACACTGGCCATCTTTACTCTGTTTATCATGATGTTTCTGGTAGTTATCCAGAAAACTACACCCTTGCCCTCAAGATGATTCCAACTCACAGTGACCCTCTAGGACAAAGTTGAACGAGCCCATAGTGTGTGTAAGATGAGGTGTCCTATAGAAGCAGGCTGTCACACCATTCTTATACACAGCAGCTGGTGGATTTGAACCACCATGCTCCAGGTTAGCCGCCGAGCACTTGGCACACGAGGGCTCCTGCCTGAATATGTCACCCAATTGTATACATGGTTTAGTACCTTTATCAACCTAAGCAGTCAGGGCATAGACAAGCCCAGCATCTGCCTCGAGGTGCCTCCTATGAGGTGAAAGGTCAGACACATCTTCACCCTCCCACCTTTTTACCAATTCTGAATCCAGTCGCCCCTCTCATGGAACACTCCACTTCTTGGTTGAGTCCTTTAATTTGTTTCAGGGGCCACAAAGCCGCTCACAGACCGTATGCCTGAGGTTGAGATGTATGAGCAAAGTAATAGATGCAACTTGGGATCAGAAATCACACAGGTGAGTTTGGGAGGCTTACTACTTCAATACCATGGCTTGTGTCAGGCACACTTTATTTCTCAAAGTAACCTCATTGCTTTTCAATCCTGTAAAGAAGGCTTGTGCAGCAGATGTACCCAAAGAAACAGATCTTATGCTTGGTTAAGTGGAAGCTCAGTGGGAAAGAAAGAGGAAGACCCTGGACAAGATGGATTGACACAGTGGCTGCAACAAGAGCTCGACCGTAAGAACAATTGTGAGTGTGGTGTTGGGTTCTGTTCTGTTGTACATAGACAGGGATCATGATGAGTCAGAACCAGTTTAAAAGCCTGTAACTAAAGCACCATCCCCCTAAGAGTTCCATGCACCTTACTTGCATTGTGAGAAGCCTGTCCAATGTTGTTGGTGGAACACAGACACCTCATTTGCAAAGTTGCATCCCATCATGTGTGAGTGCCTCAAGACCATGGAAGAATAAACCAGCCAAATGAAATAATCCACTCTTCTCCAACATCTAGTCCATCGTTTTGAAATCTGATGAAGGTAACGACTGAAAATTGTCAAATGTTTGAAGAACAGATGATGTTCTCTATAGACGTGTCGCATCTAAGAAATAAGAGATTATAAAATGACAATGTCACCATTTTGCAACTCCTTATGAAATCATTAGTCTAAGCCACAGTTCCCAAAATTATTTCTCCTAGTGCCCCATTATCAGAAGAAGAAGAAAAAATGTTACTCCGGACCCCTGACAATTAAAAGTGTACTATCATCCATAATCCAGGATAAAAGGTAGATATCTGCTTAGGTAACATCCATGGATCATTCCAGTAGTGATAGTGGGTGATAGTGCCCATTTCTGGAAACACTAGTCTATGCAATAATTATGAATATACTCTACACTCAAAAAAATAAAAGACAACTGAGGTCTTAAAAGCAACTAAACATGAAGGTGCCATTTTTGTGTCTCCATCTCTGGTCCAAAAAAGAGTGGAAAAAAATTGAAGACATGTGGGAACACTTAGTCAGATGGACAGATGGCCCATTCAAACAATGGTCTCCACCATTCTGAAAGCAGGAGTTAAATGGTGCGTGCCCACCACTGATGACCAATCTACAGGGGGTCACATTAGAATGTCCTGGATAGAGTGGGAGGTAAAATGTGAAAGAAAATTCAGAATCAGGGAAGGCTAGTTAAGAAGGTAGCAATGAACATGGGGCACAGGGATGGGGCGGAATACATGACATTACAACGTGAGGTTTGTAATCAATGACTTGTAACAGTTTCATGGAAAACTGATTTCCTGTTAACCTTCACACAATTCACAGAAAAGGGTTAAAGTAAGGAGCTAGAGGGAGAGGGTAGACATTGTGGTCTTCCTGATGGAGGCGCCCTGCACGCCCTGAGGAGAGCTGCAGGAAATCTCTCCTGGATCCACCAGCCCTCTGCCCAGATTCTACCTGCCAACTATCAGCCCACGTGGGGAATAATGGAGCCTGTTAATGATGCAATCCCATAATCAGACTGGGGACTGCCAGTGCTTGTTTTTATTGTTGTTGTAATAAATTAATTACAAGAAGAGAGAGAGAATAATTGATTACAAGGTATGGAATTCATCTGCTTCATGATTCTAATTAACAGGTTTGGGGATATTGACATTTCGCCAAAGGGAAAGAGTATATAAATGATGATTCAGTGATTTCACAAAATGATCTTCAGTCATTGATAATGATGCTTTGAAAAGACCTCGAAAATTAAACATGCTCACGCTGCTGTTTTAAGGGAGAGCCTAAGAAGCAGAATGACACTTGCAGATACCACGTGATCAGACACACAATCTAGCCAACGTACACATGTTTTTGTTGCTAGTCATCATGCAATCATTTTCAACCCCAGACAACATAGGAATGGATTTCAAAAACTATGTGGGAAAATTCCATTCTATTCTAATTCCATTTTCCATGAATTCCTGAAACCGCTCTGTGTGTGTGTGTGTGTGTGCCTATAGACTGATAGATGATAAAATATTGAAAGTACCATGGAACTCCAAAAAGACAAACACATTTATCTTGGAAGAAGAACTTCCAGAGTGCTCCTTAGAGACAAGGGTGGTGTGTTAGGCCGGGTTCACTAGAGAAACAAATCGAGACACTCATATGTGTATAAGAAAGAGCTTTTTATCAAAAAGTAACTGTATATCAAGAAAACATCCCAGCCCAGGCCAAAGCAGGCCTTCTGTCTGATATTAGCCCATAAGTCCTATACAAGTCCATAAATCTCTCTTCAGACTCACGCAGCACATGCAATGATCCAAAATGTGGGACAATCACAGGTCAGTGGGTGCAGAGTCTTGAGGGTCCAGTGGCAGTGGGAGCATCTCCAGGGCTCTCTCGGGTGTCAGCGTAGCTCCATGTGGCTTGTCAACAGGAAGGTGAAGCAGAGAGAGAGCGTGGCCCACTTGCAGGGAAAAGAGAGGAAGTTCCAGAGTCCCCATGAAAAGGCCACATCCACAAGAAAGTATCATCAGGCTTCGACCTGATTGACAGGCTAGACTCCACCCCTATACGTATTTATCAAGTTGACATGAAACAATATAACTACCACAGACCACCCCTTGACAACTTGACACCTTTACAAAACTCTTTAGACATATATATACTATTGTGTGTGTATGTGTGTGTGTGTGTGTGTGTATGTGTGTATATATATGTGTATATGTGTGTATATATATATATATATATATATATATATACACAATAGTAAAATCATATTTGTGCCTAACAGGATAAAACTAAAATATGTAAAGCTCAAAATGTGCCAGACTCATTTAAACAATATTCTATAAGTGAGCAAAACAAAAAATATTCTGTGCCTAACAATTGCAATTATGTGAACACTTACATCATAATCCTCTAACTCTATAAACATATTCCTTCACCTATGAAAGATTCTAAGCCAGCCACTTCATGTTTTATCCTCCCAATTTTAGGAATCCAATTTTGATACTGCCCATTTTCAGCCCAGTGCTCTGAAAAGACAAGCATGTTCTTTGATGTGAAGAATCCTCATTCCATTTGGAACCTGTGAATCCAAATCCAGAAGCAAAGTCAAATCAGGACAGGCCATCCATAACCTCAGCAGCAATATGCACCAGTTCACAAATCCTATCTTCATCTGGATGGGTTCTGGTCAACTCAATGTGGGCTGCCTCACTTAGCCTCACCAGGGTGCCCACTGGCCACCTTCCCTTTCAACTATGGGCCTCATTACAAATTCTCAAAAGCCCTAGTCCCCTTGTGCTAGGCCATGAACTTCAGATGAGTCAATACGCTCTTGTGTTCTCCTCTAGTCCCTGTGAACCAAGTTCACAGGTGTCAGGGGCCAGTCTCGACCTGTCTTTCTGCTGCTGAATTTATCCCACTTTCACTCAACAATTAAATCCAGGTGGCCCCCGAGCAAGCATGTCAGGCTGCCCAGAGGCTCCCTTTAACATTCTGTCCTCGACAGAAGAGTTCCTTCATAGCTCCAATTTTCTGACTACAGGCACAAGCCACTAATTCAAAATTCAGAGGGCCAAAGTGTTCCTAGTTTTCTTCAGTAGTTTCATCTTCAAATTCAACTGTCCTGAGCACTCAAAGTACAGGTTAGCCTTCTCTTTTTAGAGTCTTCGATGCAGGCCTGTCCTCATCCATTTAAAGATCTAATTTAATGGCTGAGAACAAGTAGGCTTACAAATTATATTTTTACTTACCAATAATCACTTCTATCACACATTATTTCAGTAACAATAGGCAGAAGAAATCAGTATAAACCTAGTAGTTTCCAATTCTAAACACGTTCTTACAAGTTAAATTTGATCCTTTCTTATTTAAACTATCCCACTGATATGCAATATGGCCTTAGGCACCTGACTGCATCAAGCCAGGACAGGGCCTTTTGTCCGCCATTTGGAATAAGCAGCATGGTCTCAGAGGAGAAGTTTAAGGGGATGATTTCATCCCTTAGGTCAAAATTTACATTTATCACATTCATTATTCCATTTTCAAAACAACCAAAAACAATCTTTAGGAATCAAAACCTTCATTTCTCATGTCCTTTCCAGAAAACAATCAAGGAAAGAGTGTGGCTTTACCTGACCTCCAGATAACCAAAGGAAAAATACCAAAAGGCAGAGGTCAAACAAGCATACACTCTCCATCTTCATGGTTAGTTTCTCAGTACCCCAGTCCCAGTACCATGATGTCTTAGACTGGGTTCAGTAGAGAAACAGTTCCGGTGACACTCATATGTGTATATAAAAGAGCGTTATAGCAAAGATTAATTGCCTATTGGCAAAACATCCCAGCCCAGTCAGGGTTAAGTTTGTAAGTCCGATATTAGCTCATGTGTCTGGTACTAGTCCATAAATTCCTCTTCTAACTCATGCAACACATGCAATGATGCCAACTGCAGGAAGATCACAGACTGGTCGGTGGAAATTCTGTGGATCCACTATCAGTGAAAGCAGCTCAGTGCAGGTGTGGGCCTCCACGTGGCGACTCCAGCCTCCTGAGTGTGCCTCTTCAACTCAGCTCCCAGTGGCTTGTTAACAAGACGGTGAAGCAGAGAGTGTGTCTCACCACCAGGGAGAAAGAGAGGAAGTTCCTAGAATCTTCATGAGAAGGCACCATTGGCTGTGACCCGATTGACAGGCGAGCCTTCATCCCCATACTTATCAAGTTGACATGAAATTATACAACTACCAAAGATGGCAAGGCTTCTTCTTATGTGCTTTGGACATGTTGTCAGGAGAGACCAGTCCCTGGAGAAGGGCATCATGTTGGATAAAATAGAGGGGCTTTGAAAGCGAGGCAGGTCCTCAACCAGATAGACTGACACTGTGGCTGCAACATGAGGCTCTGGCATAGGAACAATTGTGAGGATGGAGCAGGACCGGTCCGTGTTTCGCTCTGTTCTGTTGTGCGTAGGGTCACTTTGGGTCAGAATCGACTCAATGCCATCTAATAGATAATAGAAGATAGATAGGTAGATACATGCATACATTAGATTGATAGATACATGCACATACAAATACATAGATTACATACATATGTATGTGCACACATGGATACACAGATAAATAGAAAAATAGGAAATAGATACATACACATATACTATATGTGTGTATGGGTCTGTGTGTGTGCACTAAGAAACAAAGATTTTTATTGTGACATGGCCAAATTAAGAATGATTTATATTTCTGTTGATTTCTGAATTCACGTTTTCAATATTTTATTTTGCAGTATCCTGCAGCCAAATCAAATCCCTTCCCTTCTGAGAGGACAATGTGTTGGATAAGCAGGAGCAAGGTGGGTGAGTCAGAGAGACCTGCTTTCCTATCTTCGTTCCATCACATTTTTCACCTGGGCTGAGAACCACACAACAGAATTTAACCCTTCACTGCTGTGAATCCCAGAGCACAGGAACATTACCACATGACATCTGCAGAAATTTTTTAGCAGCTTTGCTGGCATCCAATTGGAGCTCAGGACATTTTAATTTCCTTTCTTTCTCATATCCTCTTCTTATCCTCTAATTTGAGAAATGTTTCTCCTATCATCCACTGCCTATTAAAATGTGCTATCATCAAAAAAGGTACAGGGCCTGAGACTCAAGCACTAAAATTATTCTCATTTTCTTTCTCATTCACACAACATTTACTGATCATTTATTACTTTCCACTCACAGATACCTTTAATTCAGATCCCCTTGTGGTACCTCTGATAATAGGAAGTAGATAAAGAAAATCTTCATTCTTAGTATTCATTTTCTGTGGTAGAAAACCAAGCCTGAGCCCAAATGTGGTCTCCTGACTCTTTATCATTCCAGGGCTGAGTGGGTTTCAGCAGCCTGACTCTCGTCCCCCACTAAATCCCTCAGCCTGTCTGCTCCCAAGGACAAATGATGTTTTGAAACAGTGCTTTGCTTTGGACTCCAATCTAATCAGCCCTCCAAACCCTGTCACTCACCTTTGGACTAAAAGGCTCTTCTGTTCCCATCAAAATGTCACCTTGCTTGCTTGTCTGTCACTTTGAGTTCTGCCATCCAAAGAGGAGAGGAGACTAAGCCCTTGGTGGCTCTCGACGCAGCAGGGATGCCAAGGAGAGCGGGATTGAATTAGGCTCGCTGCATCCCATACATCAGGCTAGATGCGACCCCCCTTCTGAACTCCATGCAGTCTCTGTACCGTGTCTCCAAGCCACTGGGGCCTTTGGCTTTTCCTGCTAATCCCATTACCTCCCCTTCATCTTTAATGATCAGCGCCCAGATCTGCCTTAGAAAGCCTTTGTAGGACACCCACACGCTGTGTGCTGCATTTCATTCTGTGTCAAAGGCAGAGCAGGGGCACTGCTGAAACAGTGCTTGAACCCACAGATACTAACTGGAAGGTTGATAGTTTGAAGCCACCAGCCCCTCCATGGGAGAAAGATGTGCCACTCTTGCTTCCATAAAAGTTACAGCTTGGAAACCCCACGGCATAATTCTACTCTGTCCTTTAGCTGCTAGGAGTCAGACCTACCCACTAGCAGTAAGTTTCTAACCACGGCACAGTTCTACTCTGTCCTATCGGGTTGCTATGAGTCAGAAACAACTCCACAGCGAGGAGGTTTTGGTCAATGCAGAGCACAGCACTTCTGACTGAGTACAGCCCACAAATGTCCATGACGTCTGATTGAGCTAGAGGAACATGTGAAGCTTACATCCAATAATTTCCTCATGATTCAGCGTCTAGCCAAATTTAAGAATCTTTAATTCGTGGAAATAAATGTTCGTTCTATTAGGCTAATTTTTCATTGTCTGTCTTCCTGATGCTGGCAAATTGATTCAGAAAGCAAAGATCTTTCCTCTTCCATTCACTGATGAACAACTGAACCATTGTTGCTGCGAGTTGCCATGGAGTTCATCCTGGCTCATAGCGACTGTATGTACAACAGATGGAAACACTGCCTGGTCCCAACCACCTTCAGCATCGCTGGTGTGTTTAAATGGTGTGTTGACTCCATTTGTCTTAGTTGTCCCACACTTCTATAATACAGATACCACACCTGGATGAATTTAATAAAAGTAAATGTATTTTCTCATACTCCAGAGGACTAGAAGTCTGAATTCTGGTCACGAGGTCTACCCTGTTTCCCTGAAAATAAGAAAATGTCTTATATTCATTTTTGCTCCCAAAGATGCGCTAGGTCTTATTTTCAGGGGATGTCTTATTTTTCCATGAAGAAGAATAGGGTACACATTTATTGTTTATTCTTTTACTGAAAGAGACCTCTCACTTCCTGTCTGCTCCGGCTGTGCTGTGGCCAACAGTGGGCTGTGCGGCGACGCCTGCGGCTACGGTCTAGAGTCCAGAGTTACAGTAGCTTTGGGGGCCTTATTTTTGGGGAGGTCTTGTTTTCAGGGAGATGCTTAAGATTTCAGCGAGAGGCAAAACTGTAAGTAGATCTTATTTTGGGGGGATGTCTTACTTTTGGGGAAATGATAGTATTGTGTTTTCTCTGCTGCTTCTGGAGGAAGGTCCTTGTCTCCTCTCAACATTGGTGAAGTCAGCCTTCCTGAAAGGGCTCATGTATCTTGACACTGATCTTCCCTTGGCTCTAAGAAGTTCTCAGCAAAGTGACCCTGGGTCCAAAGGACATGCTCTACGCCCAGCTCTTTTTCTTCATGATAGAACGTCCTTCATACTCTTTCAGTGTCTCCCTTTTGTCTCTTGTAAGATCAAAGGTGGGACTCAAGCCAGATGGGACTTCAAATAAGGTGATATGTAAATGGTGAGACTCAGATGCAACGCTCCCTAATGTCACTTTATAGGATTTACAACATAGGCTAATTGGAGGATTCCATAACTTCCCATTTAGATCATTCCATAACTGCCAACTTAACTCGCAACAGAACTGCCAAGCCATGATTGAGCCACCTTATGATGGAGAGAACACTTCACATAGTTTCGGGAGAGATTGAACTGAGGAGAAGGGAATATTTCCACAAGCTTTTGGAAGCCCCTTATGTTGGTGGTGGCGTGGGCACAATCCAATCTATCCATCTCACCTCTTTTCATCACTGGCCCTCCAGCAATTAGTCGTTCCTGATGGCATGGCCAAAGAAAGCAGAGGTCTGAACGATCAATAAACCCCTCCCCAGAGGGGATCAGCGCATGGTGTTCTGAAGCCACCGTTGTTGTTGGGAGGACAAAGGGTATAAAATATGCACGTGTCTGTCCTGCATTCTCACTCATTGAACTTCTCTGGCATCGTTTCCCTCTGCCCATTGACACGTCTGCAGATATGATGCTCACATACATGCTAGGTCCTGTCAGATGGCTTCTTAGGAACCACGTGATGTGCAGTTATCAACTTGATGAAATTTCCCAAGTGCACACAGCACGCGGTGCTGTCTCATAGAGGTCCGGGCACACGAGAGTGGCAGACTCAGGGAGTCCTGGGCGAAACTGAGTGTAAGAAGCGCTTGCACTTCCTGCGGTCCTCTGCCCTCTGGCAGGGCCCACTTCTCCCAACGCACTGCGTTCCATAGCTCCTCCCCTGTAAATGGGTTTTCAGAACAACCAGACAACACAACAAGGGTAGAAACAACTTTTTGTGCATCTTCTCCAATGGGAAGCTTCACTTTCACACAGAACAGGGAAGGGAAGGGCAGTCTATTGATAAAACCCACTCCACCAGTTCATTGTGCTTTGATGGCTTGTGTATAAGTAACTCTGATGCTGCAAGTGTACTCTTGGTAGTTCAAACGTCAGTTCAGTCTCTGTGTCACAGTTAAATAATTGGATATGACACCGTCATAGTTAGGTTTATTGCGCCAATCTGATCAATAGGAACATGTGGGCGAAGATTGATCAGGATGCAGTTTGATTGGAGGGCAAAGAGATAACTAGCTCTGCAAGGGCCACCCCCATCTCTCTTGATTTCTGGTGATTGGACCAGTGTGATGCTGCTTTAGCTAGTTTTATGCCTCCATCTGTGTGCTATACTACCTATAAGCCAAGCCAACCCATAAATCCTGTCCCTAGAGCTTGAAGCTCCTTAGAGACCCGCTTTGCTACGCTGCTGGTGTGTACGTTGCTTGAGATTGAGGCTGGTGGCTCTTGTCAGCTTGCATTGCTTGAGTTCCTTATCCCTTCTGTCCTGCTTCACTAAGCTCCCATACTACTGACTGTTCTTGACCCGCCCTGCTGTCTGCTGCCTGCAGGCAGACTCTGCCTACTTTGCCTGAGGGAAAACTCAGCTGTCTGTTTCCTTGACCTTGGACCAAAGTCCCCTCCCTGAGTTGAAATACTTTCAGTATGTTAACTGAAAAGTGAGTTGAACTGAGCCCTCTATATTGCTGTGTGGACTAATTAGCTATTATATTCCTTCTCGCTGTATCAACCTGTCCTTTTTATATATATAATCATAAGTGCCTGGTTTCTGTTTCTCTGGAGAACCCTGCTTAACACAGACACATATATCCTTACTCTGTAGCTCCCACCAAATGACTCGGTGGGAGCATGCAAATAAGGTGAATGAGTGTCATGTGGTGATTGGTCTGTTTTGTTTTTCTGCTGGGTATAAAGTGAGCCATCTCAGAAGCAGAAACAGTCTCAAGACCATCAGAAAGAAGATACATGAGCTGAACATGTCTGAGATCCTTGCGTGGAGATGTGGTGGTGAAAACAGAAACAGTGGCTTGGAGACCATGAGACTTAGTAAAGATGCGTGCCTTGGGGCATCAGCCATGCCACAGTAGCTTTTCCACATGTGCCTAAACGGAGCAGAGGCCAAGAGACCACGTGGTAGAGGATGAGGACTAGACAGGGATGTGCCTTTTGCCATGCCTGAGGAGAGGCACTGTGGACAAAAGAACTGTATCCTTAACATTTCTAATCCTGACTTACAGCCTGTTCATTTCCCCAATCAACTTCTATCATCATGATCACTGTCTGGAAGTTGTGTGTGGCCACTGGGTACGATTAGGAAACCCAGCAGAGAAGCAGAGTGCCATTGGAGGGGCAATTGTGTCAGACAAAGTAGAGATGTGTGGAGGGCGCAGGTATGTGTAATCTCTGCATACCAGGAACCATCCTTGGGCAGAAGTGGAGTCGGATTCTCTTGCTCCAAACTGAAACCAGAGAGAGCAGATGGGGCCCGCCTACCATTTCCACAGTCACCCACAAAGGACAGGCTTCATCAGAGCTTCCAGGTCGAGATAGGCTAGGAAGAACAGCCTGGCGATCAACTTTGGATAATTAGTAGTACAATCCTTCGGGATCACAATGGAACATTGCCTGATAGAAGGCTGGAAGATGGGTCCTCCTTGGGGAAGGCACTTGGAATAGGCAGTGGCCACAGCCAGGGGCTGAAGAACGTCAATGATCATGAAGATGGCACAGTGCTGGCCGGCCCTTCTTGGTTCTGTTGCCCAAGGAGTTGCTCTGTGTCTTAGCTGACTCAAGGACAATCAGCAAGGACGGCGATGGATAGAAGTTTGCGTGAATCATATGTCAGGACCATCTTTCTTTTGACCTTGAAATTCTAGAAATTAGACATCCGCCAATTGAGATGCCGGCCACGCCAGTGCTCCTCCCTCAGTTCTCAAAGCGATCCATGGGTAATGCTCCTATAAATTACCACGGGCCTTGCATTTTGTACTAATCAAAACAGAGTCACTTCTCAAACACACACTGGAAAAGGAAGACTCAGAGAGAGCTTTACATTACGATGAACCAGCTGGGACCTTCACGCCAGCCCTGTGAGGTCCACTAGGAGGAAATGAAGACAATTCCATTGTGCTAAGTGCCCAATACTGTACTCAGCACCCTCGCCTCTTCTAATAAGCCGATTCTGCTCCCAGCCAACTGTCAAATAACCCACTATTAGTTCAAGGCCCTAAATCTTCCAGAGAGTTTCAATTTCATCGGGTACTTCTGAACAAGGAATTCATTTTCAACAAGGAGACTCCAGGTAATGGATGAGAATTTGGGGTCAGGCTATCTATAGGAGTCAAAAGTGCTGTCACTATTCCATGTCTTCTCTGCCTCCACAGAAATCATGTAAAGCTCCTGTGCAGGGCGGCTCTCTTGTTTTAAATCAAGAATCGCTTTTGCTCCATAAAATGCAAAACCCTGTATCCATGTTGGCTAATATCAGTAACAAGAATCGCCATTGTCTCTGCAGCATTGATGTCATTCATATTTCTCAACCTGGAAGACTCATCACACCTCTTTGTTTTACTCCGTATTTATTTATTGGGCTTCTTTGGTTTCATAAGGGCTTCTTCAAATACTTCCACGTGGGTGGAGATTTCTCTCATACACAGGGTGGACCTCTCACCTCCCCAAACGTCTCATGGATAAATAAATCGTTGGGGATTTTATGATTGCATGCAACCGAAAAATAATGGATGTACTTACAGTCCCTCCATCAATTCTGGTGGGTCTTGAATAAGGCACCAGGACGCAGTTGCTACAGAGTTGACCTCCGTTATTAGCCACCCTCCTGCGGCAGAGTAGCAGGGCACTCTCAGTTGATGCCAGTCCTCTAGCCAAACCTGACCTTCCACCTTTCAGCTAGCAACCAAATACACCTACTGTTGGCCTCGCTCAGGAGCTCCTGGAACCTGGTAGGTGGTCAATAAATAGTTTCCGTTTTCCTTAAACGTCGTACTTTTGATTCCTTTAGATGGGGGTGCATTTTTTTTTAATGTGGTCAGTACCTTTAAACCAGACTGCATTTTCCCCACCCAGATGCATCTGTCATGTGTTCTGTACCCAGCACAGACCAAACTCTGACTCACACGTGTGACCATAACAGGGCTCTCTTGAGAGCGCCGATGTTCGGAGTGGTCTCTTTGAAGATGTGGCTATTTCTATGCAAAGCGTACCTTCCCAGTAATCGTCACTAATGGAACGTTTGCAGCACAGCGTTGGTGCAGCATATTTAAATGACCATGGGCTGACAGAAGAACAAACAGAGCTGTATCTGAGGAGCCAGAATTCTCCATGAAAGGGAGGAGCGCATGGATTCCGGAAATGGTGCCAGAAGGGACAAGGCCCTGGAGAAAGCCGTCCTTCTGGGTAACGTGAGAGACAGCACAAAAGCAGATTGCTCACACATAGCAAGGGTTGTGAGAAGGATGCGGGGCCAGGCGTGGAGAGCTCCGTTGTGTTGGACAGGGTGCCACTGCTGCGTGGTGTGCCTAACAACAACAACAACAGTGGAACATGGAGCACAGGCTCAGCAGCTAACGCTGTTGGCTTCCCCACTCCCTCTGACTGTGCTGACTCTGGGCCCTGGGCGAACAGGCAGCAAGTAGGCAGTGAAAGTCGTCAAATGAGACAGAGAGATGAATTATTAATATTTTCCCCATTGGTTCCCAGCTTGTAAATTGTTTATAATGCCATTGATCTGAGGCACAGGATTCATTAGTATGAATAACCATAAATCTGTGCTTTGGGGACTTGATTGAAGAGCGGACCGTTCCCACCGAAGTGCCCTCTGAGCGTGTGGCATAAATTGGTTAGTGACTATAGAGGGTCCACAATTTCCAGCAAATATCACAGAGATGTTTATGTGCGTGCGCCTATTTTTCAGGTTTTATACAAACCATGTTAAGCCACATTGTCCAGAGAGACAAATCCAGTGACATTCATCTATGTGAAAGACAGAGCTTTATGCCAAGAAGTAATTATATGCCAAGAAGACATCCCAGCCCGGTCCAGCTCAAGTCCATAATTCCTTTGCTAGTTCCTAAGTCCTTCTTGAGACTCAAAATAGCCTCATGCCCGTGTGCAGTGATGCTAGAAGCAGGGAGATCGCAGACTGGTGGGGGCAGAGTCACATGGATCCGGGATCTGGGAAAATATAGCAGGGCACCAGCAGTTCTCAGATTAGGATGGCCCACATGGGGCTGTGGAGGCAAGCAGCGCTCCAGCAGGCAGGGAAGCTGGGAAGCAGAGAGGGAGAGCTCATCTCTGTGTGTCTTTATCTTACACAAAAGGCTTCTGGTGTCAAAGAGGTGTCATCAAGCTGTGACCTGATTGGCGGGTTTCACTCCCCCACCCCCACCCCAGTCTGTTTAGTTGACAGACTCCCTAGCTACCGCATGGACACATTGAGCGCATTTGACTTCGTTGGGGTGGACGTCCCTGCTGACTGTCACACACATCTTCTGTAAAGTCTAGGGAATTGTTGGTGTGTTGGTTCTGTCCCAGGCACTGGAGATAGATCTGTGTCTTTGAGTTTCATGAAGCCATGAACATAGATCAATAAAGTGAATAAGATCGGGAAGGAGGAGGATGGTGGGGGATATTTGTGCAAAATCTACTACATAATTAAAGCTGAGCAAATGATGTGTTCTCTCAAGATACTGAATGTCTAATGTTAGGGCAATCATTGACCAATACTTTGATTAGTAAGGAGCACCCAGATATAAAGTCACATAAAGCGATTTTTTCTGGACAGTGGAGCCTTCAGGATGTCAAATCATAAGAACCCTAATGACAGAAAAGGGTCTCAAAGACTGGTTCACCTTGAGGATTAAAAGGTGTTGTGCAGAGCCTATGCTTTGGATGGAATAATTCTTTTCTCGTCACCCGTTTCTCCGTAGCACACAGAAGACCATCACAGTACCTGAGAGACAAGGCTGTCACAAAGCACAAGCTAAAGAGAAATTGACCCTAGACTGACCCAGAGCTGATGGCTTCCCTTCCCCCCCCCCTTCCGGATCATCAGCAACTCAGGCTAGCACTGGGGTGCTCAAAGGTGCCGTTAGCTCATTTTTATGCATCAGCAGGCTCTGTTTTCAGATATTTCTCAATATGTATGTGGGGATGGAGTGAGTAATCCATTTGTAACTAGTGTAGGCGGTTCTTATCAATATTAAGACCAGGTGGGGCTAGCACAGATTCAGAGTCAGGAGCCCTGCCCTCTGTCTGACAAGGGCAAAGTCCCGTTCCCAGCCTCTCATCTCTCATCGCGGGCATCACATCCCAGAAGCCCGTACACCCTTTTCAAGAGGGACATGCGTGTGCCATGAGTCTTTGCGCAGGACACACAGAAACCCCCAAACATGACACCCCCAAAAGAATATGAAATAGGTTCTTGCATTATGATTTTTCATGAAGTTGTGTGACATCAAACTGCTTTATGATAGCCATGGGTTTTAACAGCTTTGTTTAGATATAATTTCCGTATCTTAGAATTCCCTTATGTGAAGTGCTCAATTCAGCGAACTTACGATATTCACGGATAAGCATATTCTTCACCACGTTTAGTCTAGAAGACATCCATCTTGCCCCACCCTGAAAACTTCTGACCCCATAATCAGTCGCTTCTCTCCTTCTCAGACCCCCCATGCCATAACCCCCACCCCCAGGCAACCATAATCGACTTTCTGTGTATAGATTTACCTGTGTCACATATCTCAAATAAATTAAATCATCCATTATGCCTTTGTGCCTGGCTTTTTCATTCAATATAATGTTCTCAAGGTTCATCCATCCGGCAAAACTTCATTCCTATCAAAACTTCATTTCCTTTTATGGACGAATAATGATTTCATTGTATGGATAGACCACATTTTGTTTATCCATTCAATAGTTGATGGTCAATTGGATTGCTTCCATTGGGGCTATTATGAAAAATAACCATGGATGTTATTGTCAACATTTGGACGTGCACTTTTAAGTCTCTGTGCACACTAAGGAGTAACTGTTTGGGTGAAATCAGACCTCCAGGTATGACCCCTTAAGAAACTGCCTGATTGTTTTCCAAAGCAGCTGTGATGATATACTTTGCAGCTAACAATAGATGAGGATGCCAACTCCCCCACTGGCTCACCAGCACTTACTGCTGCTGTGAGGTGTGGTCCAATCAGTCCCGGCTCTGATCGACTCTCTGCAGAACAGAAGGAAACGCTGCCCTATCCCGAACCAGGGTTGTGAGGTTTGAGCCCATTGTTGCAAATATCTTTTTAAGGGTCTTCTTTTTCAATGTACCTTTATTTTACCGAGCATGACGTCCTTCTCCAAGGACCGGTTCGTTCTCATTACATGTCTGACGTATGTGCAGAAAAAGTATCACAGTCCTCGCTTCTAGGGAGCATTCTGGTTGGACTTCTTCCAAGACAAATTCGTTCTTTCTTCTGCCAGCCCATGGCATATTTAATATACTTTTCTAATGCCATAATTCAAAAGAACCCGTTCTTTTCTGGTCTCTACTCATTATCAAGCCCTTGCATGCCTATGAGGAAATTGAAAATAGCATGAATGTTATACTTAAAATGACAACTTTGCTACCTGACACTTTAAAGAGGTCTGTTACAGCAGATTTCCCAAATGTAATACCTTCATTGGTTTCTTGACTGCTGCTTCTCAGAGCGCTAAGTGTGGATCCAAGTGAAATGAAATTCTTGAGAACGTCAAGCCTTTATTCATTTATCATGATATTGCTTATTGATCCAGATGATTTTTTGTTGTCTTCCCCTTAAGGGTCATCAATGTGGAAGGACACAGTCTATGATATTTATGAGACAGTGCTTCCATTTCTCTCCACTTTTCGGCAAGCAAGATTGCAATGTCTACAAAACACAGGGAGTGTATTGTCTGCCTTGATTAGCAGTGTGACTGTGGCTCTTCTATTGTATTCTAATAATATTTGAGGTAACGTGGACTGCCAGAGAACAATCAAATCAGTCTTGCAAGTAGAGCTATAATGCTGCTTAAAAACAAGGGTGGCGAGAGTTCATCCCGCATGCTTCGACCTGCTAACAGGAGAGGCCAGTCCCGGAAAAGTGCATCCTACTTTGTAAAGGAGGAGATCAGCACAGAGAGGCAGACCCTCCAGGAGGTACTGACCCATGGGCTGTAACAACGGGACTGAACATCACAACAACTGCGGGGGTGGCGGGCTGGGTATTGCTTCTTTGGCCTGTACAATGAGTCACAACTGATTGGCTGGCTCCCAGCAGCATTCTAGTGGGTATGAAGCAGGATGCGGTGCTTTGGGCTTGTATTTCTCTGACGACTGACGATGTCAAGCTTATTGTTCACTTGCATCTCTTCTCTGAAGGAGAGTCTCTATAGATCATGAATATATTTTATTATAGTTTTTACAATTTTATTATAAATTAGGGGGTGCCATTTCAGATCATCAACTTTGTGTTTTAACAGTTCAAACTACTCCATAAAGCCCCCAGTGATGCATCCTTCCCCCACTCCTTGATTTCTCTTCTCCCATTGTAGAGCTTCCATTTTACCAAGTTCACACCCATCACCAGGCTGGTCTACTGCTTATCGTCCCTCTATTCATCTCCACCCTCCTTGGGAATCTTCAAAGTCCATTCCCTTTGAGATAAATGTCTTTCCTTGTTTATTTTTCCCCTTACATCAGTGTCTTTAATAATAATAGTTGTCCTTTTGTGATTGACGAATTTCACTCAGCATAATGTTCTCCAGGTCTACCCATGTCCTGAGGTGCTTCGTGGATTTTGTCATTTTTCTTTTTTAATGATGCATAGTATTCCATTGTGCATGTGCAACAGCTTCTTATCCATTCATCCACTGATGAGCTTTTAGGCTGTGTCTGTCTTCTCGCTGTTGTGAACAGCATCGTAATGAACACGATGTGCATCCATTTGTTCTTGTGGCTCGTACTTCTTTAGAACATAGATTCGGTGGCGAGATTACTGTATGGAATTTGTGGGTTTGTCATTTTATTAATGAGTTTAAAGACATCTCTATACCACCTAGGTATAAATATCCAATCAGATAGAGGATTCATAAAACTTTTCTACTATTTTGTGTGGTTTTCTTTCACTATTTTGGTAGCACCTTTTGCAACTCAATATTTTAAATTTAGATATAATCTAATCTGTCTGCATCTTTGTTTTGTTGCTTGTATGTTGGATGGCATACCTGTCAATCATCCCCCGTTCCCTGCCATGGTGATTGATGCCAATGTTTTCACCTGAGAGTTTCAAAAATAGTTTTCCCTTTTAAGTGTAAGTATTTGATTAATTTTGTGTTAATGTTTTTAGGTGAACCCAAGCTAAGGTCCAACTGCATTCTTGTATGTGGGTACCACGTTGTCTCTGCATCATCGATTGAAAAACTACTCTTCTTTCTTTGGGGGTGTCCACAGGATGTATTTTGCCTCTAATTTATATGTGTCTTTGAATATAAAGCATGTTTCTAATACACAACACACAAGCGTATCTCAGTTTTATTTGTGAAGGGCTTGGTTTTATTTTTGTTGCTATCCAGTCTGACAATTCTTGGCTTTGGCTTGGATTGTTCAATCCATTAGGATTGTCTGTTGCTGAAGTGATTGGGTTTATGTCAGGAATTTGCTTCTTTCTGCGTTTCCTATTTTGTTGTTGCTGTTCCTCTGTTCCGTTTTGCTCTGGGTGTGGCATTGTAGGAGAAAGGTCACTGTATCATACGTTAATCTCATTGTTTACTTTTCTCTCACTTCATTGTTTAAGGACATTTCTTAATATTTCTTTTAGAGTTTACAATATATCAGTACTCCAGCTAAATTCCAGGGAGCTATCAAAATGTCAGCTTGTTCCTTAGACACTGGAATGAAAAGATTTTATCTCAAGTCCTTTGGGCATGTCATCAGGAGGAGCCAGTCCATGGACAGGACGTGAGGCTTAGTGCTGTAGAGTGTCAGTAAACGAGGGGGAGACTGTCAAAGAAAAGGTTGGAATAACACAGTGGGTTCAACAATAGGTGCAAACGTAAGAGGATCGCCATGATGGCATAGGATCGGGCAGTGTTCAGTTTTGTGCTACATGGGGATGCTGTGAGGTGGAGCTATACATAACAGCAACAGCAATAGCTTTGAAATGCTATTCCTGCTTCAGCCTGTCTCTCCCTTCCCTCTTTGTGCTACCTTTGTAGCACAAAAAGATCTCTCTTGAGATCTTTTATCTAAATGTCTATTAATGTCATAAACTAAAGGATACACCATTTATAATTACAACTTTACGTAACACTGGGTCCTTTTTAGAAGCTAACAGATGTAAAGAGAGAAAACACTTATTTCTAGAATGTGTTATGTGGATCTTATTCACAGTGGACTACTATTAGTAAGTCAGTTTATTTTACCATAGTGGCTTACAGGTTGCTGTATTTCTGACGGCTGTTTAACAAGATTTTCAAATACAAATAATATCTCCCAGAATGAGCAGATTTCAAGAGAACATCTAGCCTAACAAACAACTATGAAGGAATGGACTGTCCAATTCAGAAGGGCCAGTAATCCAAAGCCTTGTGGAGGGCAGACGTAACTCCCTCTGGTCGGGAGGCACTCAGAAGAAGACAGAGGATGATCTGAGTTCTCCAATGAGAGTCGGCCATAGTAATGTAGATGGAGTGGAGTTCTCTAGGCGTTAATTTGCTGTTAGGATGTGACTCAAATGTAAAGGAACAGTTGCACACTTTTGTCAATAATTGGAATGTGCCAGGCACAAATTTTGAAGTTAGGTAATTTGGAAATCATCAAAAATGAAATAGAACACATGATGATCGATATCCTAGGTGTCAGTGAGCTGAAATGGATTGGTGTAGACTACTTGAAATGAAATAATCTGATGGTTTACTATGTCAGAAATGATGAATTCAAGAGAAATGGCCTCCCATTCATTGTCAAAAAGCACATTGAAAGTTCTAGCTTGATGTTTAATGCTGCCTGTGGTATGATATCTATATGCCTACAAGGGAATTCGGTTAACACAACTACTATTCAAATTTATACACCAAGCACTAAAGCTACTGATGAAAAAGTTGAAGGATTCTACCAATCTCTTCAGTCTTAAATTGATCACACAAGTGATCAAATGCATTGATAATTATTCATGATTGGAAGGCAAAGGCTGGAAACAAAGAAGAAGGAGTGGTCCTTGGCAACATGACCTGGGTGATATGTGTGAACCTGGAAAGCACATAGAGAATTTTGCAGGACCCGGGGCATACAGAGGCCTTTTTCAACAACGTGAACAGTGTCGGTACACATGGAAGACTCAGAAGCCAAATCTAGTGCCTCTCTGGGAAGAGGCATTGGAGAAGCTCCATATCATCAACCAAAACAAGGCCAGTGCTGAGTGCAGAACAGACCACCAATTGCTCATATGGAAGTTCAGGTGGAAGCTGAACAAATTGAAAGCAAGTCCACAGAAGACAAAAGACAATGTTGGATATATCCCACCGAACTTTGAGAACATCTCAAGAACAGATTTGACTCAGGAACACTAATAACAAGACCTGGTGATTTGTGGAATGACATCAAAAACAATATATGCGAAGAAAACAAAAGGTTATTCAAATACCAGAAATAACGAAAAGATCAAAGTCAATGTAGAAGAGGCTCTGAAACTTGCTCTTCCTTGTAGAGTAGCTGAAACAAATAGAAATGGTGATGAAGTAAGAGAACTGCATGGATAACACCCAAGGTCAGCTCTAAGAGGCAAGGGCCATTGCCGCAGCACACTGACAGGATGACATCAGATGGGTCTTAAACGAGAGCAGAGTACCAGAAAGATGCTTACCTGTGTTCCATTAACTATCCCGGTGCATCAGACGGTGTGGACCACAATGAACGCTGGATAGCCTTGAGAGGAATGCGAATTCCAGAGCATTTCATTGTGCCCATGCAGAACTTGTACACAGGTCAAGAGGCAGTTATACAATGAACAAGGAACTACGACGTGTTCTAAAATCAGGAAACGTGTGAATCAGGGTTTTATCCTCTTACCATAGTCTTCAATCTGTTTGCTGAGCAGATATGCAGAGAAGCTGCATGGTAGGAAGAGGAGTGCGACCTCAGGCTTAGAGGGAGGCTTCTCAGCATGTTCGCTATGCAGGTGACGCTGCGTGACTTGCTGACGGTGAGAAGGACTAGAGACACTTGCTTAAATGTTGGAACAATTTCACTCCCAGACAGATTCATGTTCCCTCAAACCTAGTTCTGCAAAGACACTGCGTGGTGACATCTGGCAGCTACGCAGGCGACTAATCCTGCGAAGTGTAGTTTTTCTCCCTCACCGATCTTTAGAAAACAAAGCATCATCTAGTCAAATAACAAAGGCCGCATAACAGATTTTATTTACTTTAATAACATTAAGCAAAATACGAACAAGCAGTTTTAAAGTAACAAAATAGATGATATGACACTTTATTTTCAATCTTTTGCACTTTCACTGTTTGCAAAAATGCTTTGTGCTGTCACTGTGATGCTAAGGGGCTTCAAATAGTTTATGGGGGCAACATTATATTGTAATTCCATTTCCCACGAACTTTATGAAAGCCTCTCATATTCCAAATAAAATAAAATACCTTCTCACGTGATCAAAAGCACAATGTCATCATTAAACACGTATGGGAATGCTGCAGAGTGCACACAACCAAGAGAGGTGGCATCGGGAGTCTCATTTTGTTGTTGTTCCTGTTTGTTATTGGCTTTTGTCAAGGAAGAGAAGGCATGAGTTTATTGGAGCCAAATTGACCCAACCTGCTCCTTCAATTGTTGGTTTTTCGATAATGGCTTTGGCTCCTAGGTCTCCTTAGACTTCCTACAAAGACAGGATCAATAGGCCACAGAAGGGTGTCCTCCCGTCTCGCATGTCTTGTGTCCCGCTGGGTCCACCTCCGCCTCCCTGTGGCCATCTCAGAGACAGAGAGCCATCTCCAGGCCTGCGTGTTCCTGATGAGGCCACGAGCGCCTCCTTCCTCACCCTGGGAATTGTCTCTAACCGCTGGCTGATCGGATTTCAGCTCTGTGGAATTTCAGGACACAGATGTTTCAAGCCGTCCCCAGTGAACTCTGGAAAATTTCGTCTTGCATCGACCAACTTTATTAAAATGATCAGATTTTTGCCCAGAATGTCGCTAAGAATAGAACAAATGCCTAGCAGAACATTTCAAAGCAAGGTTTTCAGATTTTGATCTTTTAATTCCAGTGAACATGTTTGTATTGCATAATCAGAGCCTTGACAAAATCATGCTACAGGACGAGGAGCAAGAAGACGTTACGATTCAGTGGTAGGTCGAGGCAATTTAGCCCTTGAGTAAAGGTGATGGAAACAGCGAGGTGGGTTCACTTGAAACAACAGGATTTAGGCTCCCTTTTCTTTAAAATTTTGAAATTGATTTGAAAATTATGTATAGGTCAGTATGTCTCTCTCATATTTCACTGTAGGCATGACAGTGCATCGTATTGTCCTTGCAATGTGATCATTGGGAAACATGCTTAAAGATACAAACGAAATAACACAGGTCCTTTAAAAATAAGATGATATCTTGTTGGTGTTTTGTCCATGTTTGCACGTATATGAAATCCAGGATAGGTACATCGATAGTGACAGTAACTGGATTCATGGTTTCTTGGGGGTATGGCAAGGGAGGGTGGGAAGAAATGGGGAGCTAATAACAATGAGTGCAAGATAGAAAAAAATGTGTTAAAACTGATGGCAGGGATGACTGTACAGTTCTTATTAATATGCTCAAACAATTGAAAATCAATCAACCAATCAATAAATACACACATAAATAGATGGGCTATTAGAAGAAACGGAAACAGAAAACACAAGGAGAAGGCAGAGTGGGTGATGGGGCATTGAGGGATTTGCAATGGATGAGTTGAAACAAAATGTGTATTAAATTGGTAAATGTAAACCAGATGATATGATCTTTAAACATCTTGATAAGATGTGATATGTCCTTGTGAACAGAGGCAAGCAAATGAGTGGTGTCATTGTGTACGGGTTCAAGTTGGCTTACCTTTTCATGAAAAGGTATTCTCATGATCATGTATCCGATCTAAATCATCAATGCCGAGTGCAATACGGGGAAGGGCACGCATGTGGTGTTCAGTAGGGATTCTGGGCAGCATAGGGGAGCTATACACAGACATGTTTAGCTCAGTTTCCACATAAGCACAATCATTTGTAACACCAACATTAAAATTGGTATTATTAATGTGACTAAAATTGAAGAATGTTAAGGGTGATTCACTGCAAACCATCCATTTAAAATATTCAAAGTTTAAAACCTTCGTCGCATGAGTAACGGGTGCGGTAGGAATAGTATTTTATTCCAGTTTCAAGTAAGGACAGTAATGTAACCTCATCCCATGGGTAAAAGGAAGTCAAGGGAACAAAAAACAAAGAATCACTTTAAGAGAGTACAAGAGTGGTTGGCAAATAAAAACTGTCCCCAAATTTAACTAGAGACAGGTGTTGCACACGGTAGGTAATCGTTTTATTATTGCCAACAAGAGCTAAAAGTGATATGACACAATTTCCAGCTTCGTCTCATCCTTCGGGTGCTGTGAGATCTAATTTAGCCTGGAGGCTTATGTTGGGTAATAGTCTAACCTTTTATGTCAAGACATTACACAGATCCCTGCAAGCCTGGCTTAGCAAGGGTTGGATGTTCCAGCATTGTGACTTAAATTCATATTCTCTAAGGTGCCAATTGATCACGTCTAATTGGTGTTTATTCTCAGTTGACATTTTTGTCTGGAGTAAAATTTGTGATTGTAAATTTCCAATGACAGAGTACAAATGCTGAAAGCTATGTGAGACAGTTTGTGGCAGGTGCCCTTAAGTCGTCTAATTTGCATGCCCGATGCTATAGGATAACTAGCTTGCCTTTGATTTCCCAAATTTCAAATTCTTGACAAACACTGGCTGCTAATACAGTGCCTAACATAAATCATAGAGGTTGGCAGGAGGGAGAGGTCTGCAATGGGGGCATAGGCAGTAAGTCAGTTTGTCCCAGGTTCATGTTAGTCATTTTAGGAAATCAGATCATGGCTGTGCACATGTGTGTATAAAGGTGGGTACCTTGGAGTCTTCCTCAGAAAAAGTGAGTATCTAAGTACTTTAGGTCTGTCCTATATAGTAACAGGTTTGTCAAAGGAAGGTACATAAACTGGAGGTGCTATTACGCTAAGACTGGGGAGTTTTCATCGTGAGTAAAAACATATTTGTAATGCTCGTGTTCTTGAACAATGGGTTTGATTGAAACCTCCTCTAATGATGGTACAGGGACCAGGAGGGTGAGCCTATACATGGCATGTCTCCCAGTCAGTGCTCATGGAGTAGACAGGGCAGTGTTTGTGGATGAAGGTAGATGTGGAAGGACCATGTTTCATGTTTCCATTTGTTTAGTATATTATCATAAAATAGGAAAGGAATCTGATAATGAGAAAATGGTAAACCAAGCTGAGTCACAAGTTGTGATCGAGATTGGGTTGTTGGTTTAAGGTCAGCCCCTATGAAGTGGATTCGTAGTTGAGGGGGTGAGCTTTGTTTATGTGAGAAAATATCCAGCAGTCATCGTCTTTGCCGTATCCCTTACAAGTGATTGACTGAGTGGGTATGTGCTGCGTGCAGTGGAAGAGAGTTGCTGTGGGTTTGGGCATACACAGGGTTGGTAGACCTACACGTGAAAAAATAGACCTGTGTATAATCCATTGTGACTCTATACGAGTCATTGGATTTTCTTACTGGCCAAACTGGGGAATTATATTTACAACTAATGTGTCTGACAATAGTGTCATTCTTCAATAGCTCTTAAATATTTTCTGAGAATTCTTGGTGCCCTCCCTTTACAGGGCATTGTGCAACCCAGTGGGTTTTGGTGGATTTTGGTAGAGAAACAGGAAGCATTTTTACACAAGACTTCATGGTTTTTAACTCTTTTAGGTTTCCTAGTACCTGTCAGATCATGCTTGCAGGATGTGGTAGTCTGTGACGCGTACAACAGTGTTATGAGGCACCCTAAAATACCGAGGGAATTGCCAGATTGTGACAGACGTGAAGTGAATGCACACTCTTGGACAGTGGCGCCCATCCACTGGACTGGATACAGGGTGGCCACCAGCTTCAAGGCAGAAAAAATGGAATACCCAATAAGCAAGCACAGTGAAGCAAAGCACAACAAAATGAAATGTGTCTGTGTGGGAGCTACGTCATCTCATGTCAACTGGAGGGCATTAGGAGTGAAGGGGTGAAGTCCAGCCTCTCAGGCAGGTCACAGCCTGTGATGTCTCCTTGTGGGCAGGGTCTTGTCATGGGGATTCTGGAAATGTCCTCTCTTTCTCTGCCTGGGTTGTCTAGTTGACAAGCCACATGGAGTCTTGCTGAGACCTGCAAGGAGCCCCTCGCTCCACTTCCCCTTCCTGCTGAAGAGTCACACGTGGAGAGTCGGAGGAGCCACATGGAGACCTGCACAAACACTGAGATGCTTCCGCTGCCACTGGATCCACAAGACTTTTCACCCACTGGCCTGTGATCTTCCTGCATGTTGCATCATTGCATGTTTTATGTGAATCTGAAGAGGAATTTAATGGACTAGTATCGGACATAGGCTAATATCGGACTTATGGACTTGATCTGGACTGGGATGGGATATTTTTTCAATATACAATTTCTCTTTGATGTAAAATTCTGTCTTACACACATATGAGTATCCCTAGATTTGTTTCTCTAGTCAACCTGGTCTAACACAGCCTCCATGAGATTAAATTGACATGTACACACTCTACAAAGAGTGTAAAAGTGGCTAGGGCCCTCTAAGATGCCTGATTTGTCGACCAGAGGCAGCAGTTACCTGCTTTCTGACAGCCATGGAAACAATGGGGGCGGGCGTTTGGGTAGCTGTTTTCCTGGGCACCTGCAGGTCTGTGGATCATGGGGACCCTCGGGTCTGCGACCGCATGGTTCTAGCAGTTTCACATTCAACCCTCACTGTTAGTGAGAGTGTTCTTTGTTTGGATCTTGGTTTTATTGTCCTTCATTGCTTTCTTTTTGCTGGATTCGAGCCTTTACAGGCAGGGTCTGGGCTTGGAAAATCATAGTGCAGCTCTGCCAGCCTCTGCTTTTTCCCACCGTGTCCTAGCATTCTTTCCACAAGCGGAAGACTGGGCAGGCTGAGGCAGAGAGCTATTTCATGGAGGGATTACATTCCACTGGTGGGGATGGCCTTTGAACTAGGCCACCAAGGGTTCATCTGGAGATGTTCACTTCCTTAAGGAGACAGCCACCTTCTCAAAGGATGACTAGATTGCCAAAGCATCAACAAGAGGTTCGTTGTACACAGTGAGTTTGAGGAATTCAAAGAAATGAATCTTTACCTGGAGAAGCATTTGGACTAAGGCTGAGTCACCCTAGGTTCCCCAATACAGAATTTGCCCAGGAAGCAGTAGGGCACATTTAATAATAAACAACCAAACCCAAGACCACTCGATGTGGCAGGATGATGAGTGCTGGCTCTCCAGCAGTGAGCTCAGCCATGGGTCCTTCCTGTTCACACAAGGTCCAGCAATCCATAAATCCCTACGTGGCAGCCCACTGTTGCCCACACCCCTCAGCCCCGGGAAGTCTCCCTGGGCCTGTAATGTGGCCTTGTCCCTCCTGATGTCAACCCGGATGATCGAGCTGTTCTCCAAAGCTATTGCCAGACTTCCGCCAGTCAAATTTCCCAACGGGATGCCTTGGCTTGCTTTTCATGTTTGCCTCTATGACATCGAAATCACAACAAAATCCCCATGTTAAGCCGTGAGGGAAATGGCAGTTCCAAATTACATTAAAGATACCAGCGTGACTGAATCCCATTACTCAAGACCTTGTCCTGGAAGCTCTCTGGCTGTGAGTTAGTCCCAGAGCTGTCCAGACCCTTTCCCTGAGCTTAGATAACGTGATGGTTAGGAATCATGTCCACTGGACACTCCGGGACAGGGGGCGGAGTCAAAGCTGCCAATTAAATCACAGCCTGATGACCCTCCTTGTTGTCATCAGCCTTCTGAACAAGAGCACGATGAACAGAGAGGAACTGTCTGTGCCACTTCACCTCGCTTCTCCCCGGGATTTCCCTGGGGACTCTGTGCCTGCCTTCTGGGGCAGCCCCATGTGGGACACCCGACCCTTCACCATCCTTCACCATCTTGGATAAAGGTCGTTCTTGTACATAGATGAGTGTGCCCGGTTTGTTTCTGTAGGCAACCCGGAGGCATCCCAGCCCAATCCAACACAAGTCCATGGGCCTGAAGCTTGTCCGGGTCCTCCCGAGATGCACACAGCTGCAGGCCAATGACACAGAAAGGGGAAGTGGGAAGCAGTAGGTCACATGCTGGTGGGTGCAGACTCCTCCTGGAAACGGGGCAAGGTACTGACAGTTCTCCCGGTCAGTAGCCTTCATGAGGCTGCCTCTGGAGGCAGACAAAGAGTTCAGGTGAAGTTGCAGCAGGGAAGAAGAGGAAGGGTCAGAGAGAGAGAGGTGAGGGGTTCCAGGGTCTCTCTATTAAAGAGGACACACCCATAGGGTGGTGCCCTCCGCTGTGACCTGATTGATAGGTTGGACTCCACCCCTACATTTTCCTACAAATTCAGGTTGACATAACCTCTGACTACCACAGACCCACGGTCCCTGGCCATATAGACCTCTCGCTGTCAACGCCAAGGAAAGCCCACCTCTACGTGCATGGTGCCAGGGTGGTTTTTCCATTAGAGTCAACAAGGGATCCTCATTCTCTACAAAGAGAGCTCCCCATTCTGCTTGCTCATCCTTTTCAGAAGCGAATGGCCCTCCTTAACATCACACCTACCGCCAGCAGGTCAGTCCCTGCTCAGCACCCCTGTGGAGAGTTTCTGAGCCTGTCAATCCTTCGTGGAGATGAAAGCTCTGGTCCAGTGTGGCTGTGTGAGTTTGAACCACTGACCTTGGAGTTAGCAGCCCAACACCTTCCCGCTGGTGCCACCAGCCTCCTTAAAGACCTGGGGAATGAAGCTGTGCAGGGGAGTTTTCATTGTTTCACCGATGAGAGAGAGAAACCCAGCTCCCTGGAAGGTCCACACACTTTGAAATGAGCCTTGTCTTGTTTCTTTAGGCAGGAGCTGAGTTCTGACCACTCTCACCCAAAACACTGGCTCTGGACTCAGCCTTCCTGGGGCTGATCCTGTCCTCGAGATTAATAGCAGTCAGCACTGACAAGTGACTTACCCCACAGGGGCTCTGATTCCTAATCTCTAAATAGTAGTCATTTTGCTGGGTTTTGTTCCAAACATTAAAATAGTCTTTCAATACGCCGAGGACAGGCTAAGCCTCAGTGCATGTGAGAAATGAATTACGCTTCCCACCTTGGGGTTTACCATCCGCAGTGTTTGAAGACGCCTTGGTTTGATTTTTCTGATGTATTTTTCCTTATCCTAATGGCCCATTTCAATATGTAAGATTGGTGTAGCTTGTATAGTTTACACTTTGTTTCCTGTAATTTATGTTCTTCAGAATTCAGTGCCCGGCTACTCCGGGGGATAGCTCTTGCTATAATGCCACATTATGAAGCAGAACCGAGGCCACGTGGTGCTGTGGCACCAAGTGGATCACAAACAGCTTGCAGTTGAGCACGGGGCTCGTTCTTTACAGAGAACGGTTTGTAATAACCACCACTGACTGAGCTAGACATTGTCTTTGCCCCAGCACTTGTTTCCGTAGCTGAGATGTATTGCAATGACTATCTACCTGCAGAAGAGAAACTCGTGGGGTTTCAACCAGTGATCAACCTGCCCAGGAAATGACGGAGTCAGAATAAAAACTCCAAATGGCTTGATTCCAATGCATGGATATTGCCCTCCATGATGAATTCTTGTTAGAAAGATACATGTTTCGTGGAGAAACAGCCATTGTAGAGTTAGTTCTGTTCCTGGCACGCCTTATTAAGTGTAGAGTTTATTAAGCCAACATGCCCAGGAAAAGCATAACTTTTAGCAATTACACGTACTTGTTTCATGTAGATAAATGATTTCCAGTGTTCTCTGACTTTTGCTCCTTGTCCCTCTAAGAGCCATGGTAGGACTGGAAACCCACACTCAGCTCATTTGCTCCCTCAAACTTGTGGGTGTCAACCACTGCTTTATAGAGACCTGCAGAAAAGGACATCACTCTCACCCAGTATGTATCTGGCAGGATATACGCTGTTTGTAAATATGCAAGACATCCATTACATTTGCTCTGAGCATCCTGTGAGGGTCTAGCCTTAGTGCTATGTACAGAATGCTCTGTGTCCTGGGACTAAATTATTAACAGGGCACTTCAACTCGTTAGCCTCAAGAATCGGCTGGTAAGGGATTTCTGTGTCTGAACACAGCAGGACTTGAGAACCATGGAGTCACAGGCAATTCTTTTGAGGCTGGAATTAAAAGTAGATTCAACACTTGAAGGATAAAAAAGAGAAAAGAAGCAACAGATATGATGGCGATCTTTAAAAGTCAATCCATTTAAAATATTGAACAGGGAGGGGGAAGCTGAGTCTTCTTTTGATTTACAGATTTATTGCAACTCACATGTGTGCTATTCACACAATTCCAAGGAAGAGAGGGCTGCTACGATTTAAAATAAAATGCTTAACCTTGGCATCATGGAAGAACTTTGGTACTGTGTCTAAGGAAGAGTGGGTCCCAGCCAGGAAATGAGGGAGAATCTTAAAATTCCTCATCTGTGTGCCCTGTCAATTGTTGGTTTCGGTATGGATTCTATCAGGGACAGAAAACCCAGTCGGCAAGGGCAGCCTGGGTGTACTTGACTAACTTCCTTCAGCTGAAGTGAGCAATATCGCCTTGCCCATCACGTCCCAGATTCTGCTGCAGCTTTCATATGTTTCTCTCTCCTAACCCACAGCCCTTCCTGCAGGATCGACACTTCTCTTCGGGCTTATTTTCACGGACAGAGAGAAAGGTAAGCACAGCTTTGCCTGTGCTTACCCTCTAATCTGTAGTGAGCCGTGTCACATGGATTTCTCGACAGGTCTCCCGTCTCAGTCAGAGACTGTAATGTGGAGAGGGGCTTTGATTCTGCAGGACAGTGCTGGGGGGACTGGATAACAGACAGTTTCCAGCCAGACATAAAAGCAGAAGGAATGTGTGAAGTCATGAAAACATGTGAAATTGCTCACTACAGGAGTAAGGAAGCACAAGTGAGCCCCTGCTTACCTTGCACCCTGCATCCTCCATCAGTGGTTAACAGGGACACTGGGAACGTCACTATTTTCATATTTGCATTTTCAGCCTCAGACAGACAAAGCAAGGACAATGCCCTTATGGTTGCAGAATGAAAAAAAATCATCCTAAATGCTGTAAGCCTTGCCTCTTTAAAAAGAAGCAAACTGCCAATATTTTGGAAAAGAGAGGAAGTGTGAACTGTGGAGGATGATTTCTTCATTCTTAAAGAGTTGGAATTTAGAGGCACAATTTCTGATGTTGATGAACCGGAAGCCTATCAAAGAACGTGAGTTTAATACAACACTAAGGCCCAGAGCTGGATTCTTGAGAGCCCTGCGCTGAGGTTGTGCAGCATGTACATCTTCCTCTTCAAAACAGCCCCATA
>NW_022103920.1:2228900-2250574 GCF_000313985.2 Echinops telfairi | reverse complement strand
ACACACAGAATCCAGGGCAGATCAGCCCCTAAGGCACAGTAATGGGAGTAGAGATACCATGAGGGTAAGGAGACGGTGGGGAGAGAAAGAGGAGAAATGGAGAACCAACTGCAATGCTTGATGTAGAACTCCCTCCTGCAGGAGAACAAACAGCAGAAATGTGGGTGGAGGGAGACAGTGGAAAGTGTAAGATATGAAATAATAGTAATTTAAGTTTATCAGGGTCCACAAGGGTGGGAGGGTGGGAATGGAGGATAAAAGAGAAGCTGACACCAAGGGCTGAAGCAGAAAGAAAGTGTTTTGAAAATGATGATGACAACATGTGTACAAATGTGTTTGATACAATTGATGTATGTATTATTATCAGAGCTGTAAGAGCCCCCAATAAAATGATTTATTAATTTTAAGAAGGGCCCACATACTTGTAAACCTCCACCCGATTTCCCGCATGTGGACGGACTTGCTGTGCAGGGGCCTAACTGCCCCGTGAAACGCAATCACTTGTAGTTCCAGAGGCAAGACTTTCCGTTGGGGAATTCTCCGCGTACAACCTGTTTGCGGTGGTTTTGCTTCTGTGACAGGATCGTTCACTTTACAACTAACTTCTCGCCATGAGTTAAACCCTACTTCTTAGGATTGGCTTTAACCTGGAGAGAGGTGAGTGTGGGCCACCATTCCTTCTGGAATGCGACCTCAGAGGCAGGGTCATCCCCAGGTCTGCTCAATCCTGAAGAGGCTGTGAGCTGCGCCTTCCGCGCCCTGGGAAGTGTCTCCAGCTGCTGGCCGATCGGATTTGGGTCCTGTGGGATAGAAGGACACAGATGGCTCAAGCCGTTCCCCAGTGAACTCTGGGAAATTGCATTTGCATCGATTGCCTTTAATTGAATGGCCAGGTTCTTGTCCAAAATTCTGTAAAAATAGATCCAACACCTAACGTGGCACTTCAAAGGTTATGTTTCAACATTGAGATCTCACAAGGGTAAAAAACTTATTGCTTTCTCTTAAATGAGGTGGTATCACCCAATCATGAGACCATTGGCAAAATGAAGACTTTTTGGATGTTCTGATGGATACTGGGTGGGAGCTCCAAGATGAGGGCCCTCAGAGACACTCCCCATCCCTGTGACTGAACTCGCCGCCACAGCTCAACTTTTTTACCAAATGATTGACCTCCCTCTTCAGCAAACAGTGACACCCAGGAAATGTGGACTCTTCCCCACAAACCCCAGGGAGACCAGAAGGGCAGCCGCTGCCCAAGACTGAGCTGGGGAGTGGAAGGCGTAGGGATGAGGGACGAAGGGAAACAGTGAACTTGAGGAGGAGGTGGGGCCAGTGCTGCGATGCTGTGCGGACTTCAATCCAGGTCACGAAAAACCAATGTGCCCTGTCAGCTGTCACCCCCATCACAAGTTGTTCTAACGAGGATGGTGTTTATTTTATAGAATCCCACAAGTGTTCTTTTCACAGGGCTTCCTGAGGAAAAGACCATCGATCACTATCAGCACAGACCACCATATGAACTCCAGGAGAGCGGATGATGGCTGGGTGACCTCCATGGCCGCCGTCACGTTGTATGATGCCCTCAGCTATTTGAAGCGCCTGTGGTCCATGGATCTACAAGCAGGTAGCTCAGGGTCAGAGATCGTGATTGGCATCCAGTAGGGTTCATGTTTGCCTGAGACCACATGGGTCCGGCTTGGGGTAGGAAGTCAGACCAGGAGGGGCTTGGGTTGGTGATGGAAAGATCGAATGAGCCCGCACTTCTCTCTCCTGCGAGCTCTGAGACAAGCCTGATTGGCCCCCCCAGGCTCTCAGAGACGGAAAAGAAAAAGATGTCCAACTGGAAAATGTGATGCTCATCACATTGCGGACAGTTTGGGAAATTGATCTGAATTGAGGAGGGAAAGCTACCATTTCTATGCAGAAGATGTGGGGCTCAGGAAAATACGCCTTCAAGTGGGAGCCAGAGAGGGTGGACACGAGTGGAACCTTGCACAGGTCAGGTGTGGATTGCATTGCGCAGGCCCAGGCCAGCTTTCCCAGTGCGATGAGGGGAGTGTTTGGGGAGTGGGTGGTGGCGAAGGTCCTAGCAGTCCCTGCAGATGAATTGCTCCTGAGGAGAGTTAGCAGATCCGGCGTTTTCAGCAGGGAATTTGGCAACCAGTGATTCCATCGCCTTGTTGAGATTAGGTACCCTTGAGTCAGTCCTAACTCTTGGGGACCCTGTGCACAACCGGAAGAAACACCGCCCCCTGCTGCCGCACCTTCCTCAAAATGGTCCTTTTGCTTGAGTCCATCAGTGGCTCTCTTCCACAGCACCAGGCAGGGTAAGTACCCACCCTCTCCGCATATATAAACCGAGGGGAATGTAAGTGGTCCTTGGCTTTCCCACGTCAGGGCTGGTCAGTGCTCCTTGCCCTCACCCCTTGCTCAGTGGTCAACCCCGGGGGCTCGCTGCCTGTCGCTTGCAACGTTGATGAATGAAACTGATGGAGCCCGCCCAGCAACACGGTCATTTCGTTACTAAGAGGTTGAGTACCCAAGTCTTGTTGAGATAAAAAGTGCAAACGTCAAAAGTCACAACTAAGGCTGGCTGGCTTTCTGGCCAATGACCAGGACGTTTCCAACAAGTCTCACGTCGTTCCATCAAATCAAGAATTAGTTGGACAGTCATCACCACAATCAGTTTTATAATGTTTTCTTCACTCTTGTACTCATAATTTTAAGTTCCGAGTTTTCCACTAAACTCCCCTTCTGTAGCCCAAGGAACCATTAATCCAGTTGCTGACTATAAATTTAATTCCCCTAGATTTCACATTCAGCAAAACATTAAAAAACAAACAAAAAGCTAACAAGAATAACAAAGTAAAACAGATAAAAATCTTGATAGAAAAAAAGCAGAATATATGAAAAACTAGAGCAAATATAAGTGAATCATAAAGGGGATCAAATGATAAGGTGATAAATTTTAGCCTAACTCTATCTGCAGCAGATGATTTCACAATGGATTCTGCATGTCACTGAGACCACTCATATCCACTGTCCCTGGTCAGAGGGGTCCACCCGGGGCTTAATCAACGTGCATTGACCCTTCTTCCTCTTCTTCATTTTTAAGCTGGAGCAGCTTTATAATGAGCCAAAAAGAAGATCAAGTGATAATATACTACATTTTGACCTAGCTGCACCTGCCATCCTTGACTTCACACTGCTCTCTGTCTGGTCCCAGGGCTGTCCACGTCCCTCACTATGACTGCTGGGGATTCAGCAGAGGCTTCATTCGTGTGGGGACTCTCGATGGATTTGGGGCTTGCACTGTCATCTACAGTCTTCTGCAAACCAGGTGTTCACAAGCTAAGCTCTGATGTCATTCCCGCCTTTAGATTTGGATTGTATTATTTACAATCCTTGGATCACACAGGCTGGGGTGCTTGTTCCATGCAACTTAGTTCAGTGGATGCCTCACCTAGATGGTTGCCCCAGTATATTTTCATTCCATTTTCCCACAAACTTTTTAAAGCCACCACTCATAGAAGTAGAAACCCTGCAAGGAAAAAAGGATGATACATTTTAACATGAGTCTAGATCAGTAAAAGTCAACCGGTTTCAAGTTATCAGAGAAGTCTCAAGAAATTATTAGTAGCACCATTAGGTGAACCAGGAAAAATGAATAAAAAACAATAAAAATAGAAATCAATCAATTTTTAACATAACGTGAACCAGGGAAGTAAATAACTCTGGGTTAAAAAACAAAAGAAGTAAATGAAATGATCATGAGATTGGCACAGAACTAAAGGCAGCAACATATAAAATAGAGAGGAAAAATAGACACCATTCATACTAGAAGACAATTGTTTAAAAAGTGGACAGGCCTCCGGAAAAATTAATCAAGAATGAAAAGGAGGAAATATATGAACTAAATACAATTAAGGATAAAAGACAGTTGAGTTCCCTAGTCAGTCACCAACACAAATAAAACGCATCATTATAAAATAAGTTAAAAATTGAAACTAAAAGATAGCATTATGGAGATACATTTATAAGTACCTGCATTTAGAAAGCACTGCACTTGGGGCGTTTTGAAGCCAGCCTGGGAATTTATGATTGAACAATTGAACTTAGGAAGATGTAAGTGCTAAGCAGAGAAATCGGCTTGTCCACAGAACGTGGGCAGATTTACCTGTGGAAAGTCCCCATGAATAGGCACACCTCACCATGCCTGGACGGCCACACCCACTGCCTTCCCTGACCCAGTGGCTGCCCCTGCCTGCTGCCTGGCTGTTGGAGAATCCATGTGCAGTGATGAGCCTCCTACCTGCCCTCCTCCATCACCCTCCCAAGGTGACATTGGGAAGGACACCTTCTGATCTGCCCAGATTACACTCTTCCCAGGATACCTCTTTGAGCCCCAAATCTTCTTTAGCTTTGTCACTTTCTGCAATGGCTATTAAAATCCATCTGACTACTTCTTGCCTAATTGTTCGGTAGCTGGAGTGCATAGCCTCACTGGTATAGCACAGAGTGTGCCATGGGGTGGATAAACCACACCATCTCATGGCGTGGGTGCGTGGATAAACAAGGGTGTAATGTGTTTTCACTGTGGGCACTGAATAGGCATGGCTACACCTGGGTGCCCCATCATGGACAAACTACAACACATCCACCGCTAGCCATTGATTGAAACACTAGATGATCTTTCTGTGGCCTGAAAATGTGGCTTGCTGGCTGGACCCCCACAGCACTGGGGTTCTCCTTCATCTCCCATGACCTTTGCTGAAGAGATGGGCAGGCAGGTGCTGAATCTTCCTTTGTACACATCTGTCTCCTGGCCTTCTCGATCTGCACTCTGTGTCAGATCCTGTTCCTCTGGGGAGGTTTCCTTTAAGACACGCTCTTTTCAAGTTCTTTGCAAATGAAATGATTACCTGCTGTTTTATCCTAGGATCTTAGGAAATTTCACATTAGGGTAATCAGTATATAATTTCCAAACCCATTTGAAAACTGAGATACGTATGCATCCCACATTCCCCCCTTCAGGCTCCTAAGGCACTTCTGTCTTCAGCGAGTCATCCAAAGGGTCTCTCATAACACCAGCTAATTCTTAAGGCCTGCTGTATTAGTCTGGGTACTTTGGAGAAACAAATCCACAGCAACTCATGTATAAGAGAGAGTTTTATGTAAAGAAAAGGTGCATCACGAAAGCATCCCAACCCAATGCTGCCCAAGCCCACAAGTCCAACATTAACCCATTAACCCAACACCAGTCCACAAAGTCCTCCACCTCACAAAACAGAGGCAATGATGCCGACTGCAGGAGGAAAGCTGAGTCAGTGAACGAACAAGCATCTCAGCACTAGCAGGGGTCTCCACACAGCTGCTCCAGCACCCAGGGCTGCATCGGGGTAGGTCCATGTAGCTTCCCCTTGGGGATGTCTTGTAGGAAGTCAATCTTGCAAGCTGAAGCAGGGAACTGCTAAGGCAGCTGCTCCCGGTGCAACCATCCCAAAACAAGAGACCCGAGAACTAGAAAGGCGAGGCTCACCACCCATTTATCCCTCCGCCTTTCAATTAGCCCCACATGTGATTATCGGCCAGGTTGGCACAATTAAGTAACTCACCTGCCTTAGCAGTTATGTGGTGGGTTTCCACCTGTAGGGTCAGCAGTTCAAAACCACCAGCCACTCTGTGTGAGAAAGATGAGAATCCCCCCTCCCGTAAGAAACCACAGGCTCAGAAACCCACAGGGGCAGGACTACTCTGTTCTATAAAGTCCCTGTGGGTCAGAATCGACCCAACAGCAGTGAGTTTTGAGTTTTTGCCATACCTGTGGTCATGTTGCTATGCAGACAGTGCCCCGTGATGATGCAGGAAACCGGTTCTCAAGCGCATTTGCACTTTGAGTTTGAGGGCGAGTCGGAAGAAATGCACATGGTTCTTGCATCCTGGTGGTGCTGCAATTTAAGCACCACTGTTGTTCTGGAGAAAGATGAGGCTGTCTGCTCTGATAATTTTTACATCCCTGGGAACCTGAAGGAGCAATTTTACCATGTCCTCTTTTTTTGAGTCCACACAAGTGCTATAGGTTTATTTTCTGTTGTGTGTATGTGTTTAGTGCAAGAAGGGAACCCTGGTGGTGCAGTGGGCTAAGCGTTGAACTGCTAAACAAAAGGTAGGTTGTTCAAATACCGCAGCCTCTGTGAAGAAGGAAAACGAGGCAGCCTGCTTCCCTAAGGCTGGGAATCCTCTGGAGCATGTCTGCTGTGTCCTAGAGGGGCGCTGTGAGTCTAAACACCTGAAATGACAAGGCTTGGGGGTGGGGGTGGGGGTGGGATGAGTCAGGGCAACAAAAGGTTCAAAGCCCTCTTGGGGATGTAAGAGACGCAGGTGATGGTGACCATGGTGAAGATGATTGGTTCCATGTTTTCAAACTCAATGCCATTGAGCTCAGCGCAACCCAGTAGGACAGAGAAGACCTGCATTTTTTTTCAAACTTTCAAAGAAAGTTTATTTTACTGCACGAGTAAACTTTCCCTCCCATCACAAGCAATGGGTTCTGGTTAGGTGCCTGTGCCTCTCGGTCCACTCCAGCATCTGCTGAAGTCAATAAGCATATGGACGAGAAGGCTCTGCGGTCAGCCCCAGGTCCAAGCTTGGCCAGGCTGCACTGGCACTACAGAGGACATCAGAGGCAGATGAAATCAGGCTGCAGCTGGACAGACGAAGCTGTCACTGCCTTCAACACATAAAGGGAGCCGCCCCGGTGTCACGGCAGCTAAGCGGATGGCTACCAACCCAAAGGTTCGATGTTCAATCCCCACACAGTGGCCTTCTGGAGAAAGACCCGGCAGTTGGCCCCCATGAGGAAGACGGCAGGAAACCTGCTCAGTTCTCCTGTCACAGGAGGTCCCTCATCTTTTCATGGCACTGTCTCTATATGGGGTGTGGGAGGGGGATTGTTGAAGTCACTTTGTCCCGAGGGGGATGTCATGTTGTGGATTTTCATGCAGGTGTTGGCTGAGGCTCACATTTCTGTTTTTCCATACAGGCCAAATCGCACATGATGTAATGTCTCTCAGGAGAGCTTGTTCTTACATGTTTATGTTTAAACATTGGACAATGATATCTCTGCCACATAGGCTAGGAAATGCTGTCTTGTGGTTCGTTTCCCTTGAGCTGGTTCTGACTCGTAGCGACACTATGTCTGGGACAGCAAGACACAGCCCAACAGAGCGACAGGCAAGCGGTTTGTAGGAAATAAGAAATATTTGGCAAAAGATGCTTAATACCTAATATCATTTGTTGTTGTTTTGGGGTGCGCTGAGTTGGTTCCGACTCATAGCCACCCCAAGCGCAACAGACTGAGCCACTCCTCCATCCTGTGCCATGCTCACAATTGTTCTTCGTTGGTGCTCATCGTTGCAGTCACCGTGTCAGTCCACCTTGTTGAGGGTCTTTCTGTTTTTGTGGACCAAGCCAGATGTCCTCCAGGAACAAACCCTCCTGGTAGCTTGTCTGAAATACGTGAGACGAAGTCCCGCATCCTGCCTTCTAAGGAGCATTCTGGCTGGGCTTCTTCTAGGACAGATGTATTTCTCCTTCTCGCTGTCCATGGTACTTTCAAATTCTTCCCCAACACCGTCATTCAAATGCATCATTCTGCCGGGACTTCCTTATCCGCTGTCAACTGTCACGTGCATATGGGATGATTTAAAACACCATTACTTGCCACAGTCGCACCCTAGACCTCAAAGTGACATCCTTGCTCCTCAGCACTTTAAGGATCTGCCCAATGCAGTATGTCATTTGATTTCTTGGCTGCAGCTTCTATGAGCATTGACTGTGGATCCAAACCACAGGAAATCCTTGACAGCTTCAACCATTCATTCAAGTACGACGATGTTGTCTCTTGGTCCATTTGGGAAGAGTTTGGTTTATTTACATTGATGGCAATCACACTGATGGGTGCAGTCCTTGATCCTCTTTACCAAGTGCTTCAAGTCCTTCTTGCTTTCAGCAAGCTTGGTTGTTATCTGCATACCACAGGTTGTTAATAAGCCTTCCTTCCGTCCTGATGCTGTGTTCTTCTTTGTATAGTTCAACTTCTTGTATATTTTCTCGGCATACAGATTGACTAACTATGATGTAAGGCTATAACCTTGACACATGCCTTTCCTGATTTTATTCTCATTTTCTGTCCCAACAATCACCCCTGGCCCACATGTGTAGGTAGGTTGAGCATGAACACAAGGAAGTATTTGAAAACTCCTATTCTTCTCAATGCAATCCATAGTCTGTTACAATCCACACAGTCAACTGCCTGTGCGTGATCAATACAACACAAGTAAGCATATTTTGCAGGATTCTTTGCTTTCAGTTAAATCCCATCTGACATCATCAGTGATGCCACAAACTGTTCCGAATTGAGTTTGAGTGCCTGGCAGTTCCCTGTCAATGCAATGAAGTGTTGTAGTCATTGTGGAATTATCATCAGCAAAATTTTACTTGTATGTGATATCAACAAAAATGTTTGACAATTTCCACATTCTGTTGAGTCATTTTTTTTAATGGTCACAGATATAGATATCTTCCTGTCCTGTCCTTTGGCCAGGTCTTTCAAAATTCTTCTCCTAGGCAAGTGATTGTGTGGTAGTTACATAATCTGTTGTCAATTTGAGACTTAAGAGGGAAGGAGTGGAGTTTAGCCTGTCAATCAGGTCTCAGCTTGATGACCTCATTTGAAGGCACTAAGAGGTAAATAGCTTGCTGAAGGAGCGACACATGCTCACTCCCTGGGAGACATTCCTGATGAGGAGCCTGGTGAGCTATGTTAATAATGCTCAAGGAGCCACATGGAGACCCACACCCAGCGCTGAGATGCATTCACCACCACTGGAGCCACAAGACTTTCTACCCACTGGCCTTGATCTTACTGCTTACAGTATTATTGCATGTATTTCATGAGTCTAAAAAGGAGTTTATAGATTGGTATGGGACATATAGGCTAATATCAGATTTATGGACTTGATCTGGACTGGGCAGGGATGTTTTCTCAATACTCAACTGCTCTTGTATATAATGTTCTTTCTTATACACATATGAGTGTCTATGAATTTGTTTCTCTAGTCCACCCAGACTAACACACCAGGGCTTCATTGACTTGTTGAAATATTTCAACTGCTTTTCTATCAATTCTCAGCACCTTGTTTTTCACTAACACTTCTGGTGAAGCTTGGACTTCCTTGTTCAATACCTTTGGTTCTTGATCATATTCTACTTCCTGAAAGGGCACACTGTTGACAAAATATTTTTGGTACAGTGACTGTGTATTCTTTCCATCTTCTTTTAATGTTTCCTAGATCATTCAATATTTACATCTAATAAGTATTCCGAAATCAATAGTTTGCCATATTGCAAATACACTAATACTGCCTTAGTATGGTACTTATTATTCCATAGCTTATTTGAATGTCTATGTCTTGGACATTGGCCTAAGAAGATATCTCCTGGTAGCATGATAATTCTTGGGACAGAATCATCTTGCAAAATCCTGACCCCGTCTTTGTATCACTCATTCTCCATTGCTTCCTCTCGCCTTGTTCCTTTTACTGTCCTTCAGTGTCTCTACTGTCCTTCTCTCCTCCTTTCCTCCCTTGCTCTCTCCCTCCATTTCTGTCCTCCCCTTCCTTTCCTGTCCCCCATCTTTCTTTCTCTCTTCCTTCCTTTCAGTGATTTGCCCTCTGTCAACAAATCGATTCTTGCTCAGAACTATGCAATATTGTGGTTCCAAGACTGAATCTTTTCAGCAACAGACAGCCTCCTATTTCTCCAGCAGATGGGCTGGTGGGTTTGAACCACCGACATTGTGGTTTTAACGTTTATCTCATGGCCATAGAGTGGACATCAATGCACGGTGATCCCATCAGACAGAACAGGACTGCCCCTTGGGGTGCTATACATATTTACAGGAACAGACAGCCTCACCTTTCTGCCTTGTAGCGGCTGGTGGTTTTGACATGTTGACTTAAGATTAGTGAACCCCACAATGCCACCAGGGCTTCTTAGTTTTGTAGTTCAGTCCCGTATAAACAGAAAACATGATCATCCATGTTTTTATTGTACTCCCTGCAAGTGTTATTTATAATGAACGGAACCAGAGGACATACAGTTAAGCCTTTACTTATCCTGGAGCTTTGAGGGGGAAGGAATGAGAGAAGATCTCTCACTTTTTGAGTGCCTACTGGGCTTAATGCTTTAAATGCACTTTCATATTTTATCCCCTTCGCAGCATTTAGTAAAGACGAGAGCATGAAGCCTGAGAGATGGGTGGTCTGTTTCCATTTGCTTTGCGATAATAGGGATGGATTAGAATTGAAAACCACCCCATCTGCTCCCATAGCGGCTTAAAGTATCAGGAAATCTAAAGTGCAGCTCTGCTCTGTCCTAAAGGGGCCCTGTGAGTCAGGACTGACTGGATGGATGGGAGGGGCCCTGGCCGACACGTGGCACTCATTCCTGTGATTGCTCTCGCTATATACTTAAGAAATCTGTACACAAAATACTTAGAAGATATCCTATCCTTCACGTGGAATGCCAAGTAAGCCAGATATGTGTGCCCCAGGCCTACCCTTCATAGCCCCTCCTCCACTAAGTGGGTGCAGCTCGGTGTGCCAGGGTTCAAGACAACACTTTGATTCTAGGGAACATGAGCATCCTGCTAGATCGACTTCACAGTATACTCGGGTCTCCCCCCAACTCCCCCACCCCCACACCGGGTCAGACTATCCTCTAAGCTGGGTAAACACAGTTCACTTGTGCTTACTAATCTATGGTGACTAATTCTACATGTACTTCGCCCTCTTCCATGACCTCATCTCCTAGCACTCTCCAATCCCTGAGCCTCAGAACTGCAGGTGTGTGAGCACCTCCACCCCCAAAGTCTGCCTCCACTTCCCCGTGCATAGAACCACGTCCACTCCACTCGCCCTTCCTGAGCTGTTCTCTGGTTTCCTCCACAGCACAGACAGACGGCTCATCCAGCAAAGCCCCCTCTGCATATCCGCCAGTCACCACTCCATACCCCCGCCCAGGTGCCTTCCCCTGCCGCGTCCGTCTCCAGAGCACTCTCACACGGGTGCAGTGTTTCCACTCTAAGGGGCCTCCCCAAAGAGCCCATGAGCCCCACAGAGCAAGCTGCCATCGGTTTGTTTATTGTTGTACCTACCCTGCCTAGAACAATACCTCGAAGAGTTGGTAATCGATAAAAATGTGCTGAATGAAAGGATGTTTATCCTTATAGGAAGCGTTTTCCTCTGCTAAATGCTTTAAATGAACACAGTGCTCTAGTCCTTGGGGAGTAGCAAAGCAATTTACATTAAAACCACTTTCCTTCAGGCTCAACCAAAGAAAGGCCACGTTGCCGTCCCCCCCACCCCTCCCTGTGGGTGTGCATTGAAGGGCTGTGAGAAAGCAGGATAGTTCTTGCAGAAAGTAATGAGATGGGGCCCCACTGTAATTGTAGTCAATGCTCACTTACCTTGATCACCAGCTAGGACGTGTTACCCACCTGGATTGATAGAGAACTATATTTCATGCACCACAAGGCAACCGGGATTATTTCTAGTGTATGCTATTTTGAATAGAATTCCATGGAGTTTCTGCTCCTTTCTGTGGAGATACATGTTCAGGAATAGATTACCTGTGTTGTATACGAGCATGTGAAAGAGAACAGACACATGTGGTCCAGGTCATACACGCACAGGCTTGTTCCAAACATGCCTCTGCTACCAGGGGATGGTGGAAACGAGTTTTCTCAATAGTCTGCGTGCCTTGGTCTCTGTAGGGTCCCGCCAATCAGAACAGTGCTTTCTGGGGGGAGGCTGTGGGGCCAGAGGAAGGCAGGCATCGAGGTCAGCTAAAAAGGTGATGGTGACTGTTTTTGGAATCCCAAAGGCGCTGTCTTGGTAGCTTTTCTCAAAAGGCAGAGGAAGATCATGGTAAATGTTCTAATAAAATGTAAAACTGCATTGATGAACAAAAGGGCAGAGCATTTACCCTGAGGATTGTATTGCTTCCTACCACGACAAGGCACCTGCTTCTTCTCCAAAAGTAGCACGAACTGTCCTGTGACGTTTTTTGTCAGAACATCCCAATCCACCGCACGACAGCTCTCCTCTTGCCCCTTTAGACGTTTGGTGTTTGCGTTTGTTGTTCTCCAAAGTCCACAAACATTGCAAAGCAAGCAGATGTGAAGCCGGGAGGACAGCGTGTGCTGAGAGCTCGATGGGAGCATACTCATCAGAACTGTATGCGCCTCTGTTCAGAAACAGCTTCACGTTGTGACGGAGCCTCGTGGCTTTTTTTTTAAGTGTCTACTCTTTGTAGCAGTTCTTTTGGACTTGTTGATGGTTTTAGGTGCCAGCAGTGGATTCTGACTCTAATGGCCAGAGTCAGAAGAACAAACAGGAAGCACTGCCCAGCCCTGCACCAACCTCACAATGCTGCCATGTTCGACCTCAGCGTTGCAGCTCCTGGACCCTCCCTCTCACCGAGACCGTCCTCTTGGTCCCAGACCCTCGACTTTACCAAGTGTGCTGTCCTTTCCCAAGGGCTGGCTCCTCCTGGTGGCACGTCCAATAGGAAGTGAGACCAAACCCCTGCCCCTGTCTCCCATGGAGTGTTCTGGATGCCCCGCTTCCCAAAGCAGATCTGTTTTTTCTCCTGGAAGTCCACGACCCTCAATCCCAAATAATCCATGTGTCGGAGGTTCCAAACAAGTCCTCTTGATTCAAAATACTCGGAGTCAGGACTGCTGTTCTGCTCTGTGACCCAGTTCTTTCCCTCTGAGGCTGGGAGGGTTTGTAGTTTCTTTGCTTGCTTTCCGTCGTTGATCATCTGGTTGGTTGGATTCACTCTAAGTCTTCGTTCGGAACCCATGAATTCCAAGTAAGATAATTAAGCACTTTTAACAGCCAGTGTTTCAAACAACCGTCAGACGAGACCACGCATACGTGTCTCCAGAGGCTGGCAGCATAATCATGTATAAAAAGGATTTTCCTTCCAAGACGTGGTGGAATGTGGAAGAACAGAGAGAGATAAAATAGGAGGACGCCTGATTAACCAGGTGCCTGCCGAGGCAGGAGCCCAGGTGAAGGGTGCTCTGTGCAGTCAGGGAGAGGCCTGGGGGCTTCAGAAGACCACTTCTTCTGAGAGAATGGTGCCCCCTTCCTGTGGCTGACTGGTCACAAGTGGTTGGCCAGATGTTCTTCTCAAGTAGTTCTGGGTGAAAAACACCTGCAACTTTTCTGCTTGTCGCTCAGGTGCTAATCTTTCCCACCACGCAGTGCTGCCCATAGCCTTCCTGTAGGCAAGTTGGCTGCCCCCAAGGCCCTCAAATATGCAGTCACCCTAACAATGGACTCAAGAGGACCAGCAACAAGAGATGGACCTGCAGACCTGGACAGAGTTCGGGTCTGTAGAAGGTGGGGCTGCTGGGAACTGGAGCTGATTCATCAGCTCTGAAGGAGATCAGACTGCTCCATTTGCAGAGCCACTGCTGGGCTGGCCAGCCCCCTTGGGAACCCGGTCAATGAGAGGCCAGGGAGCCCAGCACACTGCCCCAACTGGGCTCATCTTCTCGGGCCCTGGATGGTGCCGGAGAGCTGAGAGATAACTAACTGGCCCTTGGCGCAGCTCAGGATACTTGGCCCTTAAACAACTTCAGTGAGCCTGACAAACCTGGATTCCACATTTTACTCTCCTCCTGCCACCAGATTATTTCATAAGTTATTCAGAACAGCCACACTTTGATTAATTAGATCATTAATGGGTTTTGAAATTAAAGACAACCTTGATTGGAAAAAATAAATCATCCTCTGTCACCAGATGAGGACTTGCGTTGGTGGGATAGTGGTGCGTGTCTGTAAAGGGGCACAGCTTTGCCAGCATCCCCACACCTTCCTCTCTTCCTCGCCAGTGTGCGGTCAGCTCCCATCAGCTGCACCGAGACAGGCGAGAGCAGTAGACCCTCCAGACCCCAAACACCTGGGAGGCCTGGTTAGAGCACGTGTGTGTGCCTTACAGAACCACAATCTAATCCAAGGCCTGTGCCAGGCACAGACCCTCAGACTCATTGTTTTAAAACACTGGGAAGGAACAAGGTACAGGTTAATGCTTAGGTTTGATATATACGTTTTTAATTTTATTTTATTGGGGGGCTCTTACAGCTCTTATCACAATCCATACATATATCCATTTTGTCAAACATATCTTTATTTATGTTGTCATCATCTTTTTCAAAACATTTTCTTTCTACTTGAGTCCCTGGCATCAGTTCCTCCTTCTTCCCCTCCCTCACCCCCCCTCCCTCCCTTATGCCCCCTTGATAATTTATATATTTTTTTAATGTTTTACACTGACTGCTGTCTCATTTTACCCACTTTTCTGCTGTCTGTCTTCCTGGGATAGAGGCCATAAGTCGATCATTGTGATCGGTTCCCCCTTACACTCCTAGTATTGCTGCTCCCCTTATTGGTCCTGAAGGTTTATATTTGCAGGTGTTTTATACATGTGGTGAAAGGTAAAATGATACATGCACACATTCATACACATGAAGGATCTACAGAGAGTTGGTGGGAAAATCGCATTAACCTCCAATTCTAATTTTCCATGAATTTTGGAAACCTCTTGTACATAGTTACATACGTGTATCTATGCATTGCTAGATAAAGCAGTACAAGCATGCAAGCATGTATACATACCTAGATCCACCTGCCAAGCCCAGAGGGCCCAGCACAGTGCTCCCATCTATAGGAACCACTGAGGGAACACTCTGCACCGGCGCCCCATTCTCCCCCTCTCCTCTTTGGCTCAGAACTAGCTGTAACACAAAACATGGATGCATCACCACGAAGAAGCTTTAGCTAATCATGCATTTTCCAAGAAATTTGGGCCAAGAAGGGCAGTTTACTGTTGTAACAGATTTATTTGAAGTGCCCCTGGGAGACAACGGATAAGTAAATGCATACAGGAATGGTTAAATGGGTAGATAGTTGGCAAAGCAAATACAGGAAAACATGAACATTGGAGCTGGATGACATAGCTGTGCACCGTACAACTCTTTGTGTGTTGAAGACGTTTCCATGATGAGTGGAAAGGCCCATGCTCTGCCTGCGGTCCCAGTTCCTGAAACACACTGGCATGGCCCTGCACTCCCAGGGAGCCAATTGCAAGAAGATGTGGGTGGGGGTGGGGAGGTCTCCAGTTTGTGTTAAAACATTGTCTCCGCCCCTTAAACAAGGCTCAGGCTCAGAATAAATGAGGGGGAGCAGGGCTGATATATTTCTTGCCGGCAGCGGTGACTGTTCACAGTATGTTTGGGTAGGATGCCACCAAGTTGCATCTTCCTCAAAGTGGCCCTACGTACAATAGAATGAACCCCTTCTCTGCGCCATCCGCGCAGTCTCTGCTGGGTTGAGCCGATTGTTGCAGCCACCATGTCAACCCATCTCAGTGAGGGTCTTCCTGATTATCGATGACCCTCTGGCAAAGTTTTGCATTGGGTAGCTCTGCGATGCATTACATAGAATATATGATATAAGATATTATACCCCCAAAATCATTCCATTGAGTCTATTTCAACTCATAGCAACGCTATAAGATAGAATAGAATGAACTGCTCCTTAGGGTCTCTCTAAAGCTATAGGTCCTTATGAAAGCGACAGTCCCATCTTCCTCCCAAGGTAGGGTTGAATGCCAACTTTCCGGTTAGCAGCCCAGCTTAACCCATGGTACCAATATTTGATATAATATCAAAGCAGGAAATAGCAAAAAGCACATTTACTTGTGTTTTATTAATTATGCAAAGACATTCAGCTGTGTAGATCAAAACCAACTACGGATAACCTTGATAAAAATGTAATTCCAGGACACTTCGCTATGCCCATGAAGAATCTATCCAAGAACCCAGAGGTAGCTGTTTGGAAAGAACAAGGGACTACTGCATGGTTAAAACTCAGGAGAAGTATGCTTCATGGTTGTGTCCTTTGACCATAGGTATTCAAGCTGTATGCTGAGCAAGTAATCAGAAGCTGGCCTATAGGAAGAAGAACATGGAATCAGGATTGGAGGAAGGCTAATTAGCAACATGTGATATGCAGATGATACAACCCTTCTTGCAGAAAGGGAGGAGGACCTGAAGCATTTGCTGATGAAGATCAAGGATTGCAGCCTTCAGCGAGGATTACAACTCAATGTAAAGAAGACCAAAATGCTCACAACTGGACCAACAGGTAACATCATGAAATATGGAGAAAAGATGGAAGTTGTCAAGGATTATGTCTTAGTGGGATCCACAATCAATGCTCATGGAAGCAGCAGTCAAGAGATCAAAGGATGTATTGCATTAAGTAAATCTGCTTCATAAGATTTCTTTAAACAAGATGTTACTTTGAAGACAATGGGGCTCCTGACCCAAGCCATGGTATTTTCAATCCCCCCTGTGCATGTGAAAGTTGGACATTGAATAAGGAAGACCAAAGAAGAATTGATGTGCTTGAATTGTGGTGCTGATAGAGATTATTGAAAGTATCGTAGACTGCCAAAAGAATCAATAGATCTGTCTTGAAATAATTAAAGCCAGAATGCTCTTTAGAACCCAGGATGGCTAGACTTCTTCCCACATGACTTGAACATGTTACCAGGAGATGCCAGTCTCTGTAAACAGATATGCTTTGTGAAGTAGAAGGGCAACAAAAAGAGGGAGACCCTTGAAGAGATGGATTGATGGAGTGGCTTCAACAATGGTTCCTACCTGACAACAGTTGTCAGCAAGGTGGTTCTTTGTTCTGTTGTACATAAGGTCTCTGGGAGTCAAACTAACTGGATGGCACTGAACAACAGGCAATAACGTGTGGAATTGGTATTTGGGTCATCTTTCCATACAGTATGGCTAGCACAGAGTTTAATATTGATGAATTGTGACATCTGGGATAAATATTAATCATATTAAACATAACAAATCAAATTAAATTCACTGCCTTGATATAGAATCCTGCTCACAGGAACCCCACATAGCATTTCTGGGACGGTAGATCTTTATGGGAGCAGACAGCCTCATCTTTCTACCTAGGAGCAACTAGTGGGTTTGAACAGCTGACTTTGTGGTCAGCAGTCTAACCCCTATCCACAGTGCCACTGGCGCTCCTTATGGGGAGCTTATTTGTTAGGAATACAGGTTTTACTACTTGGCATTCATAGTGTGAGTCTCATCCTCATAACACCAGAGTAGTAAGAAATATGTCATCAGGACAGGGTTTTTTTAAGTCTGTACCTCATATTTTCTTCTGGTGAAATGCCCACATCATAGCTTTGGTCTGAGGTTACTTAATGCTCATTAAAAAGTTGGTGCAATGCCATCGTTGCTATTGATGTTTCATTGATGTCACCAGTAATTCAAACCAAACTCCTGGAATTAGTTTCCAATTTAAAGTGTAATTATATGCTGGGCAAATCTCTCTAAAGTGTTGAACATCAAAGAGGTAACTTTTAAGGAAGAAGGCGCATCTAACCCAAGCAACGGTGTTTTCAATCACCTCATCAGTGGGTGAAAACTGGAAGATGGGAGAAGACCTGGTGCATTTGAATGATTGAAAGAATAATTAAATTGCCATTCATTTAAGTGGAAAATATTTTAGTTCTCTCAGACCAAAAAAATAATACCTACCAAATCAAACCAAATAACACGGAAAACTAAAATAACACTAACAAGAATGAAGAAATATGTTCTAAAATTGATTGTGGTGACCATTGTACAATTCTTAAGGATGTGATTGAACTATTGCATGATATGTGAATTATATGCCATTAAAACGTTTAAATAAAAAACACTGATGTATAAATCATCGAAGAATATTAGACGTGCCATGAACTACAGGAAGAACAAGTCTTCTTGAGGAAGTAACTGCTGAATTGAGCCTGGGTGGTGTCCAGGTGACATGTGGACGGTGATCAGCATGGTTGGCAGTTCCAGACCACTAGCATCTCCTAGGGAGAAAGACCGGGTTTTCTACTCCAGCAAACAGTTATAGGCTCATAAACCCGCTGGGGCCACTATGAACCAGCACTGACACAAGGGCAGTGAGTCTGGTTTTGGGAAATGCAGTATCTGTCTTGGAAGAAGTACAACCAGAATGCCCTTTAGAGGCAAGGATGGCAAGACTTACCCTTGAGTGCTTTGGACATGTTATCCGAAGAGACCAGTCCCTGGAAAAGGACATCATAGTTGGTCAAGTGGAAGAGAGCGAACAAGAAGAAGGCTCAGTGAGATGGATTGTCACAGTGGCTGCAACGATGGGCCTAATAAACACATTTAGCGGATGGTGCAGAGCCAGGAGGTGTTCTGGTCTGTTAGCGCCGCTATGGGTTGGAGCCAACAGTACGGCACCTGAAAACAACAGCATTGTGAACTGGGTGAAGGTTTATAGAGCAGACCTTCAGTTTTGCCTTCAACAAGGCATATGCATTTTGTTTCATCACGTTGATTGCAATGTAGTGATGTAGCACCCTTGTGTTTCCTATTTCCCTCCTTCTTTCCTGAAGCTCTGCCCTTAGGTACATCCAGCCCCTTTCATCTTAAATGAGTGAGAATGCCAACATGGGGACAAGTTGAGTCCCACACCAGAAGGTGACTGAGAACCACAGTCGTGGGGGTTTCACTGGGTTCTATCCTACCAGTTAAGTCTGAGCTCGCATGATGTTAAGTTCTGGTCCACGTTTCTCTCCAACTCTATCAAGAAACTGCTAACCGGAACCTTTTCAGAGCAGTTGGTAATGGTAGTCGGGTACCATCGCGTTCTGGCCTCAGGCTCATGGGGGGTGAAGTTTGCTTGGTCATGAGTACACGGGATTAAGCGTGTCCACGTGTCTTTCGATCATCATATGGAGAACGGTTCAGCTTCAAAGGGAATGAGAATACTTCCTACCCAGGAAGAGAAAATGTCAAGAAGGAGTTTTTACATACTTGGTAGTAGGAGCATCACACACACACACACACACACACACACACACACACACACACACACGGAAATCCCTAAGAATGGGAGTTCTTGGGATTATCTCCCAAATTCCTGCCTTCCACAGGGTGCGGTCCTCCTACTTTCCATCTCTCCCTTTAGTCAAAGATATTTGAGGTTCTCTTTTCTGACAGATTTCCCCTTAACACAGGTTCTAGCTTGCCTAAGCTGTACGGCCTATTTGCATATATTTTACATGCATTTGTAAATCATGAATATTGTCTTAGTTAGGCAATGACCTTTGGATCCACAGGAGCCCTAGTGGTAGAGTGGGCTACATGGTGGGCTGCTAGCTGAACAGTCAACCGTTTGAACCCACCAGTCATTCTGCAGCTGGCAGACGAGACAGTCTGCAGTTATAGCGATTTAGTCTTGGAGCCCCTGCCAGCTCAGGGTCCCTGTGAGTTAGAGCCAACTCAAGGACAGTAGATTGCAGTTTTACTGGACAGCCATGGACCAATGGATCTGTGACATACATCATGAGCCAAAACAATGAGGGAAATATTATCAGACCCACTGGAAAATTAAAGCACCAAATCACAACCCACGTGCATTGGGTCGTCACTGGACCACAGCGGAGGACTGCCCCTGTGGCTCTCCAAGGCTGGAAGTCTTTCCTGGCACAGAAACCCCCGTTTTCTGCCTTAGCGTTGATGGGGGAGCTCAGCAGTTCACACTGGTTAGCAGGCTAAGGTGTAATGCACTGCCCCAACGGGACTCGTGGGGCCAGGACAGGGGGCATGTCTGCTTATTCCTGGAGATGATCGCTATTAAACCTCTACTTACAGGAGCAAATGACCTCTGCTCTGGTAGCCAACACCCGTCTGACCTGCTGTGACCAAACCTCGCTCTCCTTCTTACACGTGACGGGGAAGACCAACTATGTGTAGTGTATGGACAGTCCCCAGGAAGGGGGGGAAAGGGCAAATAGCTTATGACTTGCAAAATCAATACTGTCTATGATGTTTCAAATAGATACTCCAGGAGGAATGTACCCAGACCCCAAATTATATTTGGCGCTGTTTTTGACATTTTTTACCCAAACCAGGGTTCTGAGTTAATTGCAAGGCTTTGTTGAGATGATATATGTGTCTCCCCAAGGTGGCCAGGGGGTAGATGGCTCCAGTGAATTCGCTCGGGCAGCAAAGCATGGCGAATCGAAGGCCACATCGACTTCATTTTCTGAAGAGTCATCCCTCGGAAGTACATTTTTAAATAATTGAAAGGGAGGATGATAATAACTAATAGGTAAATATTTTCACAAGAAATTTCTCTTTGGATTAATAGATGATAGGTACACACACATATATAATACATAAGCATATGTTATATATGCATATATAATTTATATTCACTTCCTATTCTAAAAGGTGCTTGGTTGAAAGAAATCAAATATGAAAGTACTGAAAAAATTAACTATAAGAAGAGAGTTGTGCTAACTACCAAAAATGAAATAATGACTCCAATTTAGAGTTATACTTACTTTGAATGAAGTAGCAGATATAATAAAACAATAATTAAAGAACTAGAGGAAAGTTGTATGTTTGATCAGTGCTATACTGCACCCTGTCTCTTCCTTGTGACCCTTCTATAAGGGGATGTCCAATTGTATGCAGATGGGCTTTAGGTCTCCATTCCATAATGCCCCTCATTCACATTGATATGATGTTTTGTTCTGGGTCTTTGATGCCTGATACTTGATCCCATAGACACCTCGTGATCACACAGGCTGGTGTGTTTCTTCCTTGTGTGCTTGGTTGCTTCTCAGATGGCCGCTCCCTCCCCCCCTCCCCCATTATCATGACCCTAATTCTACCTTTAAAAAAGCTGGCTAGACCAGAGCATGTACACGGGTACAGATAAGAGCTGGGAACACAGGGAATCCAGGACAGCTAAACCCCTCAAGACCAATAATGAGAGTAGTGATACCAGGAGGGGAAGGGAGAGGTGGGGGAGAGAGGGGAAACTGATCACAATGATCTACATGTAACTCCCTCTCATGGGGACAGATATCAGAAAAGTGGGTGAAGGGAGACATTGGTCAGTGTAAGACACTAAAACATTTATAAATTATCAAGGGTTCATGAGGGAGGGACCAGGGCAGGGGGAAAACTGTGCTGATACCAAAGGCTCAAGTAGAAAGAAAATGTATAGAAAATGATGGCAACATATGTACAAATATGCTAGGCACAATGGATGGATGTGTGGATTGTGATAAAAGCTGTACGGGCCCCCACAAAAAGGATTTTTTTTAATGTAAGTCTTCCAAGTCATAAATATGAAATGTTTTTCCATTAAAAAATACTCATTCAATGGTACGAGGAAATCAAATGAGTTTTTCTAAAATTACTAGCCAACTGTACAAAGACTGGGTCTCCTAAGAGCCCCACATAGGCCAGACGGTATAGCATGCTGCATGTATGAAGACACGGAGCACAATTGTGTGTGTATGCTGGTAGATTGGTTCTCTCTGAACAGGCAGGCTAGATGGGCAGGCTGTGAGAACCTGTCTCCTGCAGATTCTAGAGACGTGCTTGTATGCGCCACTTTCTGTGAGCTGGGAAAACCCTGAGCGGAAGTCTCTTGCTGGGGTTATGTTCACTGGCATTG
>NW_022103920.1:2227847-2228198 GCF_000313985.2 Echinops telfairi | reverse complement strand
GTCCATGCACAGCTGGAGAAACATTGCCCAGTTCTGCCCCATCACATGCTGTGGGTGGCACCAGGTGAATCTGATATCCGTATGCCCCAACCCCAGAGCAAATCTCAACTGGCCTAAAGTTTGTAGCATCTTCGACATTCTTTTCACAAACAAAAGAAATATTCAGTCTGACCTTGGGAACAGAGGATGTGGACTGACCCCAGGCTTAAGCTCCATCAGTACTGACTCAGAGACGTGCTTTAGCATGTGGAAGTGGTCTTGTGCAGCAGATTTGCCCTTGCCACACACCGTCTGACGTCTTGATTCTTGCTTCCAAGAACTTTGCTTTATGGAAACAAAACTCCTAGCACA
>NW_022103920.1:2221196-2226191 GCF_000313985.2 Echinops telfairi | reverse complement strand
GATAGATAGATAGATAGATAGATAGATAGATAGATAAGATAGAGGTTGAGAAGGGGTTGGAACCAGTGAATTGTGGTTCGACCCCTACTCACAAGCTGAGTCCCCGAGGGGATGCGCTGACTCAGAATCCACATCTCAGGAGATCTTCTGTGACCCTCCCAGGGCTGGCGTCTGCAGAAGCGTTCCCTGGGGGTCTTGGGAAACTGCGGCTTCGGATCCAGTCCATGAAGCCGGAGTCTCAGCAGAGGGTTGAACGGATGCAACAGTCAAGAGAAGCCGGATTCTAACACGCCCACTGAACTAAATAAAAGCTGTATGCTCACGAGGCATTTTAGCATGTTTCTGCTTCACTTAAAATAAGGCCTCAACATTTTCAGAAGTCCGCTGACACTTCCACAGCCACGTCCGAGCTGGGGTGTGTTTGCCTCATGGGTGACAACACAGGGACACCCGTCTTGTTGAGGCGGTGGCAGTGCCTTGCTGGGAAGTCCAGCTGTTTCTCCCCAGGCCTTGGACTGTCCACCACCCCCTCAGCCGGGCCTCACTGTCTCAAACAACAGGGGACCTGTGAGAATGAAGTGATCCCCTTCCCACAGGGGCTACTGCACTCAGCACTTCAGGGCAAGGACGCCTCTTCCGTGAACTTCCTGAGACTGATTTCACTGAGCGGCCTGGCAAACCCCGCTGCCAGGCGTGGTGCTCTCGTGGAGTGGGGGTGTTGGGGAAATCCCCAAAAAGCCAATGTCTGAGTGGCTACAATGTGTCTACCTGACTTAGATGTTTGGCTGGAAATGGCATTTTGGCACCATGTGGTGTTTTGTTTGGGGTTGTTTCTGGAGCGGCTTCGGAGGATGACGGCTGCAGTGTCCAGTGTGTGCGCTCGCCGTTAGTGGCCCGTGCACCCAGGACCCCAGATTGCTGCTGTCACTTCCTCATGTCCCTCATCTGTCCCCTGCTCCAGAGGCCTCTGTGGGCGGGGCCACCACCTCTGCCTCCACCCTCTTTCCTCAGCTGCGCTTTCTGCTGCCCCTGAGGGTCCACACTGAAGTCTTCGCTGTCTGAGCTCACAGAGAGCGTGGGCAGTGGGGTCCTGCAGGCTAGCCCCCTCACCTACCCGTCACTGACACCCCGTGCCAGCCCTCACTGCCCTGCTAAGCCCGATGCACGCACAGTGCCGGGGACCCACCTCCTCCATCCCCTCTCCCTTCCTGCAGGCCCAGCCCCTGCCCTGTTCTCTCTCTGAGCTGCATGTGCTGCGCTGACCGAAGGAAACTCGCTCTCCCCGCAGGACGCACACTCCGCAGTAGCTGGCACAGGCGTCTGCAAGCCTTCAAAGACTGATCCGTCCAATTGTCCCCAATCACCGTTTCCATTGGCCTGGTGGGGAAACATTCATCATCATTAAGTGTCTCACGGAGGCCTGGCGTCACCGGCTGGTGGGAAACCTGGCTCTGGCTTATCTGGCCAACAGCTGGTGCGCCAGGCAATTTGTTTCCGGGCATGAGAACAAAATGTTATCATTTCCTAATAACCAATCTATCTAATTAATCTTGGCAGAGCGTGTTAGGTGGGCCGCGAGGGTGCAGGTACAAGGACGGCACCGAGAGCACCGCAGGTTGTATCTCCAGGATGTTCCACAAGCACCTCGGCCCCTGGTGCCCGGCTCTGCCCGTGGCAGCTCAGCTCTTCAGTACCGGGTCTCAGGAACCAGAAGGCAAAGGAAGCACCAGACCCACGGCCATTGTCCAACTTCTACGGGCCCCGGGGGAGCGCGAAGATGTGCCCACCGGGTCTCCAAGACGGGTCTCTTTCCCAAGCACGCAACTTCATCTACCTCCCGTGGAGGACAGCTGGTGCCTTCCAACTGCTGGCCTTTCTAATAGCAGTCGATGGCTTCCCCACGGTGCCACCAGGGTGATAGCAATGGCGGTGACTACACAGGACGGGCACCCTACTGTAGCCTTGCATGGAAATAGCACCTCCCAACCCCAGGGGAATGATCCCATGCAAGACAGCCAAGGTTCCGTGGCGTGGCGAGGTCTACAGTGTTGTCCTGGAGGGCTGGCTTGGAGTCGGGTCATCTTCTGACAACAGAGCACACAGCCTTGCCTGTTCCCGCCTCTGCGCAGGATTGCTGGCAGGCTCCCTCATTGCCATGGCCACTCTAGACTCTGAGAGCCTGCCGGCCCAGGGGACGCCTAGTCTGGCACGACGCCAGACAGTGCCCTGTTGTGACACACGGGTGTCTGTTGGCTAGTTTCCCTCAGATATTAGAGGGCAGGCCACCCTAGGCTGGAAGTGCCTCTGTAGCCTGTCCACCATGGGTGTCCACTGTTGGATTTGAAGTTCCCATGGCTAGCATCAGAGTAGCACACAAGCCACCAGAGAGTGACAATCTGGGTGAATGCTAGCACACCATTTTCCATCCCTAAGAATGAAGCAGACTGCTGAACCAGGGGGGAGTCAAAGCCAGGCTCTCCTGGCAGGCTGCTTTCAGCACAGACTCTCACTTGGAAACCAGTCCCTGTGTCCGAGAGGAGCAGCTGCTTGGAACACAGTTGGGAGGAGGCACCACGGGATGCCCTTGGCTACGTTGCTGTTCGCTGCCTTGACACCAACCTGTCAGGAGTCACCGGCTCATGGTGGACTCCTGAGTCTCACAGCGGACTGAGCTTCTGGTCGCCAGGGCCTGGCTGTTGAGAAAACCAGCTACTGGCTGGATGGGGACCTCGAGCCTTCTGGTCAGCAGCCCAGAGCCTTAAAGTGTTGCTCTCCTGCTGAATCCGTTTCAACTTACAGGAACTCTCTCGGACAGGAGAACTGCTCCCTGGGTTTCATGGGCTGTCAATATTTGGGGGAGCAGAGATTCTCATCCTTTTCCCGGTTCCATAGATAACAGCATATCATTTCCATGAAAATCACATAGATCGATCCATACCCTGAAAGGGACCTCCCCTTGCGGTGTTGTCGCATTTTTCTGCGTGGCCTCACATGATGCTGAGTGTAACCCAGTGGAGACAGGTTTTCACCACCTGGGGGATGGTCAGGCAGGTCACAAAGCAGCTGCCTTTCACTCCATCACCTTGTGCCCCTCCCTCTCCTTGTTCCATTTGCTCACCCCTCAAGTGCACTCGTTTATGAACCATAAAATGCAGGCGCCTTTCACTGCCAGGCCCCAGCGACGTTGCTAAGGCCAAGGACCACCTCTTACACAGTCTCAGAGTATTTTTATTGAAGTGTGCTTTCTTCCTTTGTTAATTCACGGCTGCATGAGACATCGATCGCTGGGCAGGAAAGCACATTGCCCGTTCTTGCTGCTTCTGTACCGCACATCCAGCGGGCTGTGCACATGCGTTTTTAAAATTCTGCGTTGTAAATGTAGCACATGTGAAGGATGGATAATTCTATGTGTCTTAATGATCCTCGGGACTTTTTAATATAGATATAGGATATATTAAAAATATCCTCAAGCCTTGAAGATCTCACTTTAGAAAATGTACTCATTTGGAAAGGGGATCAAGTGTGTGTTGAGCTGGCTTTTGACCTAAAAATGTGTAAATTTCGAAATAATATAAAGCATCTGCTACCTCTGATTTGGTACCGAATTTATCATTTCAAATTTAATCGGAATATCATCGGGCAATAGAAAGGATTTGCCAGAACCTCACCAAAATCATCATTATTAATAAAATCCTACTACCTACCCCAGAAAGCCAATCAGGGGCTCCCAGACCTTCCAGTGTATAGACAGACAGGCAGACAGACAGAATGACAAATACATAAGGAAAAGCTCTCCTTGAAAAACCGAATGGGCCTCATCAGATCTTCATTAACCTCTGCTGACCTTTTTCCCCCGTAGAAAAAGACATAAGGTTGGCAGCATGTTGCAAATACCTGCGCATTCACATATCTAAGACTACCTTGCAGATGCACTACTGAGAAATCTGTTGGAGGCTCTCAGCCCGGCTCTCTCAACAAAGATATTTGAAGTGTCCAAACCCTGGATGGAATTGCTTCGGGCTTCGGGCATGGATGTAGGAAGTACTGTCTGAAATAGCTCTGGGTCTCTGAGGTAGGGCGTTTGTGGACTCTGCAATGTGGTGGTGGTCAACCCACTCCGGGAACTGCCCGGCCACAGGGGCATGAAACAGACAGTGAAGAAAATTCCGCATTAACAAATGACTTCCAGGAAGTCATCAGAGCATTTGGTTCCATTTGGGGCTTTGAAGGAGACCCAGGAAAAGTTATTGAAACCTGATAGAATTATCTCTGGGAATGAAATCATTACCTCCAAGATTAAGTCCGTAACTGTGGGAGACAGTGGATGAGCTCTGAAGTGACCCTTAATTATCCCCTGAGAACCCTGGATTTCCATTATTGATTTTGTCAGGAGCTGTTTAGATGCCTAGATGGAGGTGATATAATAGCTTTAATGACAAGAAGACAACACTACAGGCAGACACCTGTCCCCTTCGAAGTCGCCTTCTGAAAAGTGAAAATGTTGCATTGTTGTTATCCTCGCATATAATTATCCCTATCCTTCTTAACAAACACTAAAACTGGCACTGTCAATTCTTGTCACGCTAAGCAGCATCCTACTATCTGGAATAAGTGGGTACCTGCTTTATCTCCATGCCTCTCATTATCCTGCAAAGAGAAACAGATTCGTATGCTCCGTCATGACTGGGTATTAATATAAAACAGGAATCAGATCTTTTCTTTTTGCTTCATTCCAAAGGCACCCTGGATTACCCCCCTTGAATTGCTTCTCTCTGGATTCCAGGCCTATGAAGAATTTTCCACATGGAACATCTTGTGAAAGTCCATTCCCATCTGTCCATGGCGACCCTCAAGGGTTTTAGAGACTGCAAATCTTTACAGGACGGAGGTGCCCCTTTCCTCCTCTGCAACAACTGGCAGATTTGAACCTCCAACGTGGTGGTTCGTTGCCCAGCACTGAGCCAACAGCACCCTGACTATGAGAGTGACAAGAAG
>NW_022103920.1:2218004-2221092 GCF_000313985.2 Echinops telfairi | reverse complement strand
GGGGGGGGAGGTTGCAAGCTCACCCGCCCACTGCCATGAAGCCACTCCCACTGCAGATAACTCCTCAGAAGCACATGGCTTCTGTCTCCTCCCACGCAGCAGCTGGTGGTTCAAACCTGCAGTCTTTGACTTGGCAGCCCAAGGCTTTACTCAAGCACCTAAGAGTCCTGAGTTCTAAAGCCATCATTTAAATCCCCAGCCACAGAATAAAATAAAACCTCTGTCATGTGCAGTGAGGTGGCCAAACCCAAGCCACACTCACCACCATGGAGCCCATTCTGCCCCTGACAGCCCTACAGGACAGGACAGAACTGTGCCTGCGGGTTTCCCAGACTGCAGCTCTTTACGAGGGTAGAAAACAGCTCGCTTTCTCACACAGAGCAGCTGGTAGTTTCAAACTGCTAACCTCCCAGTTAGCAGCCCAATGTGTAACTGCCACCAGGGCTGCAATGAGGTGGCACCCATCCATAAGGTGAATCAGCAAAAGGAAGCAACGTTGTGACTATTCAGCTGAGTGCTCCTTTCAGACCATTGTTACGACAGTCCTTTAGAGCCAGCATAGGCTGAGGACAGCCTGACAGACGTTCTTCTAGCCCTCCAAGTTCTTCTTTCTCTGAGGGTAAAAGCCCTCTGCCTCTTGGGACAGAATGCCACGCTGGTGTAACCTGGGGTTTCTCTGTTCAGATACTAAATGCCCCCAACGTCTGGGTGACAGGGGAGCAGTTGGCCCACTGCCTGCTCTTGTAAATAAAGTTTTAGTGGAACACAGCCATGCACATTTATTGCTTAAGGCTGCTTCCCTTGTACAGTGAAGATGAGAGCTTTGTACTGAGACCCCTAGCTTAAAAGTCAGCACTATTCCTTCCTGACCATTACGGAGCACATGTCCTGGTGTCTCGTGGGTACTGATGGCATGTGAGCTTGCCCACAGTGCGGGTCTCTCAATAGCAGAGGAACTGAGGCAGATGGCTGAAATGAGGACATGAAGGAGCAAACAGAGAAGACAAAGTAAAATATTATAATGAAATGTGTGAAGCCTTAGATTGAGAAAGCCAAATGCAGTGTATCCTAAGCAGAAAGAGCTCAAGAAAACTCAAGCCTCTAGTTGCAAAAGGAAATATTCTATGGGGAAATATTGACTGATCAGGAAGCATCAAAAGCAGATGGAAAGAACGCACAGAATCACGGCACCAAAGAGAGCTAGTGAACATTTAAGCATTTTAAGTGAAGGCATGTGAGCAAGAACCAATGGTGCCAAAAGAAGAACTTTAAGCTGCACTGAAAGCATTAGCCAAAAACAAGGCTCCAGGAATGGATACAGCGTCTGGGGTCTTAATGGTTTGAAGGTAAACAAGCTGCCATCTAGCTCAGAAGCAACAAAGCTCACATGGAAAAAGCACACCAGCCTGTGTGATCACAAGGTGTCGGAGGGATCAGATATCAGGTATCAAAAATCAAAAAAATCATATCATTGTGACAGACGGGGAGTGCAGATTGGGGACACTAAGCCTATCTGTAGGCAACTGGACATCCCCTTACAGAAGGGTCATGGGGAGGAGATGAGCCAGTCAAGTTGCAGTGTAGCAATGATGAAACATACAACTTTTCTCTAGTTCTTAAATGCTCATTCCCCCACCCCACCCCCACTCTCAGGATCCCAATTCTACCTTACAAATGGAGCTAGATCAGAGGATGTACACTGGTACAGATAGGAACTGGAAAAACAGGGAATCCAGGCCAGATAATCACTTCAGGACCACTGGTGTGGTTGGAGGTAGGCCAGTCCCCATCACTAATCATGGATTCATTAGGCACAATTGTACGGTTGAGATATATAAATATTATATTAAAGTCATCAAGAGAATGAGAGATAAAAGAGATATTAAAATAATGGAGTCAGACACATTTCATGGTAACAATGCTCAACTCAGCCCCGCTTGGTGGTCCACGTGGAGAGAGGGGGAAGGGAAGGGCGACAGGGGGAAAGGGAACAGGGGAGTGAGGACAGGAGAGGAAAGGTCAAAGGAGGAGCAGAGAGAGAGAGACATCTATTGCTAACCCAGGCCTATATACCTTTGGGGGGCGTGCAAGCCCACTAATTACAGGTAAAGACATATATCACAGGAAGGGGTTGCACCATAGGTTATACAGCAATGAGGGGGACAATCTAGGGATACATGTGACAAGATGGTTGGATCCTAGATTCACTGAGCAGGTTGACCTGTTCTCTGGATCTCCATAGGACCCATTATCAGTAAGGTGTAAACTCCACCTACAGGAACCAAATCAGTGACTGCAGGTCTTTAGGGAGTAGTCTATTGTCCTTAACAGCAGGGAGCGGGGCCCACCTTAGTCTGGTGACTGACTGTCTTCAGTGAGGATGTCTGTAAGCATCTGACCTCCCCCCACACAGTGCTGGGAGTGACCATACTTGGAGGGTGGAGGGAAAGTGATATAGAAAGGGGGAACCAATCACAAGGATCTACATGTAACCTCCTCTCTGGGGGATGGACAACAGAAAAGTGGGTGAAGGGAGATGTAGGACTGTGTAAGATATGACAAAATAATAATCATTTATAAATTATCAAGGGTTCATGAGGGAGCGGGGAACAGAGAGGGAGGGGGAAAATGAGGAGCTGATATTAAGGGCTCAAGTGGAAAGCAAATGTTTTGAGAATGAGGATGGCAACAAATGTACAAATGTGCTTGACACAATGGATGGATGAATGGATTGTGATAAGAGTTGTATGAGCCCCCAATAAAATGATAAAAAAAAGAATACCAATTGAAATATTTCAACAAGTTGATGAAGCACGGTAAGCACTCACTCATGTATGGTAACAAACTTGGAAGACAGCTGCTTGGCCAACTGGCTGCACGAGATCCATATCTGTGCCCATTCCAAAAAAAAGAGGAACCAATAGATTGCTCCAATTAAATAACAGTATCATTAATATCATATGTAAGTAAAATTTCGCTCAAAATCATCCAACAGCATTTGCAGCAGTGCATTGAAGGGGAGCTGCCAGAGGTTCAGGCCTGATTCAGAAGAGGTTCTGGAACAAAGGACATCAATCTTTTAAAAAAA
>NW_022103920.1:2193573-2217487 GCF_000313985.2 Echinops telfairi | reverse complement strand
CATCTCCCCACTACCCCTCTGCAAGGTATGGAGGACATCAATCTTGATGTACGATGGATCTTGGTTGAAAGCAGAAAATACCAGAAAGATGTATATGTGTGTTTTAGTGATTATGCAAAGACATTCAACGGTGCGGATCATAACAAACTATGGATAGCCTCGAGAATAATGAAAACCCCATAACACTGCATTGTGCTCATGTGGAGAATGTACATGAATTAAGAAACAGCTGTGTGAGCAGCACAAGGGAATCAGGAGAGGTGTGCATCAAGGTCGTCTCCTCTCACCGTATTTCTTTTCGGTTTTCATGCTGCATGATCTGAAGATGAATGTGGCGTCGGGGTTGGAAGAATACGTACTGACAACCGCCAACGTGCAGATGATGCCACCGTGCCTGCTGAGAGTAAGGAGCACTTGAAGCGCTACAGCCTTCAGTAGGGATTGAAACCCAATGTTCAAGAAAACCCAAATCCTCACAACTGGAGCAATAGGAAACATAACAATAAACAAAGACATGGTTGAACTTGTGAAGGATGTTGTCTTGCTTGTGCATAATCAGTGCTCCTTGCACTAGGTCTGCTGCTCAAGCCCTCTTTAAAGTGTTGAAAAGAAAGGATATTACTTTGAGGTCGAAGGGGCATCTCACCCAAGCCGTGGTATTTTCAATGGCCTCACGCGCGTGTGAAAGGTGGACATTGAATAAAGAAGGCCAAAGAAGGATCTATGCCTTTGGACTATGGTGCTGGTAAAGAATGATTAAAGTACTGTGCACCATGGACTGTCAGAAACAACCCCAAGTCTGTCTTGTTAGAATTACAGTCAGAATGCTACGAAGAGGCCAGGGTAGTGAGACTTAGTCTCATGTACTTTGGACATACTCTTAGGAGAGAGCGGTCCCAGGATTAGGATATCATGCTTGGTAATGCAGAGGGTCAGCCAAAAAGAGGGAGCCCTTCAATGAGGTGGATTGACACAGAGGAGGCAACAACGGCCTCAAATAGAAGAATCGTGAGGGTGGTGCTGCACCAGTCAGTGTTTTGTTCTGTCAGACACAGCGTTTCTGAATCAAAACGGACAGAACCTAACAATAATGGGGCACCGTTTTGATGCAAGTGAAAGGACATTTCATCAGGGATATGGCCTGTCTCACACAGTTGGCACTGGGAAGAAGCCAGCTTACTTTTTGTTGACAAGAATCCTGCATATGGCTCATTGACCCTGAGAGATATTAGTAGCGTGCCCTACAGCCTGCTGATCTCTCATTTATTTGACCCTTCAGCCAGGACCTGTCTTGATGACTTTGGGTTGGTCCCACTTTGCCTCCACCATCCTGTGGTCTTCCTGCTGGTTCATAGGCTCTGACAGCTAGGACAGTCAGGACAAATGTCCACTGCGACATCTGACCCACAGACTTGAATGAGATTGCACTTGAATGCTTCCAAAATTGTGTTTGCCACTTATTTGATATAAAATTAATTATGTATATCTCTATATCTGCATCTGTATCTATATCTGTAGCTCTACATATATGTGTGTATGTATACCTGTATCTGAATATATATTTCTGTCTATATATCTGTCTTGAAAGAAGTGCAGTAGAATGTTCTTTAGATGTGAAATGGTGAGACTTAGTCTTCCGTGACAATATTCCAAGACAGATGCAATCAGTGATTATATATATTGTATGTAACCTCTGTATCTATATTATCTCTATGTAGATATAGATATAGACACATAGGATATAGGGAGAGCTACATGTTATATATACACACACACACACTGGTTTTTCTTCTTTAGAGACTCCAACCTCACACAGCTGGTTAATGGATCACAGCACTTTAGTCTTTAGTTTCCACGGAGTGGATTCAGATTCATGGTGACCTCATGTTGTCTGAGCAGATCTGCTCCATGAGTTGTTGAATATAGTGACCTTTTGGGGGCGTCCTGAGGGTGCAGTGGTTACGTTTGGGCTGTGAGCCGCTTGATCAGCAGTTTGGAACGACCCGCAGCTCCACAGGAGCAAGGCTGGGCTTTCTGTTTCCATAAACACAAACAGTCGCAGAAACCCACGGGTCGCTATGAGTCAGCATGGACCACAGGGCGGCGGGTTTGGTGTGGTGACTCTTGGGAAGCAGAGCACCGGGCTTGCCTTCCACAGTGCCTCAGTGGGTTTGGGCCACTCCTTTCCTCCAGTTTTCCAGCACGGAGCTTTTGTGCCATCAGGGGTCTGTTGCTTGAGAATCCATTATGGAAATTACACTGCTCCTCAGGCCACATGATCTCATGACATGTCGAAGCCACAGCCAGGGCTGCAGTGTGTAAATTGGGAGGACACGGATCAATCATAGCAGGGGTGCTGAGAAAGGGGACTCCGGCAGACCAGGGGGTGCAATGTGGCTCTAGAGAGTGGGGTGTGTGAGTGTTCACAACCTCTCCACATGGAAACTATCCATGAATCCTTGCTTGCAGGAGCAGCTGCACAAGACTGGAGGGAGAGAAGAGGCAGAGGTTAAAGATCTCCCAACTGTTCGCCTCTTATAGAATGCGGGGCCAAACACCTCAGCTTTACCATCGCCTGAAAAATAACTCACTGCGAAAGGCCTCACTGATGACTACAAATGCGGTGTCTAAGGAAACTGGATTTGCTTACTTCTATCAAATAAACTAGTGAGACACTGGACTGTCTCCTTATGTCTTTTCATAACTGTGCGTAATTTACATTTCTTTGGTCTTGGAGTTAGCTAGTTACTTCTCTTTCCTCCAGGGGACTCTAGATCAGTCTTTTCAAACGTCAGTGGATTATTCGGATCAGTGGGGCTCAAACCAGACTACCCTGTGCTGCCTAGGAGCCTGCCTGGTTCAGAACCAGGAGCCGGGTCCTCAGAGAAGGCAGGCCTGGGCTCTGTTTCCAGGACAAAGGCTGCTGCTTCCACTTGAGACTCTCTGGAGACAGTGGAAAATTGAGTAGTGCCACCGGGCCTGTTGGGACAGGAGACCTGTAAGCAGCTTGTCTGCGTTGTATCTGTGGATCGACTGTGAGAGAAGAGCATCTGAACAAGGCCGAGGCTTTCCATCTGAATACCAGTAGACACCTCTCTCTCTCTCTCTCTCTCTCTCATTGTATCTCCTCCATGCTCTCTCTCCCTCCCACTCCTTCTTCTCTCCCTCCATCTCCTCTCCTCTCCTTCCCTCCATCCTTCCCCCTCCCTCGCCCTCCCTTTGCCTCAGTCTCCCTTTCTCTTTCTCTCTCCTTTCTAGGGTGTTCATTGATCACAGACCCAGGCAGCTGCTAGCATTGATCTTTCACATATTTTTCAGATTGATACCTAAGTCTATACATTTTGTGGGTGCGATTTCAAACTCTATTGCCTGTTTTAATGTTTTAAATTCCAGTTGGCCATTACTATATATATATCAATATAATGAATTTTATATTTTAATACATATATATTTTAAGTGTATCTCAAAATATTAATGTTGATCTTATAAGGGAAGTGAGCCTCTATATTGTTTTAATTAATGATACTTCCAGCCAATGAGAAAGGAAAGTAAAACCACTTCTGTTGTTTGCCCGCCCTTTTATTTCCTGTTTGGAGAGCAGCTGGGGGAAGAGACATTGTATTCTGGTGTGTATATATGTATATGCACATATATATGCATGTGTGTGTACATAGACATAAACACACGCACACATATATATGTGAACCTTAATTAATGGCAATAGTTTTCAGCATCAGGTAAAAGCATTTCTGTTAGAGATGGTATTTTAATTATTTTTACTAAGATGGCAGTTTGATTAAGTGCATGCTACCTAAAATAAGGGCATCTCAGCATCTCTCTCTCTGCCCCTTTCCTCTCTACAATCCAGGTGAGAGAAAATAAAATCAGTAGAATTTCTCTAATATCACACAAATTCAAAAAAACCCATTTTTATACAAGTAGCTGAAGCGTGCATGCACATAAACCATTCTAATTTCATTTCTGTGCCCCTCGGCTTATGATTGAAGAGCTCCTCTTTAACACCGCCTGATTATTCTGCAGAGAAATGTCCCTGTCTGTAGACCAGTACACCGCGAAGAAATTAACATTTGAAGCAACTGTGAGGCTAAAATAGCATAAGATTGGCAGGAGCTACATCGGGTGGCCCCCAAGGCCCTCGCTAACGCCGTCGGGGCAGCGCTGCGATCCTTGGATCCCCTGAAGTGGACACACAGGGTCGCCTGCTCCACAGCGTCCTTCAGCACCAGGTCTGCGGAAGTAGCAAGACGTGTATTTTTGACAACGGCGGGTTTGCAGTTGTTTGTCATCTCAAGAGCAAATCTAAAGAGGCTCCTCTTCGGCCAAATATTGATGTTGGGTGAGGGCAGCGGTGTATTTAAGTATAAAGATCCGAGGATGGATAACCTCAGCTCTGAAAGGCACATGCCCACGAGATCAGATGGCGATGGGGTGGCCGTTCTGGAGGAAGGAGGCGAGTGACTGGAATCCACTGAACAGAGAGCTCCCGCGCATTTGCAGTGGGGGCATCGTTGTGAGATCGAGGCTGAGTGATGAAACGCACGTGGTGGCAGGGCTGCCTAACTCGTGTCACGTCTCCAGGGGAAACAGAAGCCCCCGGGGCTTGCGGTCCCATCGGACCTGGGAGAAAATGCTGGATGAAAGAACCTAGCTTTCTGCAGCCGTGGATTCAGGAATTCTTCCCCGGCATGCCTGGCAGGCATTTGTGTGGGTCACAAGTCTAAATAGATCACACCCAACGAGACTTCAGGACCTGTGTCCAAACGTGCGATGCAAAGATCGTGGGGCTCTCCCACACACTTTCTCCAGCCCTGCCCTCTCGTCTGCGAAGCTGGCACTGAAAGACCCCAGCGCGATGGATGAGAACGTCGCGGGGGAGAGGGGGGGGGAGAAAGTGCATTGCTTGCTGAGGAAGGAAGCCGTTTCTCCCATGGGGAACACAAAGCCCGCTCACCTCTTCCAGAGACAGGGCTCCAGCCGGAGAAAGGCAACTGGAAGGACATTGTGTATATCGACAGAAGCTAAGGAGCTAGAGAGCAGGAAAGGAGGGACGAGCTCGGCGGTTCCAAACAGCCAGCTCTCTCACAGGGACTGCAAGCAGTGAATGTTCTGCGAAACGTCTTTCCCGGGACTCCTTTTCAGTGATGTGGCCAAATCGTGGCTGACTGGTTGGCATAATGGCAGAGCCGCACGTGGCCCCTTCAATCCTGACCTTGGAGGGAGGGACCACCTTGGCCCTGCACGATGACATGGTTAAGCGGCCATCTCTTTTCCTGGTGAAGAGGCAGAGGCCATGCCCCTTCCCACCGAGTCCAGTCATGGGGAGGTGGATCCCAACACCTCACCTGAAAGGAAAGGCTGTGAGAACGTGTGGTCTGCTCCCAAGTCACCCCAAAGACAACCATCCCTTGGGTGAGAGGGCGTTCACAGCTGCGATGGGAGCTTGGGTGACCAGGCTTCTTTCTGACATTCTCTCGGGGATTGTGCTGACCCTCGGATCATGCCACCCTTATCCCAGGATGCAAAGTCTCACTTCTGTTCTTGTGTCCACCCACGTGGCTTGGACCCAGAGCACTTCTGGGTGGGTATCTTATGTGTGCATCACTGGGCTTTGCTTGTCATGGGCCATGGGTCAGCTGCCATTTGTAAATAGAAGTAAACTCAGAAAGGCCTGGATCCTCTTCCTGATCTCTAAGCACATCTCTCAGAGCCCCAGCCAACCTCTGCTCATCAGGGCCAGGATGGAGGAATGAAGTCAATCCTGGGGACCTCCTCCCCTGCATCTGCACAGCTTTGAGGGTCACCAATCGCTGCTGTTCCACAGAGGATCAGTGTTGCTGCTATCTCAGCATCTTGGCTGGGAATCAGGCAATACCCAGGACCCCATTTGGCATGTGCTACTCCGTAGCTCTGACCTCTTGGGCTAGGAGCTCCATGGGCACTCCAGTTATGGAAACCCATCTCCATGAGTCCCCATTGAACAGGAAGGCCTGAATGGTGAACAACCATGAACATCGCTCATGTTCCACAAGCCAGGAAGTCCATGGTGAGCTTTGTCCAGACCTACCTCAGCCTTCCTCCATGCATCCATTTTGACCAGGAGTTGTGATTATGAGTGACCCTGACCCTGTCCAGGAGTGGTCCAGCCACAGTCCTCTCTGCAGGAGGCCCCTTCGCAGAAAACTCCACATCCTCGGGAGTCTTCCATGGTCAGCGATTGATCTGACAAATCATCTCCCATCCCATCAGGAAAAAAAAAATTAGGCTCAGAAGCAATTTGATCCATGGCGAAATGAAAGAAATGCTGTCTCATTTCTTCCCGGACTGCGGTTGTCTTTCCTTTAGCTGCCACAGGACGGCTCGAAGGAGGAAGCGGAGCCAATGGATATTTGACCACTTTTCATTTACAGGTTGCCTAAACTTTTATTACAAGGATTGAAGACCCCTAAAAATGTGATTGGTTTCAACTAAGTGATCCTGCACGGCTCAGGGATATGACGTATCAACAACTTTCTTGGGAAAAAAAAGAAGAATGTGAGGTTATACAAATGCTTGCCTGTAGCTTAGGCAATTAGGAAATTTTTTTCCCCAGAAACAGTATAATGCACAGATTGAAAGGGTGCAGCACTCCAAACAACTGGATGAGATGAGAAGATAATGTGCTTTGAAACCTGATAGACAACTCAAAAATCAGCAGCGATGATGACAGACTTAGCAACGTCAGCATAAAGAGAGAAGAGCAAGAATGAAATTCGCTTATGAAATGTGACCGTGGAAGCTGAGCCTTCTCCAGCCTCACAAGACCTGGTATCCTCTCTGAAATGTGTGTGCAGATTTACATATAACAGACAGGCACAGCACTATATCCGCAGGGGTTTAGAAACACCTAAGCAGGCCTGTTCAGAGCAGCTAAGGGGGGTCACCTTGACCTTCCCCTTGGTGATGCCCCAGAGGGCTGCGTGCATTCTCATGTGAGCATCAGACAGACAATGTCAAGAGCTCACTGCTCCGTTTGGGTCCACTTCACACCACTGCCTTGTGTGCATGTCGAATAAGGGAGACCGAAGAAGAATGGATTTCAATTACGGTTTCAAGATGGATTTCATTGAAATTATGGCGTTGTACAAGAATACTGAAAGAACTATGGACTGCCAAAAAAACAAATCAGATCTGTCTCAGAAGTAGTACAGCCAGAATGCTCCTCAGAGGCAAGGATGGGAGACTTCGCCTCACGTACTCTGGACATGTTCTCAGGAGAGACCAGTCCCAGGAAAAGGAGAGTATCCTTGGTAAAGCAGAGGGTCAGGGAGAAGAAAAAAAACCTCAGCAAGACGGATGGACACAGTGCTGCAACAATAGTTCAAAGACAACAATAATTGTGAAGATTTATTCTCTAGTATATTAGTATTGAATGTATTTTTGAATTTGGGGACTTTGACATTTTTTCTGATTTTTTCACTGTCCAATATAATGTTTATAGAAATAATTATGTGCATAAATTGCACATATACATGCTCTTTTTTAAAGATAGATGCATGAATGTAAAGTCCTAAGACTCTACAATACAAAAAAACTAAAGCTCTTGATACATGTAACTAGTTCTCTTTTTATATCTTTATTTCAAATAAATATGTTATTATATAATGTTGTTAATGGGGCTATTTTATTTTCCAACTAGCAGACATCATAGATCAATTTAAATTAATAGCAAGAGCCATTAGAAAGAGAGATAAGAAAGCAAGAGCTTGACATTTCTACAAAGTCCATCTTGATTTTCAGGGGCCTTTAGTCACCGTGGACTAGTGAGTGAGGGCAAGTTACCCCGTGCTTAGTTTGGGTACCTGGGGATCTGTCCCAGTCAGGGGTTGTGGAGTTAAGAGGAGGCTCTGCTTGGAGTTCAGTGCTGTGGAACCTCACAGCAGCAACATCACTTTCTCTTCATTCTTCAACCTCTCCGGTGCCCGACCTACAGATCCTGAGCCGAATGCGCAGGGGAGTTTCTACCCTGTGGCCCACGAGCCAGTTCCTTCACCTCACTCCATCATCAGAACACTGCCTCTTAATCATTGCTGAGTGTTGGCCCGTTGTCACAGCCACTGCGTCTATCTGGTTCTGGGTCTTCTTCTCCTTCTTCACAGGCTTGCCACTGTACCGAGCACAACGTCCTTTTCTCAGGACTGGCCTCTCCGGATAACATGTCCAAAGCACAGGAGGCCAAGTCCCACCATGCTGCTTCTAAGAAGCATTCCGGCTTCCTTCTTCCCGGACACGTCTGTCTGTTCTTCCGGCAGTCCAGGGTGCTTTCAGCAGCAAGGCTACATTTGCCTAAGTGCTGTGTCTCCCGTGGATATACTTGTGCAGACATTGTAAAACCCCTTTGCAGTTTCTTAAATGCGTTTATTTTTTCTTTGGTTAAAATTTTAAGATAATGCAATGTTCTAAGATAATTTAGAAATATCCACCATGAAAGCTGTCTTTACGACCTTTAAAATATAGTTATTTTTTAAAGTATGCTTTTTATCAGTATGTGGTACTCTTTTGCAAGGGAAAAAAGAAATCAGATCTTAATAGTTTTAATGGCGTTGGGAACTTTGAACAGACAGCAGATAAATGGTCTCGAAATTTCATGGTTCTCCTCCAATATTGTGTAATGCATCAGTCCGCTAAGAACGTCACAGCATGGGGCAGCGATCTCATCATCAAATGTTACCGTGAGAAGCAGGTGAGGGGAGGCTGATGCCGGCTGCTCGGTAGGGGATTAGAATGGATGAGAAATGGTGCACCAACCCTTGTAGGTTTGTCATCACTTCACAGTTCGTCATTCGCAGGAGCTAATGAAAAGGCGAAGTAATATGCACAGACAAAAAGAACCTCTCTCAATTTTCTGTGACCTTATTGCTTACTTACGGAATTACATATAGCATGATAGCTCCTCTTTAAAAGACTTCAAGTCATGAATTCCATGGCGGAAAAAAGGTTGCTGCTTCCCCTCAAAAAAATAAGCACAGAATTACCTCTTTCTTGTTGCTGGGGTCCACTGGGTCTGTTCCCACTTCCAGTGCACCAGGCCAACACCTTCCTCACAGGGGCAAGTCTCAGCCCACTGGTACAGCCTTGACGTCAATCCACCCCCCTCTCTTTTCCTCCCATTCTCTACCTCACCAGATCGGATGTCCTTCCACAGGGGCTGACCTCCTCTGGTCCTGTGCCTGCAGTAAGGGAGGCAGTCTTGCCATCTGCGCTGCTAAGGAGCACTCTGGCTGCACCTCTTCGGAGACAGGTGTGATTGCTCCCCTGGCAGTCCACGGTTCTCTTAGCGTTCTTCGTCGGCACAGTGATGCGAACGTGTTGATTCTTCCTCCGTCTTCCTTATTCCATAGCCAACGTTCACCTGCCCACGAGGTGATTGGTAATGCCTTGGGTTGAGTTGGGTTCACCTTAGTCCTTGAAGGGACACCTTTGCTCTTTAACATCTTGAAGACAGCTTTGCAACGTATCTTTTGATTCCGTGTCTGCTGCTTCCATGAGCATCGATTGTACATCCAAGTCTAATGGAATTCTTGAAAACGTCGGTCTTTCCTCTGCTGACCATAATTAGTACACCTTTCTTGTGTTAGGAGTTCTAGTGGGATGGCGGGTTATGCAAACCACAGCTCAATCACTCTAAAGCAGCCGCTAGCTGTTCACTGGAGACCGAGGAGGCTATCGACACCTGTTTGAGATTTACAAAGATTCACCCCCTTGGAAACCCACAGAGGCAGTACTACTCTCTCCTGTAGTGTTGCTATGATTTGGAATTGACTCGATGGCTGTGGGGTAGTGGATGTCTGGTTCTTTTCCCTCCATTTGTATCTTAATTCTGTCAGTTCAGGTTTGGCATGAAATACTTCTTCATGAGTCGCATATGTTTATACATGCTGCCATGTTAATATTTAAAAAATGAACTTCCTATGTTGTTTAAGAAACGTGTATCCCCATTTCCTTACTATCATGCTTTATTGACTGGGGTTGGCATTACAAGGACTGCCCTCGTGCCCTCTGGTGTCTCTCCTAAAACGTCTTGGGTTCCGATCACCAAGCACGCTGTGGGAGCAGGATGGGCTGTCTGCTTCCAACAGGCTCGCCACCTTGGAAACCCTGTGCGGCAACTCTGGCTCAGGTCCCGAGGAGCCAGGGTGGGCTCCACAGCAAGGATTTGTATGAAGTGCTGTGTGAGCATCTTGGAACAATTTTAGTGCCACTGGTACTTTTAAATATGTATTGCAATGTATTATTTTCTGGAACTTTAACCTCTAAATATGTTCCATTGACTCATGTACATGAGAGAAATGGACAAGGAATAAGGAAAATAAAGGAAGCATTGATTGTTTCAATTATGGTGTTAGTGAAGAATAGCAAATATACTATGGAGGGCCAGAAGAATTAACAAATATATCTCAGAAGTACATCCAGAATTCTCCTTATAAGTGAGGATGGTGAGACCTAATTTGGACATATACCAGGAGGGACCAGTCCCTGGATAAGGTCATTATGCTTGGTAACGTGGAAGGTCAACAACAACAAAGGGGCACAGTGGCCGCATCAGTGGACCCAGACATAACCACAATGGGATGGGGACCCGGGGGGCCAGGGTCTGGTTCGCTTGTCCATCTGGTCGGTGTGAGGATCCGTGGCACACCTGACAACTCACTTGACAGAACCTAACAAACACACCCACAAGGCACAGAAGCTCTTAGAAAGGTTTGTCTCTGCTGCCAAGTTTTAAATAGAATAGAAATACCAGGCAGGACCTACTGCAACTCATAGAGACTCTCTATGGCAGGGTAGGGCTGCTCTATCCAGTCTCTGAGGCTATAAAGCGTTTATGCAAGTTGACAAACTCATCTTTCTCCCTGGGAGTGGCTGGTGGGTTCAAACCACCAGCCTTTGGATCAACAGCCAAACATGTAACCCGCTGGGCCACCAGGGCTCTGAGCCTGAAGTACAGAGGCATGTAATCACACTGTATTTAGCATTAAGATTACTCTTGTAAAATGGATTCATACCAATTTAGCACATGTTGTATAATACACATAGAAATTGCCTTGCTATCTGCTCCAATTTGTGTTTTTTATGGGAAAACATGTCAGGACTTTGTGCTGTAATAGCCTCCTCTCGGGTTAGCTGCTCGCTGTGGGTCACAGAGGGCACCTCACCAGCTCTTCCTGCATGGAGGCGAAACTTTTATGAGCCTGAGATGAATTCTGCTTCTGTAATACCTGTGATCACAGTGACCGGATGACAGCATCTTCACTCGTGCTCATTAATCTCCAATCTGAGAGCTCTTGGGGGGCCTGAGCCTAACCTCACATCTCTGAGCAGGGTCCCACTCCAAGGACCACCCCTCCATTTCCACGGTCACATTTCCTGTCCCAAATGCACCAAGCCACTAGGCCCTGTGTTCTTCCTGAGAGGATCCTGAGGGTGCCAGGGCCCTGGCTCTTTGAGTGAAGGTATCTGTACCCATTTCACCATGGTAATGGGGTGATTCTATATCATGATCTAAAGGCGCCCCGTCACTGTTTCACTCGTGCAGTTCAGAGCTTGGAGTCAGCTGGGACTCATGGCCACCCCGCTCACAGCAGAACAAGGTGTGCCGGGTTCTGCACCTTCTCCTCAAGCTGTCAGTGTGCCCAAGTCCACTATCATGGGCACTATGTGCTTTGACTGACCTCCACAGTCTCAAGTTACCCTGTCTAGCTCAATGGGCTCTCTCACTGTCTCTCCCTATTACTCTGCCTCTTAATCTTCCCATCTCTCTCTCTGTCTCTCTTTTCTCTCTCTCTCTATATATATATGTACATGTGTATGTACATATAGGTACATGCATGTGTCAGTCTGGGTAGACGAGAGAAACAAATCCATAGAAAATCGCATGTGCATAAGAGAGGGTTTTATATAAAGGGTAATTCTACATTAAGAAAGCATCCCATCCCAGTCCAGTCCAAGCCCATAAGTCTGATATTAGCCGATATGTCCAATACCAATCTATAAAGTCCTCTTCAAACTCACAAAAAACATGTAATGATGGCCAATGCAGGACACTCACAGGCCAGTAGGTAGAAAGTCTTTGGATCCAGTGGCGTTGTAAGCATCTCAGTGCTGGCAGGCGTCTCCCTGTGGCTTCTCTGGCTTCAGAAGTCTGGTTGCAACAGCGTAGGTGCCAGCTCAAGGCACTAGCATACTTCCACGTGTCTTGTCAAGCTGCAATGTCTCCCATGGAGTGAACAGAGAGACAATGTGCCTTCCATCTCCAGGGAGAAATTACCAGAGTTCCCAAAATTCTCAGGGGAAGGCCACGCCCACAGAGCTTCATTGGCTGTGACCTGATTGACTCCACCCCTTCACTCTTAATCTTCTGCAGTCCCAAGTTGACACCACACCATGTAACTACTACAAGGCATCTATGTGGAAGCTTCTCTGTCTTTCTGTCTCTTACTTTATATGGAGAGTGAGAGACAGAAAGACAGAGAGGCAGGCATATCTCATAGATATAAGTATGCATACACACACACATATGCTAAGGTGACCAGACGTCCCACTTTTGGCGGGACAGTCCCAATTTTTGGCGTTTTAAAAAGGCCCCGATTTTAGGAAAGAATACACGACAAGCTAGGGAATGGTCTATTTGGTCCATATAGACCAAATTTTTTATCAAGAACCCCCACCCCCACCCACCCCCGGTCAATGGTGTCCCGCTTTAAATCTGGTCACCTTAACATACGCATACACAAACACATACATACTCATATACATATGCATACAAGGGGGTGCCCCCCAAAACAGGAAGTGCACTGGCCATAGTGGAGCTTTCATAGTACAATTTTTTGTACTAGGCGAGCCTCAAGCAACTCGCTCTGAATTAGTGCACCAGTGATATTGCCTGAGAAGTTTCTTTCTAGTCTCAGTGAATTTTTTCATAAATGCAGTTTCATTTGAACCTCGGTTTTTTTGTTTTGTTTGTTCTGTTTTGTTGTGATGGCCAATTTAAGAGAACAATGTGTGGCTATGAAATGTTGTGTCCTGCTCAGGAAAAATGCCGCAGAAACTGTTGTGATGTTGAACACAGCCTACAAGGACAGTGCTATGGGAAAAAACTCAGGTGCAAGTGGCTTTTCTCATTTCAAAAAGAGTGAAGTGTCAATTAATGACAAACTTCATTCTGGACATCCATCAACTACCTGAGTGGATGAAAATGTCAACTTGTAGTGCATTTGGGGTTTGTTCCACCAGGCCAGACTGTTAATCAAGCTTTCTGTTTAGAGGTTCTGAGAAGATCACGTAACAGTGTGCGACAACAACAAAAAGGCCTGATTTGTGGCAGACGGGGGACTGGTTTTGCCACCATGACAATGCACCTGCTCACTTAGCCACCTCAGTGTACCAGTTTTGGGCAAAAACCCCAGCATGCCTCTTTTGCCCCGCGCACCTTACTCGCCTGACCTTACTTTGTTCCCCTGAATGCAGAGGGACATGACTAGACAGTGATTTGATGATGTAAGAAGTGAAGGGAGGTGCTGTCAGCCACCCAAACAGATGAGTTTGACAATGTTTCCAAGGATGGAATCACAGATTTGACAAATGTATTAAGTATAATGGAGAGTGCTTTGAAGGTGATAAGGTTGTTTTGTGGAAAATAATTTAAACATGTAGCTTTGGAAAAAAGAAATTCTGGGCTTTTCTGGGTACCCCTCACATACCTCCAGGTGAGTTTGTATCAAACAATGTCCCAGTGGTTACAAGTACCCACCTAAGTTATGTGTGTATCTGTGTGTGTGTGTGTGTGTGTGTGTGTGTGTACACACATATGCCTGTCTCTATTTCTTTGTGTGTCTGTCTCTCCATGTCTCTCCATTCCTCTATTTCTGTCTCTGTCTCTCTCTCAGGGTCTCTGTTACTTGCTTTCTCTGTGCATCTGTCCGTCTCTCTAACTTAGGGGACTGCTTGTAACCATTGGTACCTTATTTGATAAAAACTCACCTGGTCACAGGCAAGTGAAGCTCATCAACTCCAAACTTCAGCACTAAGCTGCCTCCAAACAGTCAAAGGCATCCCGCCCCTTGGAAACCTGCAGGGAACTGCGTGCGGTCTGACAAGCTCCCGCGTCTTCATCTTCATTCAACGGAGGCCACCATGGCGAGTTCATCACATGTGGCCAGCTCAGGGAAGAGCTCTCACTGACTGGACCCAGGTGTGGTCAGGGCTGCATATAAGGGCTTTGGCCCTTGGACACTTGTTGCTGGAGGTCTCCACTGGAAGTCTGTTGGTCTAGAACATATGATCCCAAACTTATTGCCATAGCACCCCCTTTGAAGGAAGATAACTACTTAGAGCCCCCACACCACCCCAGCCCCCAGGATTTAAAAGTGTCTGTCCTGTAGCCCATTACCCAACATGAAATGTAGCCTTCGCGTTGTCACATCGGCCCCCTGTCATCCCCCATGGATCCTTCCAGCATTTCCCCCCAGGGGATGGTATTACCCACTGGGAGACTCACCTGAACCCAACCAACTGCCGTCGAGTCTGTTCTGGCTCACAGAGACCCTACAGGACAGGTAATGACTGCCCCAGTGGGCTTCCAAGACTTTCCATCTTTACAGGAATGGACAGCCTCATCTCTCCCCTCAGAGTGACTGATGGGTTCAAACCACTGACCTTGTGGTTAACAGCTCGATTTATATCCACTGTGCCACCCGGGCTCACTTTGGGAAGCACTGATCTATAATAATCAGATTGTGAGTGAAATGCTTCTGTCTTTTAATGATGCTAAAAGGGAAATAACACACTTAAGAAACATGTGTTTTCATTTACACCTAAGAGAGCATATGTTATATTGAATGCAATATACTCCAGTCTGGGAGCATACATTATTTACATTATTATAGTATACATTACTAAATGATGACAACTTTCTTGAGCTGAATGCTTTAGAACATTCTATAAAACATTTCCAAAGCCTCGCCACCATCAAGTTGGTTATGATTCATAGAAACCCTATAGGATAGGGTAGAACTGCCCCACGCATTTCCAAGACTTACAACTCTTTATGAGATTACAGAACCTTGTCTTTCTCCCGGTGGTTTCAAATTGCTGAGCTTGTGGTTAGCAGTCACAGAGCATCTAGTACAAGCAATGAAAATAAACAGACAGTGTATGGGGGATAGTCGAATATGATTAGCGGGCTCATGAGCCATCCCTGTCTGAGCACCCACGATATTCCGGACATTTGTCAGACAGGTATGGAGTCAGGGAGTGTCAAGGAATAGGAGAGTCTGACACAGCATATGGGATACAATAGGTGGCGCCAGTGACCTGTGATTAGTGGGGCTGAGGCTGTGAATGGCCCACGGGAAGGTGGCAGGAACATGGGTCTAGGTTAAGATCACAGCTCTTCCCAGTGAAATAGCCACAGTCACAGAAAGCAAAGGACAAAGATGGGTCCACACAGTGACCTGACAGACCCCAAACCTCCTGGTATAAAGCCACAAGGCCTGTCGTCCTGTGTGAATAGGAAGGATCCAGTCATGGAGTGTAGACTTTAGCCTGGGCATTGTGGCGGCCTATGGACGGGGGTTAAGAAGGAAGGATTGTAGTGGGCAGTAGGCGTTTGAGTGTATGCTCAAATTCACTTCCCCTCTCTTCCTCTGGGTCCTTGTAGGACCTGCAAGCCTCCCAGCCTCCCTCGCTCAGGACCAGTGGCGTGAGCTGCTCACATGGAAAGGGTGAGTGAACACAGTGTTTAAGGCCAACACGCTCTACATTTGGGCTCAGCACCCGAGAGAAGACCCTACCTACACGGGCCATGCCATCTCACCCATGATGTTCATGAGTCAACAATGCTAAAGTATATGGGGTTTGCCTGCAGGGGAGCTGGGTGACAGGGCTTCCCCAGTGCATTTTGCCAGGCGCATTTTCTTTCTATTTTTATTAGGCACCTGATGATTAACGAAAGAAGAAAACAGTCCCTGGCAGGTGCAAAGAGTTAAGTGCTTGACTGGGGGCTGAAGGTTGGGTATTCAGGCCCCATGCAGAGGTGCTTTAGAAGAAAGCCTTGTCTTTAAGCTTATGAGAGGCCACAGCTTGCAAAGCCCTGCAGAGGGACACATGAAGTCAACACAGCATGGAATCTCACGCTGTGTTGGACTGGGTTGACTAGAGAAACAAATCCAGAGACACTCATGTATGTATAAGAAAGAACTTCATATCAAAGAGTAATCATATATTAATAAAACTTTCCAACTGAGTCCAGATCAAGTCCATATGTCCGATATTAGCCCATAAGTCCAATACTAGTCCATAGAGTCCTCTTCAGACTCATACAACCATATGCAATGATGCAGAATGCAGGAAGATCACAGGCAAGTGGATAAAAAGTCTTGTGGATCTAGTGGTGGTGGAAACATCTCAGTACCAGTGTGGGTCTCCACGTGGTATCTCCACTCCAGCTCTGAGTTTCTCAATAGCAGGAACATGAAACAGAGAGTGTGTCTCACCTCCAGGGGGAAAAGTGGATGTTCCCTGAATCCTCATGAGAAGGCCAGGCATCTGCAGGCAGGCTGTGACCTAATTGACAGACTAGATTCTACCCCACAGTTCTTTATCAAGTTGCCATGAAATGATGTGACTATACACCAACCAGGGGAGCGGTGACAGAAGGGATGTGAAGGGAGCAGGCAGCATGCATGGAGAATAAGGCATGTTCATTCCCTACCACACCGCTCATGTGAGACCTTCCCAGCCTTCTTCTCAAAGCTCAGCTTTGGCAGCAAGCTCCCCCGAGCCTCACCTGAACATTCCTCCACGGGCCCACATACATGTGGATCTGTCCTGCATCCTCTGGGCCCTCTGCCTGGCAACCTGTACCCACCCCATCTCTGTGCTAAACGATGGGGGCAGAAGGGCCCCTGCCCCTGTACTTAGCTTCTCCTGCGCTATGCTATGCCTTGTGGAATGGCCACCCTGCCCAAACGCAGCCTGCCTACCCACTCTGGACCCCCACTTAGCAACCACGTTTCTCATGGGCTCCTCCTCGATGGTTCTGGAGTAGCTGGAGACCAAGGTCCCGCTGTGCTTCGGAGTTCTTTCGGTCCTTGTCCTCCTGGTTGGTTAGTGACCATTGGTCTCGTTATGCTGAGTGAAAATGCCATAATCCTGTGAGTCAATGTATTTGTCTTCTCAAGTGTAGTGTCTTAGATTTGCATTATACTCAGACAGCAGTGACCCGATTGGTGTGCGTGTGTCTGTGTGTACACAAGGGGGCTTCAAAAAGTGGACGTGAAGAAGATAGAATTTGTTATTGAACTATTTGAAGTATATTTAATATATAAACATGCATGTACATAGACACATCTGATATCTATGTATCATGTGTGTATATGTATGACATGTGTTATATATGTGTGTGTACACTTGATGTGTGCATTAGTCATATGATATACACACATATGATTACACATACCTATGTGTATACATTTATATGACATATATTCTCAAACTCACTGCTATAGAGTTGATTCAGACTCACACCGACCCTATAGGACAGGGTAGAACTGCCCCTGTGGATTTCTGAGACTGTAACTTTTTATGGCATTGGAAAGCCTCCTCTTTCTCCCATGACAGGGCCACATGAGAACAGGGGCCTGGCTTTTCTGTCACTGTGAGTTGTCCTGGTTCCACAACATTCGCCTTTGGAGACCAGAGAGGAAGAGTTCAGCAAGGAGACCACCTCTGCTCATCACTCTTCACACAGTTTCACAAACTGAGGTCACTTCCATGGTGACTGGTTTAGGCTTTTTAATTACATTTTAAAATTGACATGCTCCCTGCTATCAGGTCAGTTCTGACTCACAGGACACGGTTGAACTGTCCTGGGGAGGTTTTTTAGGAGTCGTTTTGTTGGCCTGTAATTCACATATCATGCAATTTAGCTGTTCAATCACATTAAGAAGGGCTGTGCAACCCACACCATAATTAAGTTCAGAACAGTCTCTTCTTGCCTTTACTGCTTTGAGCGTCCCATCTCCCCTGAAGCTCCCTACCATGGCCCCAGGTGATGTTTACTCCACTTCCTCTCTCTACAGACCACCGCATATTTGTTCTACAGAAAGACTGGTGGTTTTGAACGCCTGACCTGTAGTTAGCAGCCCAGTGCACAGCCACTAGTGCCACCAGGGCTCCAGCACCTGGAAAATTCTAGTTCATTGTTTTACCACTGTCTTGCCAAAGAACAAATATTTACCAATTTTTACATATGCTTTCAAATGAGCACACTGGCCTGAGGCCTGAGATTAATGAAACCGGATCTGAGAAATCAGGCCCTGGGTAATTGATATTGAAAGGTAGGATCCATTGAGTTAATCATGTTTCTCCAAACCCCTAATGATCATTAGGTCTGATGGATCTGCTCTCTGATAATAAACTGCTGAAAGGCTGGAAGCTGCCAAACAGATGGGCTTTCAAATATGTCTAAGGAAACCAACAAGCCGCCTCTGGGTCCCCTGCTCATTGTTCATAAAAGGCTCTGCCATGGTTGTTAGGGGTTGTTGAGTGGATTATGATTTGCAGAGACCTCCTGGGGCAGAATAGAACTGCCCCAAAGGGTTCTGTAGGACCCTCGCAGGAGTAGCTCCGCCTTTCCCCCACAGAACTGCTGGCTGGGTTTGTGCCTTTGGTTACCTTGCATTTACCTGTTTGTCCACTCAAACCAAACCAAACCAAACCAAACCCCCAAACACTCAACCCAACCCAACCCAACCAAACTCAACCAAACTCAACCCAACCCAATGCAGTGAACTCCATTCCCACATCACCCTTTCTGCCCACGAGCACTAGGCGGTTTTGAATTGCCAGCCTTGTGGTCAACAGCCCAATACTTAGCTTACAGGTCCTTAAAAACAATTCTGATCCCATAAGAAATTATTTACATGAGACTACCATCTACAATGTAGTAACACCCAGTGATATGAGGATGCCACAACCTTGCTCGATCCAAGGGAGGAGAACTTGAAGGACTCGCTGATGAAGATCAAAGATTGTAAGCTGCAGTACGGACTGCCACTCAATATAAAGAACCAAAATCCTCACACCTGGACCAACAGGGAGCTTCATGATGACTGCAGAAAAGATGGAAGTTGTCAAGAATTTTGTCTTGCTTGGATTCATAATCAATGCTCATGGAAGCAGCAGTCAGGAGATCGAAAGACATATTGCATTATTTACCTTGCTGCACAAGACCTCTTTCGAGTATTGAAGAGCAAGGGTGTTACTTTGAGGACTACGGTGCACCTGATCCAAGCCATGGTAGGTTCAATTGCCTGGTATGCACGGGCACGTTGGGCATTGAACAAAGCAAACCGATGAAGCACCGATGCGTTTGCAGTGTGGTGCTGGAGAGGCATGCTGGACGTGCCATGATGGCTGAACATACAGATCAATCTGTCTGGGAAAAAGTACGACCAGAGTGCTCCTTGGAGGAAAGGACGGCAGACTTCCCAAGGATGACACACTCATCTTACATACATTGGACGTATGGTCCGAAGAGACCAGTGCCCAGAGGAGGCCATTGTGTTTGGTAAAGTAGAGGGGCAGCTAAAAAGAGGAAGGTGCCCATCGAGATGGACGACCACCATGGCTGCACCCAGGGCTTGAGCACAGGACGGGCAGTGTTTCCTAGTGTTGTGGATAAGGTCCCTGTGGGTCCGAATCAACTTGAGGGTCCCTGAGAACAAAGAACAGCAATACCATCTACTGTTTGGAAAAGCGAGTCTCCATTCGGATTGGTGGGCAGATTAGCAACGACAATCGCAAGAAGAGCAGAAACCGTCCTTCAGAGCAAACATGGAGCGACTCCAGAAAGCCTTCCACAGTTCAACGAAAGGGTCTACTTTTCACAAAAATGTCTGCTGTTCGTCTTAGGGGCCATCCTGTTGGTTGGGGACCAGACAACCCTAAGCTCAGCAGAATGAAACACGGCGCAGGCCCACGCCATCCTCACGAACATTCCCACTTCAGCCCATTGTTGCAGCCACACTGTCCGTCCATCTCCTCCAGGGCCGGCCTCTCCTTGGCCGCCGCTCCACTGTACCAAGCGTGATGTCCTTCTGCAGGGCCTGGTCTATCCTGGCCATATGTCCAACTTATGTAAGCCACAAAACTGTGGCATGAAATAAACCTTGAAATTGTGTATATCTTGGCTGTTTTATAACCATAATCATTTCCCCCAACACACCTATTAAAAAACTCTCCGCACTCCGGGGTTGTTCATGGTTGGGGACTGTTGTCATGTATGTTTCTTTCTGTTATATGAGGGTAGGTCAAAAAGCACTGCTACACAGGGTCCCGTTCATGCCTCCACAGGTTTATTCCAAACAGAGTCTATGTGACGCCGTCTCTCTGACCCGGGGATGCCCGCACACAGGTTCCTTCAATAATACACTAGTCTTAGTCTCATCAGGGGGTCTTCCAAAAAGAGGTCCCATTTAAAAAAAAAGACTTCTAAGGGAATCTGCCCGACCAGCTGAACTCAAGGCGGAGAGGTCAGCTCAGAAGTCAGTGGTGACTGTCGTTTTGAGACCCGCAAGGAGGCCTCCTGAGGCAGGGTCTCAGAGGAAGCAGCTCTTGTGAACACCCGCATTGCGGAAGGCGAGGGATGACAGCGGAAGCCCAGCGTCCATGTGCAAGGTCCACTCTGGGATGAAGCCTCCAGCGGCTTCCCTCTGACCTTCGCCCGGGGCTGAAGGGCCTTGCTCTCAGGCAGAGTGCGTCAGCGAGCGGATTAGTACAGATGCAGTCAGGTTAGAATTTAACATCCTACCGTTTGATGCTCTCCGTTTTGGCTAATTTAAAAATTGTTCGAGTTCTTAATATTGTATGCTTTCCTTTCAATTGGGTTTTTTGTTTTGTTTGACTTTCTCAATGTCTATTTTGTTTTGTTTTGGTATGTTTTTTTCTGTATATGTAATCCAGAACAGGCACATCTAAAGAAGCAGTAAGTGGATTAGTGGTTTCTTACAGGTGTGTCAGGGAAGGATGGGGAAATGAGCAGTTAACCACCATGAGCCAAGAAAAAAGGCATTGTTTTAAAATTGATTAAGGTGGTGAGTGTACAGCCCTTCTTAATAGGACTGAACTGTTGAATCATATGACATATGAATTATATACCAACAAAACTGTTAATATAAAATGAAACTATAAGATTGCATTAGTGAGAAAAGACAGGGTAGATGTGCTAAGGAATTATTTTCTTCCAGAACAATGTGCCTGCTCATTCTTGGAGCTTAGCAAGGCCTGTGAAGTCTGTCCTCTGAGCATTTCATGAGGGAACCTGCCCCCTCCACCCTCCAACACTGACCAGGCCCTGTTGGCCTTCATTCTTCCCCCAGGCCACAAGTGTGGGGAAGGAAGAGGACGTGTGTCCCCCAAGGAGGCCCGGACTGCGCCTGGAAGTGGTGCTCCCTGAAGCAGGCTGAACCCTCTCTCAGGCGAGGGGGAGAAAGAGGGAAATGCTGCCTTCAGAATGTAAAGACCCGAGTGGAGGAGATGTGGAGAAACAATAGCTTCACATTCTGATATTTTAGTTGAACGAAGCTTTCTATTGTTTCACACTGATCATTTTGGACTTGCCCTCGTGTTTTGACTATGAATGCATGTATATTCATTAGTAACACCAAATTATTATGTAAGTACATATATGATCAGGGCTGGGCTGCTAACCATAGGCCTGGAGGTCAAACCCACTGCCTGCTCTGGAGGGGAAAGATGAGGCTATTTAAGCCCATACAAAAATATAGACATAAATATAGATTTTGAAACATTAGGGAAACATTCCTTATCTTTTAATTCCATTTTCCACAGGTTTTTTGAAGCCTGCTAGTCTAAATAAACCAAATGACATGTCCCTTTAATCTACAGATGGGGAACTTTCCCATGAGTTCCGCCCTCTCCGCACCATTTGGCCTTGATTTCGTACTCGGTCCATCAATTTCCACAAGTCAGCCACTAACCCGGGAGAAGACGTGTCCCTGCAAGTTATTTGCTAAATAAATGCTGTATTTCCTGCCCCAAGAGTCTTTTCCAAAGTCATGTCAATTCTCAAAATTTAGAAATGGATTTTGACATTAAAATCTACTGGGGAAAAAAGATTTTGTATTATCAGCACACTTTCCTGTGCATCATAGCCTCGTGCTGGACAAATCGTTTCTCTCGGCAAACTACCCAAACTTCATTTGGCTTTTCGTTCTCCTTTGTCATTTTTAATTTTTCAGCATTTCTTCCATGCCAGGCCACCCCTGCTGCTTGGAATCAGGTTGCTCTCCCAATGAGTAGTCATGGAAAACAGGATGCTGTGCGTAAGTAGTGAGTTTCTCTCACAGCCAGGGCAATACTTCTGGCCATCAATCTCCATAATCCAGTGTGATCAATAAAATCATCTTTCACTTAAGATGTGAAAGTAAGCAGTTCCTCATAAATTTTTATTTACTGTGACAGAGACTGAATAGAAGCCCACTTACGCTTATGTCCAAAAAAATTAATTAATTAAGAAGCAAGTAGAAAAGCTCATGGAAAGCCCTGGAGCTCTTGGTGTCCGCGGTCAGCTGACGGTTCTTCATGAACTGGTTCTTGTGACCGAGCCAGGCGTCATCCCCTTTCCGGGCAGATAAGCTGGGAGCGAGGGGGCGGGGGTTGCCCAATTTTAATGCGTAAGGACACTTTCAGCACTTATGTCGTTTGGGCGTAAAGAAGCTTAAATACCATGGCTGAGTGAGAAGCAGTTATAAAATAATTTGTTTCTGGAGTGCCGTGGTGGAGCCTTGGCAGAGCACGTGTGTAATGTGTTTGTGTGTAATAGTGTGAGTGTGTGTCAGTGTGTGTGTATGTGAGTGTGTGTGAGTGTGTATGTGTAATATGTGTGTGTGGTGTGTGAGTGTGTATGTGTAATGTGAGTGTGAGTGTGAGCGTGAGTGAGTGAGTGTGTGTGTGTGTGTGTGTGTGTGTGTGTGTAGCGTGCTTGGCAGCAAACCTCACAGTTGGCAATGGGAGCCCGCTGGCCTCTGGGAGGCAGAGAGATGAGGCCGTCTGCTCCCACAGGATGAGCACCCAGGGACTCACAGGGGCAGTTCTACTCCGTCCGACAGCGGGGCTAAGAGTCGCCCATGTCAGCCGGTCCCCTTGTCTGCCTGCCCTTATTAACCCCTCACTCCCACCCTGTGCAGGGACTTCAAACTTAAGAGGGGAGAAACCCCAAGAAGGGGGTCTTGGACCTCTTTGGTTGATTAACAGCCGTCGGTAGTAGAGACCCCTGGCCCAGAGCAGGCCCTGACCCCAGGCCCCAGGGACATGCACACACAGCAGGGCAGAGGCCAGATGAAATGAAGCAACAGGGATAGCCGAATGCCCAGCTGGCCAACAGCAGCCCTGCACGCTCCCAGGGCCTTGGAAAGGCTTAGATTCAAACCGGGTGTTCCCTAAGTGTGCGTCCCACACTCTGGCCTCTGCAGTCCACCTCAGTCCTCTGGCCACGCAGCCAGCAGGCCCTGGAGGGAGCAGAAGAGCAGCGCCATCTTCACCAGGGCCTGGGGACATCGCACACTCGCCACCTAGCGGGAAGCCCCGGCAATGCCCTTAGTTAACAGTTGTGGTGGAGCGTGTGCAAACCAACCATCTGTGGGTTTTATACCATAGAATGGAGGAAGTGCGTGTGCGTGTGTGTGTGTGTGTGTGTGTGTGTGTGTGTTAGAGTGTGTGTGGGTATGTGTGTGTGATAGTATGTGTGTGTGATAGTGTGTGGGTCTGTGTGTGTGATAGTATGTGTGTGTGATAGTGTGTGGGTCTGTGTGTGTGATAGTATGTGTGTGTGATA
>NW_022103920.1:2186438-2192738 GCF_000313985.2 Echinops telfairi | reverse complement strand
CCACATGGTGCGGAGACAGGTGGAGTTGGAAGGCATTCCTTGGTCAGTGAACTATCTGTGGTTGAGGAAGAAGCCCCATGTGGCTATTGGTTGAGATAACTAATGTGGTTTTCTGCCCCCACCACCACATACCAAATAGTATTACAGAGCCCACCTACAACATCTACATTTACAGACATAAATCTTAAACATTGGAAATGGACACCTCTCAGAAACAAGGTCCACTCTGTTTGGAATCCTCTGCTTTCCTGATACCCAGCAGAGCCCAGAAGAACCCTACCCTGCTTTTGCATCACACCCATCCTGGTCACCACCACTTCTCTGTGAGTTTGTCACGCTGTGGTGGCTTGTGTGTTGCTGTGATGCTGGAAGCCTCATCACTAGTAATTCAAATACAGCAGGGTCACCCAAAGTGAACTTCCAGAGCGTCCAGACTAAGACCAGACTACACAGAAGAAATAGGATGTTCACTTCCGGGGACTAAGCCACTGAAAACCTATGGCTAGCATCAACACTGTGCAAAGGGATGCTGGCGAGGTTCACTATCAGCTCTAAAACTAGACGAGTGGCCGACTAAGGAACAGACCATCAGGTGCTCAAATGTAAGTTCAGGTTAAAGCTGAAGAAAATGCAAATAAGTCCACAAGAGACAAAATATAATCTGCGTCTATCCTGCATGAATTTTGAGACCATCTCAAGAACAGATCTGACACATTGCACGCTAATGAGAGACCCTCTGATGAGGTGCGGAAGGGCATCAAGAATACCATTCATGAAGACAGCAAAGAGTCACTAAGAACACAGAAAGGAAAGAAAATATCAATGTGGATATAAGAAAGTACTCTGAAATTTGATCATAATCATAGAGTAGCTAAGGAAATGATGAAGTGAAGTAACTCAACAGAAAATCTCAAGGGCAGCTTGAGAAGACCAAGCAAAGTAGCGTATGGAACGTGCAAAGACCCGGAGTCCGCAGACCAAAAGGGAAGAGCACACTCAACAGACCTTAAACTGAAGGAACTCAAGAAAAATTCAAGCCTCGAATTGCAATACTGAAGGATTCTGTGGGAAAAATGTTGAATGATGCAGAAAGTACCATATGAAGATGGAAAGAATACACAGAGTCACTGCAGTAGAAAGAAGGAGTCGACATTCAGCCATTTCAGGAGGTGGCATATGAACAAGAACCAATGGTAAGAACCAAGCTTCAGGGAGGGCATTAGCCCCCAACAGGGCTCCATAAGCCAAGTTGATGAAGCGCTGAAAGGACTTGCTCGTCTATACAAGGACATTTCTAAGATAGCTTCTCGGCTAACGGACTGCAAGAGATCTGTATTTTGTCCCCATTCTGAAGAAAGGTGACCCAACAGAGTGCACAAGTTATAGAGCACTATCATTGATACCACATGCAAGCAACATTTTGCTGAAGATCATCCACCAGCAGTTGCAGCAGGACATTGGCAGGGAGCTGCCGGATCTTCAGGCTGGGTTCAAAGAGGCTATGGAACAAGAGATACCACTGCTGATGCCAGATGGATCCTGGTTGAAAGCAGAGAATACTAAAAAGATGTTTACCTGTGTCTAATTGATCATACAAAGGCATTAGACTGTGTGGATCATAACAAACCATGGATAGCCTTGAGAAAAACGGGACTCCCATACATTATGCTGTGCTCATGCAGAACTTGCAGATGGACAAGAAGCAGTTGTGTGAGTGGAACAGTATAACAACGCATGGTTAAAATCAATAAAAGTGTGCTAGGGTTGTATCCTCTCATCACACTGATTCAATCTGTATATTGAGCAAATAATCAGAGAAGCTGGACTATAGGAAGAAAATGCAGTCGTAGAGTCGGAGGAAGGCTTACTAATAAACTACAACATGCAGATGACACAGCTTGGTTTGCTGACCGTGAGAAGGTCATGAAGCCCCTGCTGGTGAACTTCAAGGAGCGCAGACTTCAGCTCGGATGGTGAGAAATAAACCCACTGGAAAGAAAGCCAAAACCCTTACGACGGGACTAGCTGGTCACGTCATGGCACAAGGAGAAACGATTGAAGTTGCCACGGTTCTCATCTTACTTGGATCCGCAATCAATATTCCTGAAAGCAGCAGTTAGGAGATCCCACTAGGCACGACATTCGGGAAATCAGCTGCACAAAGACCTATTTAAAGCAAGGATCTTACTTTGATGAAGAAGGTACGTCTGACCCAAGCCATGGGCTTTTCAATCGTCTTCTATCCCTGTAAAAGTTGGACATTGCATAAGGAAGACCGGAGAAGAGTTGGTGCATGTGAATTTGTGGTGCTGGTGAAGAATATTGGAAGTACCAAGGATTGCCATCAAAAACAAGCTGGAGTTTTAGAAATATTACAGCCCGACTGCTCCTTACAGGCAAGGTTCGGGAGACTGCATCTTACATACAATGGACATGCTATCAGGAGAGACCGGTCCATTGAAAAGGACATCATGCTTGGCCAAGTGGAGGGGAGGAAAGAGAGGAGACCCCTCGATGAGGTGGAGCGACATCGTGGAGGCCACAATGGGCTCAAACATAAGCACAATTGTGAGGATGGCGCGGGACCAGGTGGTGTTTCGTTCTGTTGTGTACGTTGGATCACAACAACAACAACACCATCTTGGCTCTGGGTCTGGCGCACTGTCCTGCACGGTGGAATCAGAGGTGGACGATGACCAAGGAGTTTATTGGGTCCCTAGGAAGGGCTGCAGCGAGTACACTGGAGGTAAAGGAGCGTCAAGTTTTCTACCAGCTTTCCGCAGCCCCTCGCCTGTGTGCTGCCAGAGTTTGGATGGGTATGTGCTGTACTTGTCCACTCAGTAAGCAAGCCCTCTCTTAGTGTTGTAAGTCACGCAGAAGCGCTGTGGGCATCAGAGGAGCCACCGTCCCCCAGCCCTGCACCAGCCTCATGTTTCTAGTCTTGGTTGAAGTCCCTGTGTTCTGAGTCCCTTCCAACCTAAGGCACTCAATCTCCCAGCAGTCTACCACATGATAAACTCCTTGATCCACAGAAGTTTCACAAATAGACCACCAGCCCTTTCCTCCTGGCCCCTCTTGGTCTGGAAGCTCCCCTGGAGCTTGTCCGTCATGGGTGACAGTCTGATACTGGGGACCCGGAGGCTCAGCTTCCAGCCACACCCAAACTGCCACAGTGCAACACACTGACCAGTGATTCTGACCGAAGTGCTCTCTTCTCTGCCCCATGCCCATCACTCCTGCGACACCCAGCATGTATAGCAAGGCAGCCTCTGAGTGACTCTTCAAGTGCCCCACCCTAAGCAGAGAAGGAGTGGCACCAGCAGTACTGACTCGGATGCAACCTCCCCCATTCAAGCTCAGCCCTCTCCTCTCACCTGGGGTTTGAGGCTCTGCACTAGTAGATGACTCTTATCTTTTGCTGGAATTAATCTTTCTGAATATTCTCTCTCTCTCTCTCCCTCTCCCTCTCATTAATCTGCCCAGGTTCTTTTCGGCTTTGGCTGGTAGTAGATTGGAGTGAAAATCGCTTGCAATATTCTTTCTCGCTCTACCTGGGGTCTAAGTTCTTAATCACGCAGATCAAACATCGGCCCGTGTGATGAGCATTTTCACACAGCACAAAGCAGACCCGGGAAGGGAGGCCTTCCCACGGTGAAGCGGCATTCACGCGTCAGTAGCACTATGGCCATACGCTTTCTGAGTTACCATCAAGCATAATCCTGCACCCTGTGGCGCCTCTGTGGTCAGGGTTCTGTGAATAAATATTTTATTTAATTGGCATATGTCCCCCCTCCCCGCTGCCACCCCCAATAAAAGCCTAGGATTAAGGACTAGCCAAAGTTCATCTGCATACACTAAAGATCGGACACCCCCATGGGACTAGGGGGCAAGCACTTGAAGAGATATTTATCTTTTGAAATGCAGTGAAACCCCCAAACCATATCATGGCCATTGTTTTGATGCCAACTCATAGCGCCCTAGAGGACAGGCAGAAGGGAACCACCTCTGCGATGTCTAAGACTGGAACTCCATATGCAGCAGAAAGCCCAGTCTTTCTCCCGCTTCCCCTGTGGGGTGTTGGTGCTTGCGAAGGGCTAACTTTTTGGATCCTCGCCTGATGCATAACCATTAGCAGGGCTCATTAAACAAGTGGCACCGAGGTTTGCATAATTACTCTTCTGAAAGTGCAATGATATAAACTATAAACATTCATAGTGTTAGAGTTCATACTGAAAAATAGGTTTGGTATGTATTTCCAATCATCGGGTGTTACATTACACTCTCATGCACACACACATGCACACATACCCCAGAAGAGGACCAGTCCTGGTCACGTGTGAAGGAGACCGGGTGCGTGCAGAAGCTGGCGGGACCACCTACATCCCCCAGTTTGCAGGGACGCCGGTGGGAGCAGCCTCCTGGGCAAGGCTTATCATAGTTGCATTTTCAAAGAAGTTACCCCTGGGTGCCTAATGCCCTCACTCACTCCCTCACTCACTGCCAGCCAGTCGATGCCGACTCGCAGTGACCCTGCAGGACAGGGCAGAACTGCCCCTGTGGCTTTCCCGGGCTGTAACTCTTTGCGGGAGTAGAAGTCTCATCTCCTGCACAGTAGCTGGTGGTTTCAAACTGCTGTCCTTGTGATGAGCAGCTCAGCCACACACACACACACACACACACACACACACACACACACACACAGATTTCTGTTGGTGCAGTGGGCTAAGCCTTTGGACTGCTAACTGCCACATTGCTGGTTCAAACCCACCAGCCGCTCCTCTGGAGAAAGATGAGGCTGTCTGCTCCCTGATGATTGACATGCTTGGGAACCTGCCGTGGGGTTGCTGTGACAGGACTGGGCTCCGGCGGTGGGTTCGGTTGGCTGTGTCCATCTTATGTCCACGGGAGGTGTGAGTATGCAGGGCTGGCAGAGGGGAGCCACACTCAGCGAACCCGGCCTTGGTCGCACCCTGCCCTGGTCACTGCCATACAGGTAGTTATTCGGGTTGCTATTTTCCCTGATTTGGGGGCATGCCCTCGCCTCCTTCAATGCTCAAGTCCCACCTCCCGGCCTTGCAAAATGAAATGGGGTGCTGATCTCTGAGCAAACATCCAGAATTAAATGTGCTTCCACTTGAGTTGCTCGGTCAGCAGAAATGAAGTGGAAGGCAAGGGCACCATGAGACTGAGCACTGTGCTCACCCAGCGAAACCACGTATGTAAATGAGGTGGAGGAGCCTTCCACACTGGGGGGTGGGCTGGGAGGGGGGGCAGTTGGTGCTGCTGAAGGGGAGGCTGTGTGTTATAGCCTGGGAAACCTGTCAGGTTATAGCTGGTTTGGGGGAGGTTTGTATTTGGTTGGGGTTTGGGGTTTTTGTAGCTATTTGAGGGTTACAATTGTACCTCAGTAAGCCTCCAGCCTCCCAGTCAAGATTTTATTCACTAAAATGAGGTGCTCCGTCAAAACATAATTTTAAAAAATCCAGATCAGATGATGATCAAAGGGATTGCACTTTATAACACATATCACAATCCCATTCTATTCTTTTGGTTACTTTTAACCTCGAAAGAAAATCTACTTTTTCTGCCTGGTGTTTTCCTTACGAGGTGGGCTAAAATGAGAATCCAGTGGAAACAAACCCACAAAGGACGCTTTTCCTATTGGTGAGTTAGATTTGTTTAGCATCAAGGAAACACACGCAGGAGCCCTGGTGGCGTAGTGGTTAAACATCCGGGCTGCTACCCTCCAGGTCAAGAGTTCAAAACCACTAGCCACTCAGTGGGAGACAGAAGAGGCTTTCTGTGATGAGATAAAAAAAAAAATCCAGGACACTCATATGTGTAAGAAAGAACTTTATATCAAAGAATAATTGCATATTAAGAAGACATCCAAGCCCAGTCCAGATCAAGTCCTTAAGTCTAACATTAGTCCCTAAGTCTGATATTAGCCCGTATGCCCGATACCAGTTTATAAGTCCTCTTCAGACTCTCACAACACATGCAAGGATGCCAAATGGAGGAAGATCACAGGCCCGTGGGTGGAAAGTCTTGTGGATCCAGTGGCAGTGGAAGCATCTCAGTGCTGGCGTGGGTCTCCACGGGACTCCTCCAGCTCCAGGACCCTGGCTGCCGTCAACATAGCTCCGCGTGTCTTCTCACCAGGAATGTCTCACAGACAGAGTGTGTCCCACCTCCAAGAAGGAAGATAGGAGCTCCCAGCGTCCTCAGGAGAAGGCTATGCCCGCACAGAAGCCTCATTGGCTATGACCTGATTGACAGGCGAGAGCCTATCCCTTCTTA
>NW_022103920.1:2184883-2185887 GCF_000313985.2 Echinops telfairi | reverse complement strand
CCATCCCTGATGCACAGATGGGCCCTGAGGACCCAGCCCTGATGCATCTCTGGGTGGCACAGCATCTCCCAGCCCCAGGGCCGCCTTCGGGGGACCAGGTACTGGTGGACACATGGCCTGATGCCAATAGGACAAGCAGAGCCTTACTGGTGCTTACTTGCTCATCAAGGGTACTTTGATACTCATGTGAAAATGTTCACTGTGAGCCTGTGTTTACCCAGCGGACTGAGTCCTCTCACCCTGCCCAGACCAAACCCATGGCTCCCACCCTGCCCAGACCAAACCCATGGCCCCAAGTCTGTTCCTCCTCAGAGCAAACCTACAGCACAGACAACAGCTCCACGGGGTCTCCCAGGCCATCCAACTTAGAAAGCCTCATCTTTCTCCCATCTGGCTGCTGGCGGGTTTAAACCTCCGACCTGGTGGTTAGCAGGCCAGCGTTTAACCCACTGTGCCACCAGCCACCAGGGCTCCTTCAGTCCTTGTCAGGGACCATGACTATGCAGGGGTTTGGACGCTGCAGGAAAATGCCATGGGGTTGGGGAAGGGTCAGGGCCAACCAGACCTAGTTGCTAACTAATGAGGTAACTCGTAGTTGTTCACCACAGATGAGGAGGTAAGCACCAGGAGACCCCTGTTTACCAGACTTTGGTGTGCAGGCTAGAGACAATCCCCAGCACTCCAGTTATTGGGGAGATGGGCCAAGCAGGTGGAACAGAGAAGGCAGACCTGGGTCTGCTTCCCGAATGAGAGAGCTGGCACAGTTAGGCCTACAGCTGGGCAGAGGTTGCAGAGGGCCCCCTGTGCCTGCTCACCCCACCTCTGTCCGCTTCTGTGGCCCTTTTTCTTCAAAGGCGGTTTTCTCGCTACCTGGGCAGTGAGCATCTGAGAAGCCAGCACACTGTGCACTAGGCCTCAGTACCTCCTGGCACACCCACCCAGCCTGGAGAATGACCCTCTATTCCTGCACTGGACCTTTCTTAAACAAAGGCCCAGAAACCAGG
>NW_022103920.1:2182877-2184393 GCF_000313985.2 Echinops telfairi | reverse complement strand
CAAGTAGAACCCCGGGTACTGGACCACATCAGTACTGGACATGATCAGATTTTGACACAAAATGTTGAGACAATGTTGCATCGGAGCTCAAACAGAACATTGGAATCCGACCCAACGCACATGATTTTTATAAACTAACAGTGTGTTTCCATCACTCTCTGTTAGTTGGTGTTGTTAGTGTGCACTGTTTAAACATATTGCAGCTGTGTTCCAAGTGTTTTGCTATAATTTTCTTAGTTTGTGTGGATTTTTGTACCATTTTTAAATAAAAAACATGGGTCCTAAGACAGAGTTTTTTGAAAAGAATCATCGTTATAAGGAACTGATTAACCGTGTTATCGACATTGTTGATGGTAATTTCGTGAACCATTTTAGCAAACAGTTAAGAAAATGATAACAACAGACCACATTAGACAGATACTCTTTCCTTCTTTTTTTTTTAGAGAAAGCCAGCCAGGTACTAGTGAAGAAAAGGCAAAACGGGGGAAATTTCCTGAAAAGCAGCTCCCAGTTATTTTATGGAAAGGGATTCCCTTCCAAACAAGCACTCTCTCCATCCCTCCTCTCCACACCCGTGTCCGCAGATCCAGGTCCTCATCAGTCTCCAGGGATGGGTCATACTGTAGTTAGAAACATTTTAATGTTGTGTCTCTTATTTACATTGCATTATTTAACTCTGAACTTACTTACTTTGAAATTTCTGTGTAATGTTTTGTATAAAAGGGCAAGGTTAGGGTAAAAAACGTGGTGGTTGAGAACGGATTAATCCATTTTCAGTTATTTCTTATGATTGGGAGCCGGACTGCATCCCATCTCCACTAATCCTAGAAGGGATTAGCAGGGGGGTGGGGAGGTGGGGGTGGGGTGTTCTGTGGTACAAAACTACCACGCTGGGTAATGACGGTGCTTTGACTCCAGGTGGCGCCTTCCCAAGTTCTTCTAGTCCCTAGCGTTGCAAATCACCCACATTTTCAGAGAGTGCAAGCCGCCCTCTGTCCCTTTTCCACTTCGCTGAGCCCCTGTGAGGCCGGCAAGGCCTCTCTCTCACACCATTACCTCCAGGATAAATGAGCAGCTCCAGGTTCCTCTCCCAGGAAACGTCCCATTACCTCCCTGGACCCCCAGGCCCTGGGCCCCACTCCCTGATTAGGCGGCCTGCAGAGGAGGGAGGAGGGGGGAACAGGGGCTTGATCTCCGATGTGCCTCCCTCACCCTTCCTGCCTCACTTCAGGGTAACAGGAGGCAAAGAGGAAATTCACCCGCAGAGGAGTTCAGCAAAGCTAACACAACAAACCCCCTTCCTTCCTGGGGAGTCCCTCTCACAGCAGCTCCACCCCTGTGGGTTCCCCCTCCCCCGAGGCTGTGAATCTTCACGGGAGCAAACAGCCTCTTCTCTCTCCCATGCCATAGCCAGTGGGTTCGAACTGCCGACCTTGTGTCTATCAGTCCAATCAACTCACACAACTCCCTGCCACCGAGTCTATGCTGGCTCCTGGCAAATCTATAGGACAAGGCA
>NW_022103920.1:2181641-2182527 GCF_000313985.2 Echinops telfairi | reverse complement strand
GGTCATGTGGGGGGCTAGGGTGTCAGGCCTCATGGGGCTCCCCCAGATCCCTCCCAGGTCCATCCCTTGCTGAGACTCTGTTTCCACCCCAGATACATGGGACTAGAATCTGCGTTTCAAGGACAGGATGAGAATGGCCGGAATGTGCCACAGAGACAAGCCAGGAGCAGGTGCTGTCGGAGCCTGGCTCCCTGCAGGGAGGCCGCCAGCCTTCAGTGTAAAAGTCGCAATAAGGGAAGTGCCATCCGCACGGCAAGGTGCACCGTGCTCGCGGCCCACATACGTGCAGGTGACTCTCTCTCCATTTGCTCAGCGAGATTTATTGGGCTGGTGCGTCTCCTTGGGGGCACTAGAGCTGCAGCCGAGAGGGGGCCGCGGAAGGCCTTTGCCGGGTGCCCATAATAAATCGTGTCTAATTTGTCCTCTTCAAGTCCCAGGGGGACCACGGTGCAGAGTGAGCAAGGGACCTTCCGTCCCCGCTGGGCAGACTAAGAAGATGGACAGCATGCTGTCAGAAGGTGTGCACTGCCAGGGAGGGCAAGGGAGGTGGGGAGGACGGCTGTGCCTGCAACTGCAGCTGCACTGGTTGTATAAATGGTGTGTGTGTGTGTGTGTGTGTGTGTGTGTGTGTGTGGTGTGTGGTGTGTGGATGTGTGTGGTGTGGGGGAGTGTATGTATAGGGTGTGTCATCATATGTGTGTTCATGTGTGTGCATGTGTGCTGTGTATTGTGCGGTTTAGTGTGTGAGGGGTGTGGGTATGCTGGGTGTGTATGTGAGTCTGGTGTATGTTTGTGTTGTGTGTGCGAGTATGTGTGAGATATGTTCATGTGTGTGTGTGTGTGCATGTGTGATGTGTGGTTGACTGTGAGGTGCATGGATATGTTG
>NW_022103920.1:2173699-2181347 GCF_000313985.2 Echinops telfairi | reverse complement strand
CAGGCTGTCACCCCAAAACATATTTCTCTGAGAGATGTGTGCTTGGTGCATGTTGCGTGCATGCTGTCCCCTCATGCCTGTTTCAAAAGTAAAATTGATCTGAAGGACATGCATCGACACACTCAGGTGAGTCATTTAGGTCGCCCCGATGCGCGGTGAGCTACCTGATTGGACAGCGCGCCCGCCCACGGGTGATGCGTTCACCTCTGTCATCTGTTTTTTTCCCGACTCCGCCCGAGTCGCTGGCAGGACGGGCACAGGGCCTTTGTCCTCACCTAGATGTGCCTGCATGGCATGCGGTTTTTAGTAAGAGAAATAGCTGAAGGCTATTAAAAGATGATTTCACACTGTGGGCACAACAATGGTCTCCAACCCAGCAAGAGCGTGCGGCTGGAGCAGGAGCAGGCTGAGCTTTATCCCGCTGCCCGCGGGCGGGGCCCTGTGACTCAGAACTGGCCAGGCACTGAGAGCAGGGCCAACATTAGCGTGCAAGGAATGTGAATTTCCTCTAGGTCAAGGGTAGTGGACGGAAGCATGGTTCACCAATAACTTCAGTTACAAACTATTTTTAGCCTAAGAATAGAGGGTGTTCTAAAAGACTATTAGAATTATTGTTATTATTATTATATAATTGGCTATTGCCCAATGTAATCAATTCTGACAAAGTGGGCATCTGTCTAGATTTATCATATTTTGCCATTCTAACACAATTTACCTCTTACTTAAGACAGAGCAGAGGAGGAAAGTGGGGCCGTCTGCTCCTGAAACAATGGAGAGCCTCCAGAGCCCCACCTAGGACGACCTGGAGCAGGAACCACGCATGTCAGAGCGGGGGTTTGGTCTTCGTGATACATCCGTTACTGTAGCGTCTGGTTTTTCCTGTCCTTTATTGCCTCTCAGGAGTACACATTTTCATTTTTTTTTTTAAACAAAAACACCCTTTTCTTTCTTAAACTGACAATTGAGGTTAAACAAGGATAGACTCAAGACCCATGTGCTGACGAAATTCACACGCCTACAATGAAGTGACCTCGCTCCTCTCTCCCTTGATCATGGCATTGGCGATTGGTCCAGTTGTCCGGATCTTTGCTTTCCTGACCTCGGTGTGTAAAGCCTACTGAAGGCTGTGCATTGTCTTCGGCAGATCTTCAAGCCCTCTCCTCCCAGTTGTCAGGGATTTCGTTTTCCCGGGACCCACCGTCAACACCCATGGGAGCAGCCTTCCAGAACACAAATGGCATGCTCGTATTGCGCTGGGCAACTCTGTCTCCAAAAGCTGTTTGTGGTGTTAAAATGCAAATACATCTCTCTGGAGCCTGAGCTGCCCTGGAGTCAAGCCGTGGTATTTTCAGTCTGCTCACCTGTTTATGGAAGCTGGATAATAAATTAGGAAGGCAGAAAAGAATGCATGGATTTAAATTATATGTTGTTGAAAAAAAATTCTTTTCGAATGTCGGGTAGTACAGTCAGCCCTGCGCTGCTCTTCAATAAGGGTTGCTCTCTCCACCCCTTTGTCTTGGAGGATTGTATCAGCAGTCTTGCTTCATCAGACTCAGCCTTCTTAGTCCTCCAGGGAAAATAGGGAAGGTGCCATGGTACTGCCAGAAGAGCAAACAGATCTCTCTTAGACGAAGGACAGCCAGGATGCTACTGAGAAGCATGGATGGTGTGACTTTGACTCACATGCTTTGACACGTGGCCAGGAGAGCTCGGTCCCTGGAGAAGGATGGACTATCTGGAGAAGGAGAGGACCATGGAAAAGGAGGGAGAGCCTCGGGGGATGCGTCCACACGGTAGCTGGGTAGCTGCCACAATGGGCTCAGTGCAGGAGCAATTGTGAGGATGGCGCAGGACCGGTGGTGTTGGTGGGTCGTCCATGGGGTCACTGTGACCAGAAGGGACCTGAGGTCACTTCACAGCAGCGACAAGGAGACAGGCCAGTGCGTGGGCCTCTGGGCATTTCATTGCCCAAACTCCTGCTCCCCATAGCCCAACTCCCCCGGGGATGTGTCATTTCCGCAGGACTCGGTTTCGTGCGTGTAGCATTTTCGTCTTGATGGCATCATCAGCAATGTGAACGTTTATTGCTGTGACGAGTCCAGGAATGTCGCCCTAGTACACAGCTTCATAATCTCTTGACAAGTAAGGCACATGGGTGTTTCATTGTGGGATTCACGTCAACCTCCCTTCATGAGAAATGAGAAAAGGTCAGAGAAGGCTTGTTGAAAAGAAAATAAATAATACAGAGTTTGAAGATGATGACAAAATTAGGAAAATACTAGAGCAGACCTCAAAACCCTAGGGGTTCAAGGAAATGAACCAAAGTTACCAGGCTGTCACCCCAAAACATATTTCTCTGAGAGCAGATGGGAGAGACACAGAATGTAAATATCACCGTTGTTGATGCTTGGGAACCTATAATGAACATGAAAGTGTTGACAAGATTTGAGTTTTTAAAAAACAGTAACAAGAAGAACCTGAGACAGACCTGCTGAATCAATATTTGATTCTAAAGCTTCTAGAAATGGACATTCCTTGTTCTTTCCCTTGTCACCCTCTTAGGTGCTTGAATTGACTGCTATGCTTCCCCCCACCACCACCACCCCACCGCAGCAACTCTGGTCCACACCTGTCCCTGGTACAACGTCCTGCCCATTCATCTTTAAGGTTTACGCCGTGTTCTCCTCACACCCACTCATGGGAGAAGGAGGCGCACGTTTAGAAGTCAGGCTCCGCAGAGGAGGAACCAAATCCAACCATGAGAGAGTGGAAGCCACGGGAGGAAGGAGAAATCCAGGGTAGAGAAGACCACAGGGAAGGGGTAGGATTGGGCGAGGGTTGGTCGTGATGAATTCTGCTCTTCCAGGGAGTGGTCTACTGAGAAGGGGATCCGTGTCCAATGCGAGCCTCAATGGCTTCTCCATATCTGATTAGGACCATCCATGATGCTGGTTAAATGTTGAAGCTTAAAGATGCCTTTAAAAATGTGTGTGTGTGTGTGTGTGTGTTCTCTTTGCTCATTAATCTTTTACAGCAGACATTCTTTCTCACCTGCTGTTTGGCAACCTGATCCAGCCCAGCAGTACAAAGATCAAGTCCATCGAGAGGGGGGCAGCCTGCCTGCTGGGTATCCAGATTCTGTTACTTCTGGATGACGCTCACCTTCAACAAGTTAACCTGTCTACTCCCAGCTGCCTGTCCTGTAGAATGGAGCTGTTCAGATTGGTGTTGTAAAGCTAAAGGGAGCTAATGCTTGTAAAATTTTAAAGTGGCTCCTGGCCCATAAACAACCATGATCAATGGCCAGACCCGTATAGAACTTAGCCAGGTCACAGAGCCAAGTTCTGATGAAGGAAGCCAGAACTGCCAATAATGCTGGGTTTCAGGGTTAAAGTTGTAGCAATGGAGCACGTGCTGACTGATGAGTGTGCATTGAGACTTTCTTCACTCTGTGGGGTGACATTCTCCCTATCTCCCCCCAAGAGTTCTCCGAGAGGTGGTCGGTCACCCAGTGCCCACCTGAGTAGAAACTGTCACTTGTACAATCATTTAGGAAATGCTCTTTTTCCCTTTCGGGTAAATCACTCTAAATTGGAAAATCATTTCAATATTAAAGTAGCAAGAGGATGAGTCATTTGTTTCTAGTGTTTCGGATTTGTAATGATAAGAAGACAACGAGTTGAGTGTGAACTATGTGTGGCTGGGAGGAGGGGGCAGGGGGTGTCCTTGGAAGCAGCAAGCCCGTAAACATTGGCTAAGAAAGAAGTCGTCAGCTCCTGGAGGCAGGGGTGGGGGTAGGGGAGAAAACTCAAATTGTATCCTTCTGTACCTTGTTAGTGCATGTGTGGGAAATGTAGTGCTTATTAAATCTTGGTAGACTTTTTTTTAATTCATAGGTAGTCCCTAGGTTACGATGGGGTCCTATCCAAGGACTGTATCAAAAGTTGGTTCTACTATAAGTCAAATACCTCATTTGCCTTTTATTATCCACTATCTCTACACACCCAGTCTGCATTTGTCTTTGGGGGTTGGAAGCATTATATCTGAAAATGATGACATGGCAAAATAGGTGCTGCAACACTATACACAGCATGTACCACTAATGATAAGGTGCACAAGGAAAGCAAAGGCAGGTGATCTACGGTGGGGGTTTCCGTAACTCAAATATATTGTAAGTTGGGGAACTACCTGTATCCCAGAACTAATTTGGCCTCGAGATCAATATTGCAACCCAAGGTCCCACCCTGCTGTATGGCACTGGGTCTAACCAGAAGGTACCAGGAGGCCTGGCAATAATCTCTGTCACCAAATGGGCACTTGGGTTTCCTGACTTCTTCCTGGAGATGGTGCCCCCTCCTGGAGAACAGCAGCTCCAGACTAAAAGCTCAGGCTCACTGGTCCCACAGAGAGGGCTGAGACCCAAGAGACTGTGGCACGCAGCCATCGTGGGTGTCTGGAACCGAACTCACCCTTGTGGCAGAGTTACCAGACACATGCGATCAGCGGGACGTTTACCCAAAGACAGTGTGCAGAGAGCCAGGAAAGAGGGCGGATCGACACGGGAGAACGTGGGAAGGTTGGTGGTGACCTGAGGGGCTTGCAGTGGGTGAGTTGAAGTCAAAGGTGTGTGCGTTGTTGGCTGTGGGAATGATGGTCTGCTCTGGACACCTTCACAAATTCACACAAAAAATTAATTTTTTTTAAAAAGACCGTGGGAATTTAATAAATGTAAAATCTTACTGAGGTATAAGTGAAAAATCCTAAGCTTGTAACTTGCTGAATTTCACAATATGACTATACCTTTTAATCAGGACTCACAAGAGTGGTTTTTATTTATAAGTTTCAAGTGACATTTGAGGCGATGATGATGGTTGTATGATATAATGAACATAATTGGGGTCTCTGAATTGTATAGGTAGAATGTTGAAATGGCTTTTATATGCATAGAATTCAAAACTCACCACCAATGAGGTGGTATTGACACAAAGTGACCCTATAGGGCAGAGTAGAACTTCCCCTGGGAGTTTCCAAGACTCTTTATGGGAATAGAAAGCCTTATCTTTTTCCCTCCGAACATCTGATGGTTTCAAACTGCTGACCTTGCAGTTATCAGCCCAATAAGGAGCCCACTGTGGCATAGAAGGAGGCTTTACAAGTTGGCAGAGAAAGTCTACTCTCTTCCCATTCCATTTTCCACATCCGTGAGCACCTTCAAAAAGTTCCTGCAGGTGGTGGGAACACCAGAACTGACTTTGATGATGTATATACGGCTCTATTTAAATGTGATTTACCTTTGGAAGTTTATGATATGTGAATATTATATCAAGAAAGCTACTGAAAAACAATGAGACCACACTTGACCAATGGCTACCATGGGTGAAGGAGGAAGTGGTTTTGCTTAGGGGACACTGGGTTTATGCTAATGGTGGTGGAATAATTTGGAGAAGGATGTTAACGATGGTTATGAAGGGACACTGGGTTTATGCTAATGGTGGTGGAATAATTTGGAGAAGGGTGTTAACGATGGTTATGGAGCATGAAGGGTGCAATCAACGGCACTGAACGATACAGGAGCTGTTGATGAGAGACTGCTTGGCTGTGTATATTTTCACCACGATTTTAAAAATTACGCTAATGATTGCATACAAGGAATAAGAAAATGTTCTAAAATTGAATATGATAATAATTCGGCAATTCTCCTTGATATGATTGAACTATTGACTTGTGCATTATGTGGATGAGGTGCCAATAAAACTGTTGTTTAAAAAAAAAAAGTTCTTGGAAAAAGGAATGGCGGCATGTCAAAGACCGAGCATGGATTTACATTTAGACGGAGATGCTTAGTCATTGGCTTGTCCTGACAGTTTCCCACTACGTTAAGGGAGCCTCTAGAATGGAGACTGCAGATGGGGAGCCTCCTTTCCGTATCTCTACACCAGCAACCTGGCTCCATCGATAACAGAGACCAGCTTCATTGGGCACTTAACCAAATGTGACACATCACAAGAAAGTCAAGTCTGCTGTTGAACAGACTCCATGGGTGAGTACTCAAGGAAGGGCCATCACTTAGCTCTTGTTCTCTTAGATTCTCATGCTGATATGTCAAGAGACAGGCAGGGATTGAGAAAGAAGATTCGAAGGAGCTGCTTATGGGACTCAGGGCTGCACGTGGGTAACGCTGCACTCTAACCAACGGAGGTAGAAGGCTGTGTCTCCCCTATGTTCTGTTGTAAAAACCCAGTAAGAAGTGGGATGCTGATTCAAGTGCATTTCTCCAATAGTCCTTGATGACCTTGCACTCCACCCAGCTCCACAGCCTGAGTGCTGGCTCCTCTCACCACTGGGGTGTTTTCCTCAGAAGTCAGAGCATGCCTAGTGACATCCCCCGACAGTCCCCATTCTCCACAAGAAACACATAAAGAAAGGAAAATGGCTCCCTCTTTGGATCCTGCCCCTCAAACCACGCATTGGAAAGCTAACCCTTGAGCCGTAAAGATGGCATTGTTTGGAAGTAGGGGTCTGCTTTGGTGATGTTAACAAGGTCCTATTAGAGTAGGGTGGGTCCTAACCCTACTCGCTCTGGAGCTATAAGCAGAACAGGTTAGAGATAGAGACACAGACAAGAAGAGGTGGTGCTGAGGAACACCAAGAACTGCTGGTAAACCCCAGAAATGAGGCCGGGCCCTCAGAGCAGAATCAACACAGCAGACACGCGCATGGGGACTGTTATCTTCCAGGCTGGAGAGAAATGCATTTCTGTTCTTCAAATCCACCTACCGCAGGTCCCTTCTGAACAGCAGCCTTAGGGAAGGCCCCATGTCAACACTATCAGGGTAACACAGCTGCCACCAAGTCAGCCTGACTCGGCGTGACCCCATGCGGCTGGAGAGAAGGAGCGATTCTCCTGGTTGATATTCTCCTCTTGTACAAACTACGTTAACTTGTTATGAACATTGCGGGGGTTACTTATTCAATTATTTTCTGTGTAAATAAGCAGCTTATACATGTTTTTGTTCGTGGTAGGGAGGTTCTGATAGAGACTGCTTGCCTGAGAAACAGAGGAAGTACAATCTGACTGAACAGTTACTAAGTGATGCATTTCAGATTAATCTGATACTGCTTCCTTCCGCACAGTTTCCAAATATCTTGTGCTTCACTTTCTTTTCTTATCTTTTTTCCTGAAACCAAGATTTTTGCTTTGTTTTTCGTCTTGTACTTGGTCTGGCATGGGTCACTGAACTAGAGAGTTTTTAAAAATGTATCTGAACTTTACTTTCTCTTGTACAGTCTTTTGGTTTCTTCTCCAATGGTTAGCAACCAAAACAAACCCAAAAAAAGTTCAATTCAAGACGCTTGGGATTCATTTACACATCAAGACCATTGAAGCCCTCCCTCCAACGCTTTAATGAACATGATTTGAAGGTGACCCCCACCCACTACATTCCTGGAACTACGTGAAAAAAGGAAACGGTAACAAACGTGTGAGATGAAATTGGATTAGATATGTTCTTGATTATATTTTAAGCCAATGCAGTGATTCCTGAGCGACTATGGTAAGAGTCACACAGTTCTTTTTTCCTCCCTCCGGGCAGGCCACTCTCTGCAGGTCATTGTATCACTGTGGACTGTGGGCTGATGGCCTGAGCTC
>NW_022103920.1:2170421-2171912 GCF_000313985.2 Echinops telfairi | reverse complement strand
AAGAAAGGGTGGAAGAGAGTCCAATTTTTCTGACCCATGATCAGTGGCATGAAAGAGTGGGTAGAAGCTTTAACATGGGCTTACAGATGCACATGTAATCTTCATGGTGGTGAGGTCCCCAGACATCTAGTTTCTATTCCAGTGCAACTTTCTCTCTCTCCTGTGGAGGCACTGGAGAATCCTCGGAGTGGATGGCCTGAGGATGGCCCACCCCACCATCTTTCCTAACAGAAGATCAGAAACGCCAAGGAGACGACAAACACTAGAGGTTCTTCCAGTCGCCTCATCAATAGAACTGAGAGAATTCTTATTAAGACTCTTTGATTGCATGTGTTAACTAATATATCTAATGACTTGAAACAAGAGCCATGTTTTAATAAATCAATCAAGAACACTTTATTGAGTGTCTACTAAATGCAAGCTTAAGCCATTCCCAGCCCGATCCATTCTTCTCTGAACCTGCTGCGAAGTCCGTAATAGCTTCTAGCTGTACAGTGAATAGAGAAGTCTCCCCCGAGTCCAGCTTGCTGGTTACTCACCCCAAAGCAAACGAAGATAACGCATTTAAATTCATTTGCATGAATTTAAAGAGTGATATGGAAAAGCACTTCTCGATAACTCTCATTGTTACAAATTGAAAAATTGACCACTGTCATGTTTCAGCTGTGTTAAAAATAGACGATAGTGATTTTTACTCTTGAATTGCCTGACTATAAAATGTGTGCTCTATATGGGATGGTACTTAAGCATTACCTTGTGAAATTACTTATTATTTATTAGATGTACAGATAGTTATGAAAATTGCATTTAAAGTGAGCACAATATTCCAAATCTTACAAAAATTTGACGCATGTGCCTCTTATCCATTGAGTCAAAATTGCCCCCCCTCTCTCCCACACATTAACACTTTAATTCTCTCTCGGCTCGTTAAAGAGGTTCTAGCTACTTTATTGCAGTGACTATTGATCTGTAACTCTCCTCTGGAGATTACAGGATGTGAACAAAGGATGAGGACTCTTCTGAGGAAGAGAACTTCCCGCTGGTTCTCTCCTGGCCCTGATAGTAACAAACTGCTATCAGCTAGGACGCAGAGACTTTAACTTATAAAAAACCAGTACTTTCTACTCTTTTGGCAGGTGTTGAAATTACCGTTTATACTCATACATAAGCCAAGTTTTCTTTTTACTTAAATCATTTTATTGGGGGCTCGGACAATTCTTATCACAATCCATACATCCATCCATTGTGTCAAGCACATAAGTACATTTGTTGCCATCAAAACATTTGCCTTCCACTTGAGCCCTTAATATCGGCTCCTCATTTTTCCCCTCCCTCCCCACTCCCTCTCCCTCATGAACCCTTCTTAATTCATAAATTATTATTACTTTGTCATATGTTACACTGCCCAACATCTCCCCCCACCCACTTCTGTACTGTCCATCCCCCAGGGAGGAGGCAATACATAGATTCTTATAATCGGTTCCCCCTTTC
>NW_022103920.1:2151590-2165830 GCF_000313985.2 Echinops telfairi | reverse complement strand
TAATTATCCTTTTGATTTCATTAGGGTCCGTTGTAATGTCCCCTGTTTCATCCCTCATCCTTGCAAATGTTGTTTGTTCTTTCTTTGGTTAGGTTTGCAGGCCATCTATCAATTCTGTTAATTCTTTCAAAGAACCAACTTTTAGGGGTATTAATTTTTTCCATAGTTTTCTTATTTTCCCTCTCCTGTATCTCGGGTCTGACTTTTATTATATCTATTCTCTTGCTATTAGTAGGGTTGTTCTGTTGACTCTGCTCTAAATGGTGTAAGTTTTGTACCAGCAAATCATCCATGAGTCTCTCTTATTTTTTTATGTGTGCATTTATTGCTATCAGCCTTCCTCTGATAAATACCTTTTCTGAATCCCACAGGTTCTGGTACATCGTATTTTTGTTCTCATTGGTTTCTAGAAACTTCCTAATTTCATCTCTGATCTAGGTCAATACCCAGTCCTTTTGCAATAGGAAATTGTTCATCCTCCAATTGTTTGCCCTTGTTTTCTTCACCGTCCTTCTGTTAATTTCCAGGCTTATGGCACAGTAATCAGAGAGAAATGTCTGTATAGCCTCTATGTGCTGAATTTACTCAAGTTTGACTCCTGCCCCAACATGTGGTCTATTTTCAAATATGTGCCATGTGGGCTTGAAAGAATGTGAATATTTTGCATGTGGGTGGAAAGCTCTGAAAATATCTATCAAGTCAAGTCGTCCAATTGTGCTATTTAGATCTGTAGCTTCCTTATTGAGTTTCTTTCCCAATGATCTGTCTTTTTAAGAAAGTGGTATATTAAAGTCACCAGCTATAATTGTTGAGCCTGTGATCTCTATTTTCATCTTTTGGAGTGTTTGATTTACAAATTTAAATTTTGCAGGTCTCTCGTTGGGTGCATATATGTTTATTATGCTCACTGGTTCTTGGTATACTGTTCCCTTGAGCATTATATCGTGCCCCTCCTTGTCTCTTGTTATGGCCTGTATCTTGAGGTCAATTTGGTCAGATATTAAGATCACTACTCCTGCTTTTTTTTGCATTGTTATTTGCTTGATATATATTTTTACAGCCTTTAATTCACAACCTGTTTTTGTCTGCAAGCTTGGGATGAGTCTGCTGGAGGCAGCAGATCAATGGGTTATGTTTTCTGAGCCAGTCTGTTAGCCTCTGCCTTTTAGTGCCTGAGTTCAGGCCATTGATATTCAGTGTTATTACATCCATCTGTGGACTCTGTGATGTCATCTTGTACCTTTTGTGTTGGATATTTTCCTATCTACCTATCTTATCTGCTTGTTTTGTGTTTGTGGTTTATGTTTGCCTTCTTTCCACTATTGAGCTGATGCTATCCTGGGGGCTGTTTCCTCTTCCTCTTTGTCGTCCTATGGGTGGAGTTGTTCTATGTGATGGTCTCTTATTTGCACTTGGTGAGTGTTGATCTTCTGCCCATACTTTATCGGCAAGGATCTTTAGTATGGCTGGGTTTCTTTTTATGTATTCTTTGAGGTTGTCCTTGTCTGGGAAGACTCTTACTTCTCCATCTATCTTAATAGATAATTTGGCTGGGTAGAGTATTCTTGGTTTTGTGTTGTTTTCCTTCAATTTTTGGAATATGTTACTCCATTCCCTCTTCTTCTTCATCGTTTCCACTGATAGGTCTGAACATACTCTTTTTTTTTAACATACTCTTATTGGGGCACCTTTATACGTGACTGTTTGCTTTTCCCTAGCTTTTTTTATGATCTTCCCCTTTTCCTCATAGTTGGGTAATTTGACAATTTTGTGTCTTGGTGACTTCTTGGGATTCAGTCTGGCTGGTGTTCTTTCAACCTCTTCAATGGTTGCCTGATTTTCATTTATTAAGCTGAGGAAGTTTTCCTCGAAGAATTCCATCGCTATTTTTGCTGTTGACTTCTTTGTTGTGTCTTGTTCCAGTAGTCCAATTATCTAATATTGTTTCTTTTCATAGCATCAGGCATGGCTCTCAAGTTTTATTCAGCTTCTTTGATTGTCTTATTTGACTGCATTTCCCATTTTCTGAGGTCTGCTTGCTTATCCTCTAGGTCACTGGTGCAATTCTCAGCCTCCTCAAGTCTGTTAGCAAGGTCTGTCAATTTGTCACTGGATTTTATTATTTCATCCCTTTATGACTCCAAGCAGCATTTTGAAAATTTCTTTTTGTGGCAGGTCAATAGCTGCTTCTTCTATGCCCATCGTTAGGTTCATGACTTCTTCCGGCATTGTCTTCTGTTTCTCCTGCTTTTTCGTTGAAGCTGTTAGAACTGGTTGCTGTTTACATGTGTTTTAGAGGAGCCTGGAGCCATCTTCCTGAGTCAAAGGGCACTGGGCTCTCTCTTGGGGGATTTGCATGAGTGCTTCTACAAACTACCTGCCGGTAGCTGTACTGAGGGTTCAGGCTATCGCTATATCTTCCTGTGGTTTCACGCTTATCCTAGCCGTCCAGTATTCCGTTATTTGGAATGTGAGTTGGATATTCCTCTTATGTGATGCTGGTCAGGTTGTTGTGGGCCCACGAGGGTGTCGCTTCCCTGGCTGATCTCTAAGTAGGCTTCACGGTTCTTGGAGCACCTTGGATGTCCTGTAGTGTTTTCTTCTGCAACTGTAGTGCTGAGGAGGGTGTGTGGGTATACCCTCCTTGGTGTAGAGCTCTGTAGCTGGCAGAGGAATTACTGTACACAGAGAGATCACCTTGGAGATTGGGTGGATGTTCCCACAGTAGCGTGGATCCCCACCAGTGGTGGTCAGGCATTTCCCCCAGTCACTTGCAGGGCCTCGGGATTTAGGCTGGAGATGCCCCCACTGTATGCAGGGGACAATCCCCTGCTGCTTGGTGTATGGAAAAGGACCAGCGTGATTTCCCCAGCTGCTTGAAAAGCCAATAAATGTGCGTGGGAGCATCCCCAGTTGGGCCTTCAGAGTTGCCCTAGGTGAAGGGGAGTAGCCTGGAGGCCGCTAGTATAAGCCAAGTTTTTCAGCACATTTTTAATGCTGTTTTTGGTGGTAAAATTAGGTGCCTCAGCTGTTATTGGGGTCAGCGTATACTCAAGTATATAGATACATAAATCCAAAGTATCAGAAATCAATCTATGTAAGATTTACTGGACATCACATGTGAAAGGGATGGGTTCTTGCCTCTGCTAGTAGCTTCACCAGCGGCAGGGAGTAGTGACTCAAATGACTAAGTTCACTTACGACGTTGTCTCCTTCTTGGCCATGGGGAGCATACCATGCTGAAGAAAACCATACACAAAACTAACCAAAGTAAAAGAGCAGTGTTTGCTAAAGGTTTTAAACAGTTTGTCCTGTCAAATCCTTGGTCCCTTTCTATAGCCCTTGCTCCACTGGGGCTTCTAAGGACATGAAGTTACCTTATAAGTGGCAAGAAAATCCACTCTCAACTTGCTATATAAGCCTTTAGAGATTCAAGAAGGAGGAAGGGATGGGGGGCGTGGGGCGTGGGGAGGAGTGAAGATCAGAGGAAAATTAAAATGAAAGTCACCTTATCGTTTCTCTGGAATGAGAGAAAGGTCCATCCTCATGTTTTCAACTTCAGAGCATGCAGTTAAAATGAGGAATGTTGTAAGGCACCTTCCATTCGGCCCCAGCTCACAGTGATCCTACACACAACAGGATGAACCACTGCCTGGGCCTGCCCCGGCCTCACAGTTGTGGTTCTGCTGATTCCATTGCCTTGATGGTATTCCTCTTTCTTGCTGGCACACCACTGTGCCAAGTCCTTTCCCAAGAACTGGCCTTAGAGCATGTTGGAAGCATTTGAGAGAAAGCCTCTGCATCCTCTCTTCTAAGGAGCAGATTGGGTGTCCATCTCCCAAGAAGCAGTTGTTTGTCTTGTAGCAGTGCACGGTGTTTTCGATGTAGTTTCCCAACTCCGTAATTCAAGGGGCTCGATTCGTCTGTGGGCTTCTCCCTTATTCACTGTCCAATTTCACATGCATATGAGGTGCTTGAAAATACCCTGGATTGGGTCAGGTGCACCTTACTTCTCAAAGTAACATTCTTTCTCTTCAACATTTTACAGAGGACCTGCACAGAAGATTGATCCAATGGAATACTGGTTCGTTTTCTTGACAGCTCCGTCCAGGAGCACTGACTGTGAATTTAAGAAAAGAAAAAGTCACTGACAACCTCAGTATGTTCTCCACTGATGTTATTCACTGGCTCAGTTGTGAGGATTTGGGTTTTCATTACATTGAGTTGTGATCCACACTGAAGGCTGCAGTCCTTGATGTTCATCAGCAAGGGCTTCAAGTCCTCCTCACTTTCAGCAAGTAGGGTGGTATCATGTGCATATACCAGAACAAAAAAAAATGAGCTCACTGCTATAAAGTGGATGCTGACTCATAGTGACCCTATAGAACAGGGCAGAATTGTCACTGTGCTTTTCCAAGACTGTAACTCCTTACAAGAGCAGAAAACCGTATCTGTCCCCTTCAGAGCAGCTGGTGGTTTAAAATTGCTGAGGGAACCGATTACATGGAACTGTGTGTGACCTCCTCCCTGGGGACAGACAACCGAAAAGTGGGTGAAGGGAGATGTCGGACAGGGCAAGATATGACAGAATACCCATTTATAAACTATCAAGGGCTCATGAGGGAGGGGGGAGCGGGGAGGGAGGGGAAAAATGAGGACCTAATGTCGGGGGTTTAAGTGGAGAGAAAATGTTTTGAGAAATGATGTACAAATGCGCTTTACACAATTGATGTGTGTATGGATTGGGATAACAGTTGTATGAGCCCCTAATAAAATGTTTAAAAACAAAACAAAACACCCCTCCCCCCCGCACTTTAAAAAAAAAAATTGCTGACCTTGCAGTTAGCAGCCCAATGCTTAACCATTATGGCACCAGGGCTCTGGTCATCTGATTATCTGCATATAACAGGTTGTTACGGACCTTACATGCAAACCTGATGATACACTCGTCTTCATATAATCCAGGTTCTCTGATTATTTTCTCTGCACACAGATTGAATAAGTATGGCAAGAGGATACAACCCTGATGCACACCTTTCCTGACTTAAAACCATGTACAAGTTCCCCTTGTTCTGTTTGAACAACTGTTTCTTTGTCCATTAATGGGTTCCACAAAAACATAATGAATTGGTCTGGAATTCTTTTTCTTCTCAATGTTAGCTATAGTTTGTTATGATCCACAAACTGAAATACATTTGTATCCTCAGTAAAATGCAAGTTAACATCTTTCTGGTATTCTCTGCTTTCTACCATGATCCATCTGACATGAGGAATCAACCTTTATCCCAAGTCTTTTTCTGAATCCACCTTGAATTTCTGAAATTTCCCTGTTTATACACATCTCAAATCATTGAATGATTTCCAGCAATTTTTACGTGCTTGTGATATTCATGATGTCCAAATTTTTTTCTGTATCCTGTTGGATTAGATTTCTTTGGAATTGTTTAGCCAAATAGCTCTCTTCCAAATTTCTTGGTATAGAAAAGTGAGTGCTTCCAGTACTTTATCAGGCTGCTGTTCCACCAATTCCTGGAACCTTGCTTTTCACTAAAGCCTCCGTTGAACTTGGACTTCTTCAGTATCCGGTACTCCTGGGTGATTGGTGACCAGTGTTCTGTGGTACCATGGTTCTGGGTGTCCCTTCCATCTTGTTTTGATGTGTCCGCATTTTTTAACATTTTGCCCAAACAATCCTTCAATATTAAACTTGAGGCTTGAGTTTTTGTTCCGTTCTTTCAACTTGAGGAATGATGAGTGTATTTCTCCCCTTGGCTGTCTACCTGCAGGTCTTCGCACATTCCATTACAATACTCGTCTTCTGGAGTGCCCTTGGAAAGTTTCCATTCCACTCTTCACTTCCATCATTTCCTCCTTGTGCTTTAGAAACACGTTGCACATTCTCTTCTGCCATCCACTCTGATCCCTTCTTCCTCATCTTCTCTTCTGACATCCACACTGATCCCTTCTTCCTCATCTTCTCTGTGACCTTTCACTCTCTTTCTTTGTGATGCTCTCCATGTCAAACTCCAGCTCAACAGGTCTTCTCTTGTCAATGTCCAATGAATCAGCTCTAGGCTTGAGATGTCCCCAAAACTGAAGTGCAATCTTTTACTCCAGGTTGCATTTTAGAGCTTATGGATTTGTTTTAAGGTTCTCCAACTTCAAATTGAACTTATATATGAGCAATGGGTCTGCTTCACAGTCAACCTCTGGCCTCATTTTGGCTGGTAATGTTAAGTTTCTGCACTGTATCTACCTAAATATGTGGTCAATTTGATTCCTGTGTATTCTATCTGATGGAGTTGTGTTTACATTATTAAATATAAAATGTTTTCATCTACCTTGTTGCAAATGGTATTTATAGTGAAGAAGTTGTTGGCCTTGAAAAATCCTGTCACGCCACCCCTGCCTGTCTATCTACCACCATGGCCATATTGCTGACTATATTTCTTAATATAGCTACTCAGTTCAAGACCAAGTTTCATTGTCTCTTTTGACATCTTTGATCTTTTCTCTTTTTCCTCCTCTTTGTTTCCAACGTTTGCATTCCAATCGCCAATAATTATCAATGCATCTTGATTGCATCCTTTATCAATTTCAGGCAGAAGAAGATTGGTAGAATCCTTCAATTTCTTCATCACACATTTTAAAGGTTGGTGCAAAAAATATTCGAATAATAGTAGCAGCAACTGGATTTCCTTGTATGCACACAGATATTGTCCTGTTACAGCATTGTACTTCAAGATAAATCTTGGAGTGCTCTTTTTAATGATGAATGCCATGTCATCCATCTTGGATTTGCCCTGCCTGGAATGACATCTGATTGCCTTTTAAAATAGCCAATGCCAGTCCATTTTAAGGCCATAGGATTTCCATCTTTGGAAAGTCCATGGAAGTCCATAGGATTTCCATCTTTATGTGCTCTGTTTTATTTTTGATGGTTTTCAGTTTTACTAAATTCATACTTCCTACATCCCCTATTCTGTTCACATTTTGGTTTTTTCCCACCACCAAAGGCAAGCCCTGAGCTGTACTTCATTGGTATCATTATAGTCCACTCTACTTTGCAGAGGTAGATTTTCTCCAATCAGTTTTTGACTGCCTTACGATCTGAATGGTTCAAATTTCGGCACTCTGTCTGAAAACGTTCTGCTGATATTCATAGGATTTTCAGTGTTAATCCAGCTGACTTGGACAACCTATTCCTTCTTCTTAGTCTATTCTTAATCTGGAAGCTCCACAGCACCTGTTCACCTTCAGTGACACTGCTGGTATTTAAAATACTAGTGATACAGCTTCCAGCACCACAGTAACACACAAGCCACCACAGTAGGATGAACTGAGTAACACGGGGTAGAAAGGGCAGGATAAAATGAGCAAATGCATTTAACTGAGAAAGTTCAAATTAGATGCAGCCTATTCAATATATGAAAGCAGGTAGGTGAGCTGGTATACATTAGAAATAATCTTAAGCAAAATAAAAGTTAAAAATCATATTACTCTCCAACTTCCCATCTCATAGATCAAGCAGGAAGTTCAGTAGACTTCTTCTAAAAAATGCAAAACACGTTCACTGCCGTCTATTCGATTTCAAGTCATAGGGACAAGATTGGATGGAGTGGAATCGCACCACAAAGTATTTGAGGCTGTCAATCTCTATGGGAATAGAAAACCTTCTCTTTCTCCTGCAGAGCAGCTGAGGGTGGTGGTGGTTGGGGGTGGTGTGTGCCAAATTGTTGACCTTGAGGTTAGGAATTCAAACTCTAACCAAGCTAAGCACCAAGGCTCCTTGACTCAATAGACATAGATACTGCTTGCTGTTGAATTATCACTTAAACTACCTTAGAGTTATAGCACCACGGGCATTTGGATCTTAGCAGAAATGCTTGAATAGAGGACGTCTCATAGTAAAAGCAAAACAAAACAAACAAACAAAAAAAACGATGGCCATAAAGTTAATTCTGACTCATGAAAATCCCATGCTTGTTGAAATGGAACTGTCTCCAAGGGTTTTCAATGACTGATTTTGTTTCAGAATAGATCACCAGGCCTTTGGTTTGAAACACCTACTGGGTGGAGTCAAACCTCCAAAATTTCAATTAGCAACTGAACTTGTTAATCAATAGACTAAGGTGACCAGACGTCCCGCTTTGGGTGGGACAGTCCCGATTTTGAACAATTTTTCCCTCGTCCCGTGGCGTTTTTTAAAAAGTCCCGATTTTTGGAAAGAATGCACGACAAGCTAGGGTATACGGTTTTCGGCTGCCATGTGGCTATTTCGCCAGGATATGAGTTTTATCAATGGTGTCCCCCTTTACCAATGTTAAAATCTGGTCACCTTACAATAGACACACCCAGGGACTCAAAAACCACAGTGCTCTTGAGAGCACCCCAATGCATGGTGACCTGTGTTAGGTGGGGTTCCCAATGGCTGGATTTCCAGAAGAAAATCACTACCCCTTTTTTTGGAGGCATTCCCAGGGGGAACTCAGATCTCATGACTTTGGGATGGTAGCCTCACTCATTGATCTTGTGCACATCCCAAGGATTCCAATTAGTTATACTGTGAGATAAAAACTAATATATATATATACTGAGACTTAGAGCTACAACCATCTCAGCAGTTCATTTTAAACTCATCGCCTGGATCAAACTGCAGTAGGATATAATATTGGTTTTATGTAGGTGGTGTAAAAAACAATGATAGGTTCCATAATTTTCTCCAGCTCTGAATAAGATGAGACCATTCTATCACCCCTGCCAGATGAGTCATCAGTATCTTACATGGACTTAGAGACACAGAAGAAGCTGTGGAGTCTTATTTCAAATGTACAGCCAATAGCTATGCAAATGAACTTCAAACATTTACTTAGCAGACATCACCTCGTCAGCCTCTGCTTTTGCAAATGACCTTACATACGGAGGGTCTTGTAAATAGGGGTGAGTGTGAACTCTGATTCCTGGATGGAGTCAAAGGATTTTCTTTGTGATCGTTCGTTCCCATCAGTCCTGTCAGGTCCTGTGAGGTCTATGGTTCTTTGACCCTCTGCTTGTTGGTTTTGTCTGTGTTGTACCTACATTCCCAGGTTTAATATGCTGTGTTTGCTCTTGGATGTTCTCACATCTGAGTTGACCACTGAGTTCAGTCTAGCCTCTGGTTTGGGCTTTGGATATGGCCCGATGCTACTCAGTGTTGTCATTTGCCCTAGGACTCCCAAACCCGTAACGAGAGGAAGCACCAGCTAGAAATCTAACCAGGAAGCCGGAGGAGGCTCCGAGGCTTGGGGTATTCAGCTAGTGGGCATCAGGTAGTGAGTCCTGCAAAGGAGGACCTTGACATGGGCCCTGGCTTCCTAATTGGGCTAATTATCCAAAATCTGTGGAGTCAGTATTGAGTCCTTTTAACCTCTATTTGTTGTTGCTCTTGATGCTGAAAAGCTGGCCTTCAGCTCTCACCTGAAGCTCATGAGAGCTGGCCCCTTCCCTGCTGGACAGTACCCAGATCAACAGTAGCAACAAACAATGAACTTAAGCCCATCCCAGGTCTTCCCCAAATCCATGCCTCTTAGCAGATCTCCTTCTTACCTGGACCGACCTTGGAGATGTTTGAGAGCAATCAGCACATAAGTTGCAGATTAGAGTGTCCAGAGCCAAAGGCTAAACTAACATTGAGAAAGGTGCATTCTAACTGGTATTCTGGATGAACTATGATGCTGTGATTTGATTTGCCTACAATAGGCATCCCTGAACACTCACTGCCATTGAGTTGATTCAAACTCACAGTGACCTTATAAAACCAAAAAACAGCTTATTGCCACCGAATGAGTCAATGGTGACTCATATTGACCCCCGTAAATGTGTTCAGAAGTAGAGAGCTCCCGTGGGCTGCTGGTGGTTTTGAACAACCAACTATGCAGATTGCAGCCCCATCTTTAACCACTATAAGACAGAGTAAAACTCTCCATGTTGGTTTCTAACATGGTAATCCTTTAAGGGAGTAGAAATCCTCATCTTTATCAGATGCAGCAGTTGGTGGTTTTGAACTGCTAACCCTGAGGTTGCCAGGACAATGTACAGCCTGTACTATGTGACAGGAATCCTGAATATACACATAACAGAGTCTCATGGAAAGAAAATTGGGTGTCTAGAGAGTGAAGAACTCAAAAGGCTTCTGTCAGCTTCTTTATTCTAAATACTTGTCTAATGCTTTATCCAACCACCTTCCCAGTTTCCAAAACCTCAGAAACAATTGAAAAGATGTTTCTGACATGCATGAAGATCATTTTCTTCTAACTATATTCACTCTTTCCATTAATATTGAACAGGACCAGTAGGGAGTGTTTCTAAACAAACACCGGTAGCAATGTAGTCCAAAGAGCACCAGTTGGAATGCATTGCCCTGAGACCTTTAAAATAAACTGGGATTCTAAAAGGTGCCTGCATGGCCCCTGTCTCCATCTGACTTTCTGATGAATAGTTGATCATGATGTGAAGTGTCTCACCATGCCCAGCGTCAATTAGGACCGGTTCCTGGTGGGTTTTCTGGGGACTAGAGGCATCAATGTGACATGCAGCTCCTCATTCTACTCTTTGTCACTGGAGAACACATCCCCAGTGAGTCTGCATATCCAGGGAAGCAGGCACCACCATCTCCTTTGAGCGTGCCATCAGACAGGCACATTTCCATTCTCCCTGCACATGGCTGCCTGAGAAGATCCACTGGAGTCGGATCCTGTCCAACGGATGCTTCTCCAGAAGGACATTCCACTCCAAGGATCCCTCTGGGAGGAAAGCCACGGAGCTCCACCCACGGGAAGTCCTGCACTTTCTCTGTGCTTCACTCTAGAGACTTTGCCAAGTCCAACTGTTATTAAAACCAACAGAGTTTTGATTCTTTCCCATTCAACCACTGAACGCACTGTCATCCGGTCATCATTTTCCACTCACAGCGACCCTACAAGACAGGGTGGAATGGCCCCATGAGCTTCTGAGACAGTGACTCCAACAGGAGTGAAAGGTCTCAACTTCCTCCCACGGAGCAGCTGGTGCTTCCAACTGCTGACCAGCATGTAACCACCATGCCATTTGCCATGGCATTCGCCATTTGTGGAGAATGCCAAGAGACTTTACTATGAGACAGCACATTTACAGATACCTGCGATGATGATGTTGATGATTATGACAACATTTTGAAGGCATTCGCTTTTTAAAGTAAATGAAAATAGTAAGAGAATGTTTCCATTGGAATTTACTTAAAGAGGTGTTAGAATGCAATGACTGTAGGCTTATTTGGATCTCTTAATTTAAAGAGAAGCCACCAACTTAATTTAACGATAGGCACAAGGTATATTGTGCATGTGGGGAAAATTGAGAGTTTGTCTTGCTCACTGGAATGATTGCAGCATCTAGCATAACTCCTGGACTGACAATAGTAATCAAGACCCATGATTTGTTTGGGATATGAATGAATGCAAGGGTTATTGTTAGTTACGTTGTATCTAGTTTTAGATATGAAGTCACTTTGCCGTTAAAAATAACTGCAATAATCTCTTTCAAGATGAGGGTTAAGTGGTACGAAATAGGATGTCTACCCTTGCTTGTTTTATGTCATCCCGCTATACACTTGTTTCCCCACAATGCTTTTCTTTGTTTCTTTATATGTTGTTAGTCCAGCTAGTTCTAACATCCTGAACCACTGAAGCATTTATTAAGGTAAAAGATTACAACCTTCAGCTTAACTTACACATGAATATGAAAAGAAAAAAATGAAAAAAGAAACCTTCTAACTGGCCTGATAAACAACACCATGATAAACATTGAAAAACTGAATTTGCCGGTGATATCATTTTACTTTGATCGATAATGAATATTCACAGAAGCAGTAGTCAAGAAATCAAATGGATTGTTGCAATGAGCAAAATACCTCTTTAATATGTTCAAAAGTAAATAAATCACTTTTCATACTAAAATGTTCCTGCCAAAGCCAGGGAGAAAGAAAAACTGGTGGACTGGAATTGTGGTGTCGGCAAATAATGCTGATATATCCTGGACTTCCAGGAGGACAAGCAAGGGATTCTTGGAAGAACTACAACCAGATTGCTTGTTCCAAGTCCGCCTGGAGAGACCTCAACTTCCTTATTTGGAACATGTCTTCAGGGAAGAGCAATTGCTAAAAACAGACACGCATTTGGCAGAGCAGAGGGTCAGGGAAAACAAGGGCATCCTCCATGAGCTGGGTAGATGACAAGACAGACTCAAGTATCCTGAGGATCGTGGAGATGAGGCAGCCTGGCACTCATCCATTGTTACGCTCGGGAGCCTCCTGCATCAAACTCAGCTCTACAGCACCTACCAAAGGCAACGATGTCCCACTAGAAAGACCTCTTATTTCACCTCCCCATATGCTATCTTTAATCATATTTGTGGAATACAAATGGAACACAAACATCAATCACAAAGTCACTCTCTGAAATCAACCAATGGACACAGACATCCTTGAGAGGACCTTGAGACAGCCCTGAGCCCATTGGTCCCCTGAAGTTTGAGCAGGCAGAGTAATCTTACAGGGTTTCCACCTTTTCACCAACACTCGTGATTGCAACCGAAATGACTCGTGATTGCAACCGAAATGACTCATGATTGCAACCGAAATGACTCGTGATTGTAACCGAAATGCAATGATGCTGCTTGCCTCAAATGTGTCCAGTGATGAGAAAGGTGAGCTGCAAGGGAACAATGCAGCATTTGAGTGAAGAAAGTTCTGGTCCTGCAGTTGAAGTTGCACTTCTTTAATGCGCTGTCTTTCTGATGTCCGCATTTGATGAGAAACTTCACTTTCCAGTATGACAAAGTGAATTCAAAACTGGCTCTTGGGATACAGTGCGTGAAATAAAACTGTAGAACAATGAGATGATGCAGGCAGATTATCGATGCGTCATAAATCTTTTTTTTTTTCACTCATTAAGAAAATTTGCTAGAAGTGGGCTTGTATGCTGGCTTTGGTGGCAAGCACTCTCCAGAAAACATTTTCAATTACAGAGCAATGGAGTAAATAAATACCTATTTCTGTGTCTTTTTACTCACTACTCTACATGAAGAAACGGTTTCAAATAGGTGTGGGCGGTGGTGCTGAGGTGCGGAAAGGACAATACTTCCAATGACTCTCGCGCCTTTCCTTCTGTTAAAATTGCTTCAGCATCCCGTTAGTGGAATGCAGGGTAGTGCAGAGGTAAAGCAATTGGCTGTTTTGAAAAGTTGTACTTTGCTCACAATTTTACCATACGTTTTCTTTCTTTTTTCTGGTGACACGCTGGTGACAATTCTCTGTCCAAGCGGTTTGGCAAGTAGGCACTGCCTTTGGGCAGTGTGCGGACGTTCAAATATGCAGGGAGCTCGCTGTTCTCCATCTGAAGGCATCGCTGTGTTATTTTGTAAAAGGAGACTTTGGAAAGCATGAGCCGGCAGTTTTCCTCTGTGGTTCTTTCCCCCCCCCCCAGGTTTCCAGATTGTACCCAATCTGCAGTTCTTACAAAGCATCCCTTTAAATCAATGAGAAACAGAGCTCCAGCGCGGAGTGCTGAATCAGGGCCATTAACACTGCACTAATTATGTAGCCTGCACGCCTTGCTTTTGACAGTGGACCTCGCTGAAACCTCGCCGCGGCAGTAAAACTCCCGTGGATTCCAGGAGTGGGCACGTCTCCATAAAGATTTTATTTATCTGGAAAGGTGAATCCTTCTTCATTGCATTACATGGCTACTCCTACTTAACCCTCCGTAAACATCATTAGGCATTTAGATGACCAATCATTCTTAAGGATGTCAGGAAGGGCTGGCTGGCTCTGCAGGGGGCTAGGGGCGCCCAGGCGCTGGCCATAAACAGGCTGGAAGCAGCAGCCAGGATGCCTGGGCAAACGCAGAGCCCTGGGAGCTGGGGCGAGGAGCCCAGATTGATGGCTGGCTGGCATTATGTAGATGTACAAATACCACCTCCCTCTCTCTGGAAATTCGCAGCCGCGCTGCTGTGCGATCCCTTTGACACCTGAAAGTAGTTATGTCTCTGCCTGCTGATGCATCTCAGTTGTGCACGCGCGTGCGTGTGCGTGCATATGTGAGTGCGCGCGTGCGCGTGCTCGCGGGCGCCTGAGCCGAGTTTTTTTTTTCCGGCCCCAAGCGTTTGATGTACGTGTGCATATGTATGAGTCTGAATTAATTACATATTGAAAACATCTGCATTAGCGG
>NW_022103920.1:2148089-2150533 GCF_000313985.2 Echinops telfairi | reverse complement strand
AGCTGTGTGCCGCAGCGAGGCGAGCTTCTGGGCTCAGCCCGGGTGCCTGTCCCTTCGTGCCCAGGTGCGCGTGTCGCCGCTGGCATGCACCGCAGCCCCTGTGGGTGACAGCGTGGACCCCCAGCCCAGAGTGCGGGAAGAGGGTCTGACGCGGGTAGTGTGCTTCTGTAAAGTTGCGTCTGGTCGTGGAGATCTTGGGAACTGCGTGGTCTGAGTCCTGAGGGCAGAAGGCAGCTTTGTGGAGTTGTTCTCCCACGCAGGGGGCTCGTGTGCCGGGGTGTCCTGCGTTTTTGCTTAGGGAGGGCATGGAGTTAAGACGGTGGCAGGAAAAACAAGTTTCTTATTTTGATTTTCTGGCGGTTTTTAGCCGCAAAATGCACGGATTGGAGCATGAAATCGGAACATAAAGAATAAAAGTACTTTGGATCCTGCTAGACTCTTTTCTACCCTCCCACCCCCGGCCCCAGCAGTCCCTTAAAACTTAATGTTGTTTGCCGCTTACTTAATTAAGATGGAAGAAGGTGCACTGGCTACTGTAATTGCATTTGGTTGATTCTTCGGTGGTTTGATGTAATACACATGTTCATATGGCTGGGCAGCCCAGGGCTTTGGGGCAGTGTACTGTGTACCACGGCTAATGTAGCCATGTCCGATTCCTGGTAAGAGTTTTCAAGTGATTGACGCTGTCTCACACGCATGTGTTTTTCTGTGTGTTTTCACCAGCATATAAAAAGGTGGAAGCAAAGGAAGACTGTTCATGCTCTTACGGGCTTAGGAATGAATGGAAGATTCCATTCTGTTTGCTGCATTGCTTTAGAATCTAGCAAGGAAACGCAGGCGAGTTCCTTTGGTCCTGAAAGGGTTAAGCACTAGGAAGAGTGCCTTTGGGGATCTGAGGATAATGTTCCTCTGAGCTAGTTGCTTCTGAGAATGAATAAGCAAGTTGATAAAAGGGAATGTTGGAGATTTTCAAGTTCAAATAAAGTGCTTTCCATTTCCATTTTTAAAAAGTTTAGTGTACTTTAGCCTTGTCGTACACAGAGTTGCCTTCTCTGTTCACACGGTTTGGGGATGTATTAGCAGAGCTTTCCTGTGGACTCCAATGTGCTTTCCTTATTTCTGTGCGTGAACATTCATCAGAATGACCATTGAATGGGGCTTGGTAAGTTGTGGTCCATGGTCTGCTATACAGAGAGTGATTTCATATGAGGAACTGGTTTGGGCGGATTTTCCCAAGCCCAGTATTAGCTTCTCTCTCTCTGTCGTGTTCAGACATAGAAAAAGCACCCAATGGCAAAATCAGTTTGTAATGAACCTGAAACCTTAAAAATAAGATTTTTCTGGACCAAAAAAAAAAAAAAAAAGCGATTGAGCCTCCAGGAAGTGATCTATTGTTACTATTTTGTGTCAACTTCCTACATCTGTGCCGAAGGTACCAAGCTGGATAGTGATGTGCATGCTAACATAGCTACTACCTCAGACCATCCATTCTAACAAAATGTTCGTTTCATCTTAAAGGCTGGTTACTGTCACTTTTCCCAGAAAATGAATGCATTATGAATTGAACTTTTCACATTCACTGACTAAAGACCCTAATAGCTAGGGTTCCCCCCAGCTCTTGTTTCCTGTTTCTACATCCTCTGATTATAGTGGGGACAGTTGAAACCTTCCTCCAAGTGAACACACGTGCAGCAATTAGGTTATTATGTTTGAAGAATGAAATAGTTATACTTAGAATATATTATTGGTTCTGACTACTGAGAATTCAGTGATAGATATGCCTAAGCGTCAACACTATTAGTGATGTTTGATTATTATGATTGACTGATTTAGTTTTTCCTTGTTGCTTAAATATATTTAGTGTTGTAATTAAGGTTTTATATTTCTATTTTTATGTAAATTTTTTTTCACTTTTAACAATGCCACCCACACCCAGAGTTCCCCTCCATCCTGGAAATGAATTAGTAATAAGCATGATGTCGGACTTCCCTGATTAGAATGAGCTCCACATAGGTAGTCTTGTAGGTTTAAATAATGTTCTATGTTTAAAGTAAGTATAAATACTTAATGAAAATCTTCACTTACATCATACAGATAACTAGCCGTGAAAGGAGCCGGGATAGTTATACGGTAGTACTAAACACATTCGAAGAAAAAGGGAAGCGAATGGATGGGAGATTATGACGAGCTTCACCAGGAGAGGTCATCCTGAGACAAAGAGTAGATGACTATCTCAGTGATGCGGCGTTTTGCCACATGTCGTAAGAAAAATGATGCCCAGGCTAAAACACTCTGCCCCCAACTAAAAGTTCCTAATTCGGTGGCCAGTTTTAGAAGAGGCTGCCATTTATTTCTTTTTCGCAGCAATAACCCTGTGACACAAGTATCTTGACTTATGGCACGTTTCATTTCCCCTGGACTGAAATGTATAGATGAAGACGAAG
>NW_022103920.1:2132062-2147576 GCF_000313985.2 Echinops telfairi | reverse complement strand
CACACACACACACACACACACATACATATAAATGGGGGCTTCAAAAAGTTGGTAGAAAAATTCCGTTACCTTCCAATTACGTTTTTTCACATACCTTTTGTAGAACACGAGCATTTCCCTGAAATAAAAGTTACAAAATATATAACTACAAGGACTCATGCATTTATGCATATACACATTATATATAAAACATACACGCATATAATTATATTCTTTGTTGGCACTTCTCTAGGAATTTAACTTGCCCGAGTGTCATAGACAGATTTTGTATATGCAATTATTTAAGTAATAGATGCAACAATATGAAAAAATAGTGTGCTTAACTGTCATTCCAACTTATTTAATGTTTCTCTTCTCCGTCTACCTCTCTAGAAATTGTGCCTCTCAAATATTTGAATTAAATGCAAAGTATAATAGGAGAATACAAAAGGAAATGCCATTAGTATACATGTGTTTGAACATTGTAATGAGTGTATCCTATTAAAATGAATTTACATTAAAAAAGTATTTAATGCCAGTGAAATCCATTGATTGATAAGAAGGCGTTACTTCATTGCAAGTATTAAGAAATGATTATTCACTCATTCAAGAGAAATGACTGGTGTCTTTATAGTATACGTTTATAAGTTATACTCAGGAAACAAGGATTAAGTGTTTGTTTTGCGCCTTTAGACATCTACAGTTAGGTACAAAAATGAGTTGACAACTTAGGATCTTTATAAAACATCTCTGCAGACACAAGCCTGTGGCTTGGCATTTTTGAGTGGTGGTGACTGGCATCGGAGTCACTTTACGTACATAATACTACGGAGCTCGTATTTTTAATTTACTTTCTATTTTAATGGAATTTGCACACTCTAGAACTTTGTGGAATTATAAATCAGTTACGTTATTCTTTTTCTTCGTCTTCCTTTATGAACGCGAACCAACGTGCCTTCTAACCCAGAGTATTCTCCTTGTGATTGGCATGCCCAGTGCTGCCTTGCTTTTTGATTCTACATAAATATGCTCATCTTTGTTATAAACAGCACACCGAATAAGGAGAGATTCTAGGAGGAGAAAGTCTGACTTCAGATCTCTTGTGCAAATTGCTTAGGGCTATTAGCCCTTTAAAGGCCAAATCATTCTTCATTCCGAATTTTTTTGTTGAAACCCTGCGTTTTAAGAGTTGTGGAAGGCATTTTAAATGAAAATTTAAAAATAGATATTTTTGCGGTATCTGTTCTTATTATTAATTGAGATTTAATACATGCATAATTCTATAGTTCAGTCACGTAGAGCAGAATTGTACAATTGCTACTCCCATCAGTTTCCAAACATTCTTTTTCCACATGGACTCCTTGATGTCAGTCTCCCCCTCACCCACCACTGTCACTGTACCTCCTCCCCCCTTAATATTCTACTTGCTGTCTCTGTAGGTTCATCAATCCTGGGTTTCATAGACTGAAAAAATGGAAAAACATATTACACAACTTTAAGATGGTGATCCCCAATGATATAACACCTCTGGGAGACACCCTAATGATTTTAAGGTACTATAGATTTCTTTGCACTGAGTGGAACAAACTTGTCCCAAGGAGTCTCTAGTGCTGGTAGGGGGAGGCTCGTTTCTTCAAATTCATACAGTTACACAGTACCCACCAGAGGGCAGCACAAACTAGAAGTGGGATATGAGTTTCCCACTAAACTCCTACAGCAGTAAAGATGGGTGAGCACTATATGTGCCACAGGGCAGGAAGGGGTGTGGAAACACCCAAGTTGTACGTTTGTCTCTGTGGCAACTGATCTTCATGGAATGAGAAATGAAACATGCCATTTAAAGATTTTCTTCTATGTATGAAGGACCTCATTTTACTTAGTACTGCCTGGGAATCTAAACAACAGAGTGCATATGCAGGGCGTCAAAATGTTCATGGAGAAATGGGGTGAAAAGACAATAGATTATTTCCCCTGGAAATGTAAGTTAAGCCTGAAAAACCCCTCTGGTAGGCCAGTAAAGGGAATCTTGTGCTCATTCCGAGGCGATCAGTGTTTGTTGATAAATGCACAGATGCACATACGTCGCTGTCCAAAACATAAGATCATTCCCCATCATCATGTGATATTCAGTAGCTGGAAGAAGTTATTTGTTTTTTGCAAGCTTAACATGTAAGAATAATGAATAAGTTATTTCCATGAGACATTTAACAAGAACAGTTCTCAACTAAGGCATCCATCTGCTACCCTGGGGTCCCCAGCCCCTGGCTGGTGTGGCTCTGAGTCCCTGCAGTGCTGGCATGTGGTGGGGCCACCTCTTCCGCCTCGCTGGCATTCTCACCTGTACCACATTCCCAGTCTTTCTCCTCAGCTCATCCCCATGAATTAGAGGCTTCCCTCAGCCCAGCCTGCCACGCCTTTGTCCTCCTGGGCTGCCAGGCAGGGATGGAGAAGCTGCGCAGAGCGGCAGACCTGCGCAGCTGGGCTGTGATAAGATGTGTAAGGGGATGCAGCATCTACGCAGCCCGACGTTTCCTCGGACTGCAGAGTCTGGAATTCCAGAACGATGGCTTGTGAGTCCCTTGTTTCCCCACGTTGGCCCTCTTCTTCTGCACCAGACTGCTTCTACCGAGGATGGTCCTGGCTGTTCTCTGTGAGCTCTCTGCTAATCTAAACCTCGGGTGCAGGCAGGGGTCGGGAGTGCTGTTCATGGTGTCCCCTCAAGCCTGGAATGTTCCTTGAACTTCCAGTCGTAAAGTCGTTTAGAACTGGATGGGCACCACAGGAAGGGTTCTGCGTGGCTGGGAAATAAGCATTGAGCGTGCCGATCATCCACTGCTTTGAGGCAGCTTTGGCGCAGTGACTGTGCATGTCGCAGGGGCCTCCCCCAGGCCATTGGAGGACTCCTTGACTGGAGGAGGGTCGCCTCCATTTCCACTGAGCCTCTGCCTTACCAAAGCCGGCGCCCTTTGCTAGCTAGAGAGGCGGTGGGTACGCATCCCCTCCCCTGGAGCTGTGTTGGAGGCTGGGTTCTCTCTAATGATGCTTCAGCCACTCACTCATCTGTTCACAATCTGCTCCGGTCCAGTTAGATGTCTCAGATCAATGGTTGGGTTTTTGCTTGTTTCCGTAGAATGAGCTTTTGGCATTCTGAGGCCGGGGTAGATTATTCTCTTGGTTGTTAATATTACATACCTGTGTCACCAGGCCAACAGTCTACCATCACAGCTTGAAGTTCACAGTTTTTAATTTAAAAAAAAAATTATAACACCCCAGAATTTCAGATGTCCCCTGGCCATAGGAAATCCAAGAGGGGTTTGTCAGCGCTGGGTTTTCTGGCTGAACATGCTGTGGGCCACTGCAGTGTGGCCTGCAGGAGGTTCAGAGGCCCTCCTGGGGCCATTGGAAAATGGCCATGACATGTGGTGCTTGGGAGCACCCTCATAGTGTGGCAGTGAGACAGTCCCCCCCCAATCCCCCCCTCCTTGGTCTGAAACGAGGCTGCTGCAGTCCTCCCTGGGAACATTTTCACAGGGAAACAAGATCCCCAACTCGATGAGGCTTCTACTTCTGCCTGTGACTGGCCTGGGGTGTGGCCTGGGGAAGGGCAGCAGAGGTGGGCCTGGCCTGGCCCAGCCCAGTGAGTCAGCGCTGCTTGGTGTGTCCCCACGGTAAGGAAGTCCTGGGAGTTCGGTTCAGTTCAGTTCTGTAAGGATCTTCCGCCTCCACAGCCATAGCAGCCCAGTGAGTTGTGTGTTTGTTTGCTCAGGGAGCCTGGTGCGTGACCACATCACCCCATCCTCAGTGCGGTGGGAGCACCAGGCAATCTGGGAGAACCCATAGTCTGGTCCAGGGGAGGAAACCACTGCCCCCGCCTCGAACAGACGAGGCTTCACCAGGATGGTGTTGCAGTGCACACTTATTAGGGATAAAATTTGATTGATATTAAATGTGCCTTTATAAAATGCCTAAAACAGAGCATCAAAGGATTCCTACCTGCCGTACAATGGAGAGGTTTTCCAGGGCCTGAACAGAATCCCTGGAGTAAAATTCCATCAGGACCTTACAGACTGCCCTGCCTTCTGCATGTGGACTGGGCTTTATTTGCATAATTCAACAGAGCCAGTTAGGGAGACACGATGAGAGTGTCTTGGAAGGAGGCCTGGCAGGACTGTGCGGGACCCCTTGGGCTGCCGCCAGCCAGGCAGACGGTTCAAACCCACTGACTGGCCCACTGGAGAACAGCAAGGCTGCCTGCTCCCGTGAGGCTCCTCAGACGCCTGAAGGGATTGCTCTGGGCTGCCCACTGGGCCGTGTTTTGTTGTCCTTTATAGAACAGCCTGCTTTGGGCTTTCTGGAGGGTGGACGTAAGAATGGCCATTACCTTGCAGCCCTTGACAAGAGAGTACTGTGGTCACAGTCCCTCCCATCATTTCTGTGGGAAGGATGTAACAAGGAACAGTCTGCTAAGGATAGTCTCCACCCAAAAGGAACCAGCCAGCCAAACCCACTGCCGTCAAGTGGATGCTGACCCCCGGTGGTCCTACAGGACAGGGGAGAAGTGCTCCGGGGTGGTGGGTCTGGGGCTCTGTTTCTGACAGGCAGCCTGGAGCACACACGGCGGGGAGCAGCTCTGCCCTCTTACAAACATAAGCCCACTGGCTGGGGGGCAGGGGTGCTGCTCTCTCTTTTGTGGGGTTGGCTACAGAGACAGGGACTTCTTGAGTGAGGAGCTTTTGCTGTGACAGATATGACTGCCTGATGGAGTATCACAGTCGGTGATACTTTTGAATCACAGCTTCAATACATGAGTGTCTTTGACCTAGACATCCAGCCACCGATACACATGTGGAGACTTTTGAAAAGAGTTCCCCACACCAGGCAAATAGCTACTACTTTGCACCGGGGCCTGTGCTCCTAGATTGTGTGGGCCCATGTTTTATTTCTGTATTAAATTTCATTTCATCCTGGTCTTTCAAGGGCTGTGGGAGAACACGTCTCAAAAACATATGCCATCCGAAGGCTTGCACCTCCCCGAACCTGCCCCTGCTCCCCAGTCCCACCCTTGCTGCTTCTGCAAGGCGTTCCCAGTTTCCCCAGAGGTGCTCATTCAGCAGGCCCTTGGAAGGCCCCAGCGTCCCCCACCTCTCAGGCCTATGCTCAATATCTCAACCAGGATGACGGTGGTTGCGATATTTCCGAGTAAACATCTTGAAATGCCCTGGTCTCTGGTTCCAGCCCACCCAAACCTGACATTTGCCCCTACTGTCTACCCACTCACATGTCCCTCATGCCACCGGATCTTCTGCCACCTCCTTCTGAAGGGACCCCGGCTTCCTCTGAGTGGGTTGAGATCAAGTTTCTGTGGACTAGGCTTTAGAGCTCTGGGCCAGGGTGAGGAAAGTAGCATCCCCTGTGGCAGCCAGTGGAATCACAGGCAAATTGCCCAGCAGAGAAGGAGCCTTCTTTGCTCCCTGCACTTGCAAGGCATGGAGACAGATGACCAAAATACAAGTCACCACCAGTCCCTTGATAGTAGGGCCAGACGTGACTGCACCATGCTGGCAGTAGGAAGGAGAGACTGGCTGTACCTGGGAAAGGGCTAGCGGCAGCCCTGTGTGGTTTCCTTGATGGGTGTAGGGGGGAGCATGCTGTCTCAGGGTCTGCTGGAGCCCCCGTGTCTCACAGAGGGGCACAGGGAAACGGTGTCGTATGGGGTCTCTTCCGTCCGTCACTGAAGCCACAGGGCTGGCCGGGCTCCTTCAAAGCTCAGCACCACTGCTCTTTCCACCGCTCATGTTTCAGAGAACCCCCTGGCATTCTGCATGCAAATGAAGGGCAGGTGTCAACGAGGCAATCTGTGCATCTGAGGGAGACTTTAAGTAGGGTGTTTAAAGTGCAGAAACAGATCCTGTCAGCCACAGAGGCAGCAGGGCAGAGAACCTGCTTCTTTCGTTGGGCTCTGTGGACAGTGCCCTAGCAGACCAGTGGATATTGCCAGAGGGGTTATCAAATGTCAGCGCATTTCATTTGCCTGTTGCAAAGTAACAAACATGTGCGTGGATAGGAGTGGACTGACCCTTATTTCCCTTTGTTTATACTTGGAAACATCTCTTCTTATAGCTGTGTCCTTGCACGCACCACGCTCAAGTTGGAAACGCTCCACCTTTAAGGCCCTGGAGTTTTCAGAGCCTTCAGTCCTGCAAAGCCCGCTTGGAGGCCATGCCCTTCCTGGTGGTTTCCATGGCAGCTGCAGGCCAGCCTGAGAGTCCCTGTTCCTGTTGCTTCACCGTGTGCATGGACAGAGCTTCAACTGCTTCTGCCATTAGGGGAAGGGAGATTAGGGTGACACCAAGGGAAGGAGACCTCCCTGTTCCCCACCCTCACCTCTAGCCCGTCCCTGGTCCCCCATCCTCACCACAGAAGCTCTGTGAGCTGCGCTACAGTCATGATAGGCAACCGGCCGCACCCTTTTCTCTTGACATACGGGGAGGGAAGGCTGCCCAACCACTTGGCGGCTCACTGGTTGCATTCTTATAAAGATCTTACTTTATCCATGTATCCTTTCTACTCAGGGCTCCCGGGGTGCTGTGGGTGGTTAACCTCAAGGTAGGCAGTTCAAGCCCACCAGCCTCTCCTCAGAAGAAAGGCGAGGCTGTGTGTAAAGATGCAAAGTCTCTGAAAGCCTGTACTGGGGCCCTGTGAGTGGAATCATCTCGGGGGTTGGTTTGGGAGCCCTGGGTGAGGGGTGGGGGGGGGGGGCAGAATGGAAAGCACTTGGGTGCTGACCCACCTAGAGGCCCCTCTGCAGAAAGGCCTGGCAATCTGAAAAAGAGGGAGCTGGGTTCTGCTTCCAGCGTTGGGCTCCCTGAGAGCCTGGGCCACCGCACAGCCCCTGACAGCGGGCTCCACCTCCATGGTGTCTAGCTGGGCATTTAGGGAAATGCAGTCATGCTTTCTTATATGCCATATGTGTTAGTCTGGGTAGACTAGAGAAACACATTCATAGACACATGTGTGTAGAAGAAAGAGCTTAGTTAAAGAGTAATTATACATGAGGAAAACATCCCATCCCAGCCGAGATCCAGCCCATAAGTCTGATATTAGCCCATATGTCTGATACCAATCTATAAAGTCCTCTTCAGACTCACGCAACAGATGCAATAACGCCGAATGCAGGACGATCACAGGCCGGTGGGTGGGAAGTCTTGTGGATCCAGTGGCGTCATAAGCATCTCAGTGCTGGCAGGGGTCTCCTTGTGGCTCCTTCAGCTCAGGGCACTAGCTTAGCGCCGTGTGTCTTGTCAGCTGTGTCCGGCCTCCAGCGAGCCATTTATCTCTTTAGTGCCTCCAAATGAGGTCATCAAGCTGTGATCTGATTGACAGACTAAACTCCACCCCATCACTCTTAACCCTCTCAAATGGACAACAGATATGTAACTACCACACCATAGCTGGGGACTATGCGAGGACAGCTGTAAAACCTGATTCAAGGTAATGTTGGTGAGTAACGCACTGTTACCTTCATTTGCGCTACGGTGCTGGCAAAGTGTATGGAAAACACCACGGACTGCCAGAAAGAACAAACAGGTCTTCTTGGACGAAGTCCAGCCAGGGTGCTCCTTAGAGGCAAGGATGGCGAGACTTTGTCTCACATGCTTTGGACATGTTGTCGGAGGAGACCAGTCCCTGGAGATCATGAGGCTTGGTGAAGTTGAGGGGCAGGGCCGAGAGGAAGGCCCGCGACAAGATGGATGCACACGGCAGTGCCAGAGATGATCTCAAATATTAGAACGATCGTGATGATGGCACCGGGCTGGGCTGCCTTTCCTTCAGTTGTGCCCATTTCCAACTCATGGCACGGGAGGACAGCAGCATGGTCTCCGTAGCTAATGGTTGCCTTGGTGACAACAGGTCAATTTGTAACTCCAACCTTAAAGTATTCTTTTAGGGAGAAGAATGTGGTCTCTATGTACTAGAATCTGCCAGAGAACCAACAAGGGGAACCCTCCCCCCAAAAAACCCCACTGATGTTTTTTTCAAAGCTTTGTAGTTAATTTTTTTTTTTTAACAAAACAACCTTATTGCCTTCAAAGTACTATCCATTACACCTAGTATATTTGTCAAATCTGCAATTCCATTCTTGGAAACATTTTTCAAACTCATCTGTTTGGATGGCTGGGCTGACAGCATCATCTCCCTCATTTTTTTTTCTTCACCTCTTCTACGTCATCAAATTGCTGCACTTTATTGCCCCTCTTTGTTTGCAAAACCAAAAAGAAGCCACACGGAGTGAGATCTGGTGAGTAACGTGCGTGGGGCAAGAGAGGCATGCTGTCTTTGGCCAAAAACTGGCTCACTGAGATGGCAGTCCCCCACCTGCCACAAATAAGGCCTTTTTTTTTTTTTGTCCTGCAGTGTTACGCTATCTTTTCAGGACCTCTAAAGAGAAAGCTTAATAGTCTGGCTAGTGGAACAAATTACAAATGCATTATCCACCTCTCATCAAAAAAAAAAAGCACTGGTTTTTGGGGGGTACCCCTCCCATACTCTGCCTGTGTACACAAGTTCTGTTAAAAAACACATTTTGAGTGGTGAAGAAGGCTGATGGTGCCTGGCTATTGAGACCTATAGCGTCTGGGGACTTAAAGGCTTGAAAGTAAACAAGTGGCCATCTAGCCCAGAAGCAACAAAGCCCACATGGAAGCAGCACACCAACATGTGTGATCATGAAGGGCCAAAGGGACCAGGCTTCAAACACCAAAGGCGGGGAGAAAAATCATATCCTCGTCAATGAGGGTGGCGCGTGATAGGGATCCAATGCCCATCTCTAGACAACTGGACATACCTTGCAGAGGGGTAGGGGGGAGATCAGTCACTTAGGGTTCAGTATAACAATAATGAAACCCACAACCTTCCTCTAGTTCTTAAACGCTTCCTCCCCCCAACTACCAGGACTCCAATTCTGCCTTGCAGACCTGGCTAGACCAGAGGATGCACAGCGGTACAGATGGGAATTGGAAATGCAGGGAATTTAGGACAGATGAACCCCTCAGGACCAAGGGTGACAGTGGTGATACAATGAGGGAAAGGGGGTGTAGGAAGGGGGAATTGATCACAGAGAGCTACATATAACCTCCTCCTCTCTGGGGGATGGGCAACAGAGGGGTAGGTGAAGGGAGACGCCGGGCAGTGTAATATAAGACATAATAATAATGTATAAATTATCAAGGGTGCATGGGGGAGGGGGGCAAAGTAAGCGAGGGGGAGATAATCAGGAAATTGAGCTGATTCCGGGAACCCAAGAGGCAAGCGAATTTTGGGAATGATGAGGGCAACAAATGTATAGATGTGCTCTACACAATGGATCTATGTATTGTGATGAATTGTATGAGCCCCAATAAATTGATTTTAAAAAAAAGCACATTTTGAAAATAAGTTAAATGGGATTGGACTGGGTTTGTTCTTTAACATTTTAGAGGGCAGATAGTGGTGATGCGGCAACAAGTAACAAGTTTCTTGATTTAGTAGTGTGGGGTTTTGCTTGTTCACTCGTTCCTTAGCTAAAACCACTGCAATTAGAAGTACCATGGTGTTTATTTAAGATTAATTACAACCAAGTTGGGATAGAAGTGCTCCTCAGATCTTAAAAGCAGAGCCTTCAAACTGACATGTCTGTATGAATTTAAAAAGAAACAAAATGAGACAGGTAAGTCTTTCAGAGCAGTGTCATTTATAGGACTGTCTTTCAAAAGTAATGGTGCTATTAAAGTCATTTTAAAGGGTAGTTTATACCGATCTGAATGTGAAATGCAACATCTTTTTGAATTTCAATCTATTACCTGCTCTTTGCCCAAATACCCTAGGAAAATATCACTGCCATTTGAAGAGCCTGCAGACCTGGAACACACGCAGAGGTGACAGAATTAGCAGATGCCATGGTTCGAAGATTTTCATTTTACGTGGAGTCTATAGGCACCTGTAGTGCTCATCCTTCGGGTGTACAGTGTGTTCCATTCCCTCGTGCTTTGAGGTTGGGGCTGGCAAGTTGAGGCCAGGGATCCAGACTGGAAGCATGTTTTAGCACCTTGCCCATCAGTAAGGCGGACACTGATTCTGTAATCCAAGGGCCCAAACAGGCTGCTTGCAGACAGGCTTTGTTTACATGCCTTTGCTTACGATATCAAGGCTGCCCACATGGGGCATTAGGAAGTGGCAAGTGCATGAGTGACTGAGGGCAGAGAAGGCCACCCCAGGGCCAGAGCTGGCCGTGTGTGCCCACAGTGGCCAGCAGAGGGTGAGAGGGGGCATCAGGCAGTGACAATCAGCAAAAGGTAGTGACCTAGGCCTGGGTCTGTAAGTCCTTCTTGTGTCTTTTGAGACACACTGGTGGTGCAGTGGCCTAAAAAAAGGGCTGCTGTTAACGACAAGGCCGGTGGTTCAAACCTACTAGCTGCCCCACAGGAGAACTGTGAAGCTGTTTCCATACAGATTTGCAGGTCTGGAAACCCCACAGAGGGCTATTACGGGTCGGCATGAACTCAGCGGCAATGGGTTTGGTTTGCTGTGTTATCCGCTTCTTAAGCTTCCACGTGATGCATTTATTTTGCACTGTTTGGGTAGCAAGCCTGCCATTTGACAAAATGCTGCTTACTGTAAGTCACAGACAGTTGATCACATGAATCTGTAAGTCAAAAATCTGCCTTATGTCTCTTACTTGTTACTTTATTTGCTTTCAGTGTACACTCTTTCCTTTGTGTTGGGCTCCCCATGCAGTGGCTGACTTCTGAAAGCGGTAATCTTGTGGAATGTTTTCAGTTGAGGTCTACCAGCAGCTTCGGCTCCCATCCCATAATTCCCACACACTTGTGGGCGACATTAGTGATCCTTCTCAGCACATGTGAACATGCTCAGGATTTCATTCTTCTATGTTCCCTAAAATAATATTTTGTTTAGAATTTAATATTTGATCCCAGTGAGTTATCAGAAATTTCCCTTCCATTTATTGACGAGACTGTTCTGCATTCCCATCCTTAAATCATCTCACTGTACTGGGACCTGTTCTCTGTTGGGACCTGTTCTGTGTTGGAACACGTTCTATGCTGGGACCTGTTCTCTGTTGGGACCTGTTCTGCATTGGGACATGTTCTGTGCTGGTACATGTTCTCTGTTGGGACATATTCTGTGTTGGGGCATGTTCTGTGTTGGTACCTGTTCTGTGTTGGGACCTGTTCTATGCTGGGACCTGTTCTGTATTAGGGCATGTTCTGTGTCGGGACATGTTCTGAGTGGAGCCTGTTAGCTGAGCCTCAGGATGAGAAGGAACTAGCCGAGGAGCAGGAAGGGTGTTCTGGGTAGAGGACATGGTATGTGTCTGTGTGTAAGTGGGCGTTGGGGGGGGGGTGTTGAGAGCCCACCTGCCTCTCGAGGGATATCTTCCTGTAGAGAACAGGCTGTTCTGTGCCAACAAGGTCCTTGCATTTGGTCTCATCCTTGCTTGGAGGGAGGATTGTCAAAAAGGTCATTTTAGAAGTGCTGACCTAACCCCGAGGGGCAGTGTTTCATGGCACTGCGGTGAAGTCTTGTGTAAAACCGTTAATGAATCCGAAATCTTGAAGGTGTAAGTGCTAGAGCTTAATGGATCCCCAGCGAACAGAGGAGAGCACCTTCCCAGTTAGACGTGGCTAACAAGCCTTGTTGTCTTTAATAAGAAAAGTCAAACACGTTTTACTAGTTGTGTTGAAAATGAGCATTACCTCAGACCTTACCTGCTGTGGGTGAACCCGACCACCTGAGAGACGGGCTTTCTCGAGCCCAAGGTCTTGAGTTCATGCGTGTGGAAGACACGGCTGGGATTTAGGTGGTGGGGAGATGGGCAGGTGTGAAGGTTTGGGTTATTGTTTTGGGCACTTAAACTGATGTTCTGTCTTAAGGAATTCCGGAACATCGTTTCTTTTTCCGTAGCCGTCTCATATTGATTTCACGAACTACTCACACTTGACGTCGGCTGTGGATCTAACTCCGAGGGCAGATTGCATGGGCAGAGTTCATTGAGGCAAACAAAAATGGGGACCCAGTGTGTGAGCGACCGGTTTATTAATAACCAACCGTGCATTGTGAACAACAGACATCTTCCCAGAGGGGCGGGGCTCGCCTTTGTTTCTTGTGTGTGTGTGTGTGGGGGGGGGGGGGGGGTGTGTGGGGGGGGGGGCGGGGTCTCTACTTCCCAGGCTCATCGCCCTACTCTTGTGACCTGAATGGACCTTGATGATGAATGGGCATTCCGTTACGGAGACTCCTGAAAACATGCTCCCTCTCTTCCAACTGGAGCAGGAGACCAGGCTTGGCAAAGTAGGGGCTCAGGGAAGACGAGGAGCACCCTCCATGAGATGGGTGGACACAGGGGCTGGGACAACGGCTCCAACCTAAGAACAGTTGTGAGGCTGTTGCAGGAACAGCTGCTGTTCCGTTCTGTTGTGTGCAGGTCACTCAGCTCTGTAGCTCGCCACCCTCAAGGGTACTTCCCAAGGAATCTTACTCAACGAAGTCCTGGGGGAAGACCAGCTGTGTTGTGATCTATCTGCCAAACACACCCACAGTGCTTGGTGGGAGAACTCATGGTCTTAGAAAGGAACCTGACTGTTCTGCGGGAACAAGAATCTGGGTGCTTCTTAGAGCAGGTCTGGCTCCTGGGTGGTGGAGACCACCTTTGCTGTCCTGCTGGCGGGAAAGGTGATGGTGTAACCCACCCCGGGGAGCATGGAAGGGAGGCCTGGCCATTGGCCCAGTACACATGACAGAGAGCAAACACAGCAGGGGCCATTCTGCTCTGCCTGGTGGGGTTGCCTGGAGCCAGAATCCCTTCCACAGAGACTGCCTTTGGCACCAGTCTGTTTCTGATGATGTTGGTCAAGTCACCCACACTTGGAGGCTCAGACTTCCGTGCTAAAAGAGTGAGCTTGTAGCTACACGAGGAGATGCTGGAAGGACTAAGTAATGATTGCCCTCTGCCCACCCCAGGGCAGTGGATCAATTGTAGTGATTTCTATTTTTTTGTTATTTTGCAGTGTATTAAATATGTATGCTGTAGCTCCTATGTGTATCAAAGTGGAAACTTCCTATAAATACCATGAAGGCTGTGCGTGACAGTAGAGAACTTCTGATAAGTGTGAATGTGTTTCTCATTTGACATTTCCTTGGGCCGTTTCTACCTCTACCTGGGACAGTTAGCCTACAGTAGACTAGCTTATTTCTGCTGTCCATATTCCAGCAGCTAAGTGGTTAAACAGTGAGATGCTTAGATCATTTAAATAATTAAGGCTTGCTCTGTAAGAGAGGGAATAGAAATATGCCAGCCTAACCACCACATAACCTAATTTTAAAAATAATGAAAGCTAAGGAGACCCGGAATGCTGTAGGAAAAGCACAGGAAACATGGATCTGCTAGCTGACCTGTTGTAAGGTCCAGCAAGCATGCACTCACTTTACTCAAAAATATTTCTGAAGAACCACAGCGTTTGGACAGCCCGCAAGTGCCAGGAACCTACTGGAACTCCAGAGAGTATAAATGCTTCGGGAGGAGGGCCATTGTCTGAGGGGTTGTCCAATCTCCAGGAAGATAGAAAACCTTCATATTCAGTCACTCATCATAAGCAAATTTACATATCCTAAAAACCAGCTCACTTTCATGGCAAACGCCCAGGCACAAGGGACAGTTACTTACTGCTTTGTGTGTCGTGAAGTGACGGACATTCGAGGTTCGAGGGGAAATGAGGGAGAATGCTGGGCAGTGGACAGTTCTTTCTGACACAGAGCCTGAGAGCCTACGGGTGAATCACAGAGTCCTCTTGTCACCTGCTGTCTCCTGGGCTTGGGCAGCATGGCACTGCTCAGCTGCCCATCCCACAGGTTGTGCCTGCCCCAGCCTGAGCTGGTCCAGGTGACTCTCCTGTCCAGGACAGTGCAGTGTGGTGTTCTCATTCCCTGCCCTTGAAAGACATCCAGTGTCATCTACTTGGAGATATGTGTTTGCCGGTTTCTTCCTGGCTCCGTGTGCAAAGGTCTTTGCAGCAAAGGGAGAAGGGGCCACATGTCTTTGCTTGAAGAGCAGTGGTCTGGACAGATCAAACCCTCAGGACCAACAATGAGAGTAGCTATACCAGGAGGGAAAGGGGAAGGTGGGGGAGAAAGGTGGAATCCATCACAATGGTTGATATATAACCCCCTCCCAGGGGGATGAACAACAGAAAAGTGGGTGAAAGGAGACAGCAGTTGGTGTAAATTATCAAGGATTCATGAAGGAGGGAGCAGGGAGGGGGAATGAGCTGATACCAAGGGCTCAAGTAGAAAAAAAATGTTTTGAAAATGATGATGGCAACAAATGTACAAATGTGCTTGACACAATGGATGCAATTATGGGTTGTGTTCAGAGGTGTAAGAGCCCCCCAATAAAATGACTTAATGAAAAAAAGAAAAGAAAAGCAGTGGCCCAGCAGGAATGAGTGGGGGACAAGCCCACTTGTGATTTCTGCCTCTGGGAAATTCGAGGGAGCCTTGATCTCTGCTTGTTCTTCTACCTCCTGCCTCCCTGGGGCCATGTCTTCTCCCAGTCTTTATCAGCCAGGAGGGTAGGCGACACCAGGCAGAAATATCACTGGGCCTGGACTCTCCAAAGTCTAAAACCATCCGTAAGAGGGAAAATTAGAGTTGTTTGCAGCAATAACGTGTCCGTTCTTTCTCCCCAGACCCTAGGAGATTCGGTATAAAGAAGCTAAATGCTGCGTTCACTTAGAAAATGAATATTCATTACGTTGACAGATAAACACATTAAACTCCCAAAGAAATTAAGGACAATTGAACAAGCGTCATTCCAAAATATTTTTAAAAATCAAGTCTAATTTTTAACTGTTGGGGTGGGGGTGAGGCTGGGAGCATTCGATGGACTTTTAAGTGCTTTAACTTATAGTTATGGTTAATAGAGGTAATCTCCGGATATCTATCTCCATTTTTATCTCTCTGCCATAGTCAATACATATTGGCTAAATAGTTTTAATATCAAAAGGGAACATTTCTTTCATTATGTAAAAGAATGATTCTGTCCCCCCAAAGAGACTGTCTACTTGAGGGCGAATTCCAGGCCCATTTAGAAACGTCAGCACCAATGTTTTCCATGATTCCATTACGTCTAGCTTAGGGAAGTCAGCTAGATGGAGAAATGCACTCTGGTCATTTAGCACATGTGTGGGCTATGGAAACGAGAAGCATTGGTAAGGGGCACCTTCCCACTCAGCCTATGGCGGTGGGTGTGGGTGGCTTACGGCTGGCATTAAGGAGGGCAGCCACGGACTCAGCAACCCAACCCATGTCCACAGTGTCTTTCATGCTGTGACGTGCTCACGGCCAGAGGGTGGTTGTTGTGGTGTAGTGTAGTGGTGTCATTGTAGTAGTTGCCGCACAGGGTCTTTGCTGCCGGGTGGCATAGTGGCTATCATAGAGTGTTGTCATGGAGTAGAGGTGTGGTGTAGTAGAGTCGGTGTGG